>NC_134461.1:129406177-129757011 GCF_047948215.1 Lycorma delicatula | reverse complement strand
GTATTACCTAAAGGCTCATCCAAATGTAATGGTCTTCTCAGATTTATATTATCAGGAACCGCCTTACTGCTTAATTCATCCAATGACTAAAAAATAATAAACCACAAATCAATATATTCTATTTCATAGTGCAATTTATTCATAAAGTTTAAATTACAAACTAAATTAATTCAGACTGATATAGACTCAATATCTGTCATAAAAATTTAGTACACACAAAGGAAATAGAAAATAATTTTGGATATGAACATCAAAAAAAATTGAAAAGAAACTTCAGTTAGGAATTTACAGAAAACCACCAGGAGAATGCAACAACATGATCAAGAAAACATCATTAGCAAAGTAATGAACACCATTATATTAGTATGCTATTGAAAAGTAGTACATACAATAAAAGCCCTAACATAAATAAAAAGATAAAAGAAATGACCAAATATGTGATTTTAAGTTAATTTAATTCATCTTTTTGCAAGGATGAATTTGGATAAAATGTTTATCAGTTAATGAAACAGTCGTATTTTAGCCATATATTACTATACAGACATTAAGAATATGACTTTAATACTGAGAAACTCTATTTGCAGTCATTACCTAATAATTTTTGTTAATCTATTTTTTTTTAATATTTTGCCGTTATTTTTAATATATACGAATATGTATACAGAGTGGTGCATAAAATTATCTAACATTTGGTTTTGTTAAAAAATATTTATTTGAATCGCGATACAGAAAAGTAAAATACAATGTGTTTAGTATATACCTGGAGATTATGTTCTGCTTATCATATGTTCAATATGACCACCATCACATCTAGCAAATTCATCAACATGAACTCCTACATTGTTAGTAACTCGACGACAAATATCCTCAGTTATCTCATTGCACGCCTCGATGATCGGGACCCACAGTTCCATCACTGTACAAGGATGTTTAGGAAAATTTTTTTCCTTCTTTAATCCCCAAAGAAAATAATCACACGGATTCAAATCAGGACTGTTCGGGGGCAGTTCTATTCGCACACAAAACGATTACGAAATCGGTTTGAAATGACATTTGCGTTAAAAGTTTCATGCAAAAAGTCTAAACCAACATTAGCTGTGAGTGGTCTGGCTCCATCCTGCATGAATAGAGTTGCTGTACGTCCTGATTTTTTGAGACTGTCACTTGTTTTATCCTCAACGTCCTGGTGTCCCGAGAAGGATTTTCAGGATATTAAATTATCCCGGTTTGGTAAATAATGTAAACATTATTTTTCGGAAGACAAATTTCACTCTAATTTAGGGAAATTTTATGCGTTGAGGGTTGACAACTTCTGACCTGCGCGCCTGCCTGCAGACAGCAGATGTCAAACCAAAACAAAAGCCAAATCAAGGTTAGTCACTTCACTGCTCACAGACAGTCTGTGTCATTACTGTTATTTTGGAGTTTAGGCTATTTCATTGTGCACATATTTAAGTTGCTGCATGTTAGTGTAGCGTTTGCATGTACAATGTCAAAATGAAAATGTCATTTCAGAGAACAATATTCTAAGGTGAACTTTTATTAAAAAGGAGAAGAATGAAGAAGAAGCATATTGTTCTTTCTGCAACAAGTTCATCTCAGTAAGTCACGGCATTAGAGCTGATCTGTTAAACCATTTAAAAACAAACATAAAAATAGCATGTACGGTGTGAATTCTTCTAAGATGATTGGCAAATTTTTTTGTGAAAAAGGATTCGAAAGAAGAAATAATCATAGCTACTGCTGATCTTACAGCAGGTACCATATGTTGTAAAATAGCATCGCTCTTTTGATTATTCAAATAAGTTAAATCCGAATATTTATCCCGACTCTAAGGTTGCAGTAAAACAATAAACAGCACGCACTAAAGCTACTCATTTATCAGTTACATGCTTTCTTCACATTCAGTTAGTACTTGGGTTTCAGAATTAGAAGAAATTCCATATTATGAAGTTTCAACTGATGCTAGTGACCATAAAGCAGAAAAATATTTCCTGTTGTTCAATATTTTAAAGAAGATGATTATATTACCAGTAAAATAATAAAGGTTTCATCACTGAAAGATAACAGTTCAGATACCATAACCATCTACTGCTTAACAAGCAAGCCTAGCTGAAGTAAACCTCCCTTTAGATAAATATTCGTCATTTTGTGGTGATAACACAAAGGCTAATTTTGGAGGTGCGAACCACAAAGGGGTAAACAACATTTTCCACAAACTGCAAGGTAATTTGCGGAAAGACATAGAGGGGATTGGGTGCCCTGCACACACATTGCACAATACAGTTTCTTGTGCAGCTGATGTCCTTGCAATGGATTTTGACACAGTAGCTGTCAAACTGTTCAACTACTTCTCTACACAAGCAGAACTGAAGTTTCTGTGAGTTTGTTGATATAACTTACAAACAGTTGCTTTACCACTCAAGAACAAGATGGGTATCTCTTACGCCTGCAGATGAATGAATTTTAAGTTTACAGGAAGCTTTGAAGGTGTAGTTCCTCAATCAGGAAAAATCCCCTAAAATACGCATGGACTTTTTCTCAACCACACTAAGTGAGGCTTATATGTGATTTCTCTACAAGCAGCTGTCTTTGTTTCATAAAAAAAAATAAAAACAATTGAATCAAAGCTAGAAACAAACTATTGATTTTATTTAGAAAAAAATGTTCAATGTTATGATCTTACCAGGTCTTACAGTTATTTTGTTCTATCACCAATTTTCAAGTGGTAACTGAGGTAGTCTTCTTAATTGCTTTGTGCACGGTGAATGACATTTAATTTATTATGATCTTCAACTTTACAGTCATTAACCCAAATTTGACATTGATCAAGCAATTGCTCAGTATTACCAAAATGCGAAACCAGACTGGGTTTCAAATCTAGAACCTTTGAAAGTATAATAATCAAAGACAAATACAAAATGCATATTTTTTTCAATCCTCAACTAAGTTGAAGCAGTGTGTATTACACATTGCTTACGCAAAGGTGTTCATTATTTTGATTTTAAAACATTAGTTTGTTCTGTTAAATACTTCCTTAACTACTGCTATTTCATTTCCTATTTTGTAGTCTTCTATTAACATAGTATGGTACCTAATTGTTTGTACTATAATACTTGTTCAATTCCTCCATTTTGTATGCTGATATTCATTGGCTCCTATGTTCATTACTTTGTTATTTACTAATATTCATTTTAATTTCATACTTTTTTTTCATAATATTTTCTAATTTTGAAATCATCTGTTGAATATGCAGTGCTTCATCTCCAAAAAAAATTGATATCATACATCTTCAACTATATACTAAACAATGTAAATGATAGGAACAGCCTTGTCTTAATGTTTTTCCTACATCAGAAAACTCGTCATAGGATTTTCTGATTTGGAGACAATTTCTTTAAACTATCTTTCTTTCCAATCTATATTTTGGATTTTTAGATACAATTGAATGGTTTTTCTATATCTACAAAACTAATTACACTTATCCAGAATACACTCATGTGTGCAGTCTTGTGGTTTTTAATTCAAGAATTGATAATGAAAATTATATTATCTTTATTAAATTCATTAAGCCTTTTTCTCCCCTATCATTCTCTGTTCCTATTTGATACTTTCCCACTAATTTTTTGTACCTTAAATAATATATGTGACTTATTATTATAAGGAGACCAGACAGCTTGGAATGCTCATTAAGTTAGATCAACATATAGGTTTTGAGTTGTATGTACAAACTGACCTGCCACTGTAGTAATATATTTTTATTAAAACTAATTTGTTAGTTGAACATTGTAGTTCAATTATTATGTTAGATCATAACTGTCAGAAGTTTCATTCATTGACCTCATTAAAAGTGAGCCAACTTTATACGTGATTTGTTGAATATATAATATGAATTGACTGCCATATATATATGATAATATTAAAAATTAATAATTTCAGCTGAGTTGTAAAAATGTAAAAAAGTAACTTAAGATAACATTGTTATTTATTTTATGATGAATCTATTTTTTGGAATAATCCTAATCTTAACCCCTTTCATAAAAGCCCTAAGCCCTAATCATCTAAACCTCTGTCTAACCACTATATAACCTATTTTATGTCTTTTTTTACATCCTGATCTCATTCATATTTGTGCTCTTTTATGATTTTTAAACTGGATGTTTATAATCACTAATTTATACGTATTGTAAAATTCTTGAGAAGCCTAGTTGCTCTTTCATTTTTGTGATCTAGCACGTAATCTCTGATTACTTTCCCTTCTATATTTTCCTACTGCAGCACTCCAGTTCTAGTACTGTTTAATTAACATCTCCTTTATTCGATCAAATTATCTATTTCTTCATACACTCTTCAGTTTTTACTGCTGAAAAGGTTTACACATATTGATCAGCATTATTGAAGTAACCTGCATTTTTCAAGGTTTTTCATTATTCAGTACTCAAAGCCTACAATAGGTAAGCTTTAAGTTTTTGGTTCTGTCATCAGTTACTTGGCACACAACCATTGAGAAGGCTGCTCCCATCATATAGGAGTTTTTCTCTCCTCTGTACACTTACTCACTTGTTATGTTGCACCTACAATACAGTTACATGCTTTCAGAGACAGGTTAATTGGCTTGTTTGTAGGCAGGTGACTGATATTTATCTCTAGTAGAGTTTCTTCATAAGCTTGGTATTATTTCTTTTTTTTTTTTTTAGTTGATCCGCCCCTCCTAAAACAGCATTCCACCACTCATCAGATACAAATATTACCTTTCTGGAAATACATATTTGGATTCTGGTATGTTCATAATTATCTTACCAATGGCCATTCCCCTGTCTATTACTTAAAGACATGAACTGTTACCTACAACTAGACTCCCAATCACCAGATTTTATTGCTGTTGTTATAACTCCTATTAAGATTAGGGGCAGTTTAGTACATAAACTTAAATCATCACCCATTGCACTGCGTGGAATACTAACTACAACCATGAAGGCTTAAATATTATTCAATGGATTTATGTACAATATGTTTGCGAATTTATGAAAATGTTTAAAATATCAAAAACTTAGATTACTCAGACTTAATGGATTATGAACTTGAATTTCTGGAATGTTATGTATATAAAATTTTAAATCCTCTTGCATTTCTGTACTTTAAATTTTAATTCACAGATCGATATTAATTTTTACATAGTGTACATTGTACTCAGGAGGGCAACTTAGGTTTATCATTCCCTTGTTTGTCTTCTGGGTGATCTTTATTGAGCTCATGCTGAAGTTCTAGATCACCTAATTTTAACGTTCTGACGTGGAATATAAAATTTTGTTGACATGGAATGATTGATTATTATACAATTCCTGATACCAGTAGGTGTTAAAACTATTACATTGTCTTCATCCGTTGTCGTGAATGCTTTTGTTCATGTTCATGTGCTCCTGTTTGAGAATTTTAATTTTTTATACTTTATTCTGAACAAATATTTTCACATTATAACACAAAGGTTTGGTTGTGAACCTTCTGAACTTGTTCAGCTCTATATTTTATGTTTAATTATTAATCAACCGACTGTACATATTTGTATAATTAAGTTGGTAAAAGTATATTAGAAGATATAGGAATTTTTTAAATTATTGGTTATGCTTTTACAAAATTTTGATTTTAATTTTAAAAGATCCTTTTTTATTACTGTTATTAATACTAAGTTATTTCCATATGTCAAAAATAACATTTGTGTTAGTTTCTGTTTTGCATCAGTAATTATTCCACGTTTGCAAAGTTTTGCCCATGACAGCCATTGATGAAAATTATTTAATTCTATATTCGTTTGAAATGACAAAATAAAACAAATTTAATAAAAGAATGTTTTTTATAACTTCAAAATTTTTTCAGTTGTTCTTCCAAACATCTGTAGTGAGTGGTACTGGAATTGCTTGCTCTTTTCACACTAGTGTCTACTGAAGCTATTGCTGGCAACCTTTTATAGTAAGGAAGTTGCATATTTAAAATGTGGATACATAATTAGAGATGAGCTAAAATTACTATGCTCTGTTCATTTCATACATCATTTTTGGCTATTCTTGTGTTTGTATATTTTATTATTATATTTTAATTTGATGAACTACAGTCCTTTCTTTTATTTATATGATAATACCAAGGCTGTTCTCAATGTCAGTGGATGATTTGTGTTATTTGTAATTGTCCTGTTTGAATGTAATCTTTGTGTAGAATAATGCAGTATATAACCTGGAGTATAAAAATAAAACAAAACAATTATATAATTAATATACAAAAACCCTAAAAACCACTGGCACCAGCATCAGCTGATATCAGGGTCAATACAGCAGCTTAAGTTACTGTAGATTACTGAAAGAGTGACTGAAAGCATTATTTAGTTAGTTGTTAAAAACAAATATATTCAGGCTAATTTTCACCATGTTTAGAAATTTAAATAGATTATTTCAAAGGTAAAAAAAAAACAAACAGTGATTTTTCATTCACTTACTTTGATTTTATATTTGTAAAATGAATATGTCATATTGATAACTAATACATGACATGCATGACAAATCTATTGCTTCTGGTACTTGAAAGAAAGATTTACTTTATATGCAAACCAGGAATGTGAAAAGTTCATTTTATGATATAACCTCTCTCAAATAAATGAAGATAGATGACACTGCAGCAAACAATTCTGTCTTTGAGCAGATAAATTACAAAAGGGAACATGGCTGGAATTATAGATTGCCCTCATTACTGTATTTTTAAAACATTTGTGCATGAGGAGATGTGTACTTAGCACCAAATTTTGCATGTATGAATTCACCATGTCTAACATAGCAATAAACTAAAAGAATTATATGTGCAAAGATCAGGCCAATTCACTATTAAATAATCTGGTAATTATTGTTGATCAAGGTGAAGTTGTGAAAATCAACAAGACCCCTGTTTCTTTTATAGATAGTGTCAAGTTTGTCATCTGTATTGGTCTTATACATTAATGCCTTTTTAAAACTGCAACAGAAAAGTTAGTAAAGATTTAGTTATTAAGTCCAAAAAAGGGAAAAGTTTAAATTTAAAATATGTTCTTAAAGATAAGTGTATATTATAAATATTTAATTATAAAAAATTAATTTAATTTCAGTGTAGTAATGGTTAAAAAACTACTCTTCATTTCTATAGGTTGTAATTCACTAATGTTAGAAAAAGAAATAGTCAACTTAGATAAAATATTATGATTTTGTGGTGTGAAGAGCTGTTTGTTGTTTTTCTATAAATGGGTATAAACTCTCATAGGAGATAATTTTCACGGTAGAAGAATTCACCTGTGATGATGAGTGTTTACTATATATTTAAATAAAGTTTAGAATATTGCATGTTCTATATGAATTATAAACCTGTTTTGTAAATCTTTACAGACTTCTGGAAGTGGTGATGAAGTTAAAACAAATTCATTAAACAATAAAGAGATAGCTCGATACAGTAGACAGATTATTGTTCCAGATATTGGTGTTAAAGGTATATATACAAATAGAATTCGTTAGTATTATTTAAAATGATTTTACATTTTAATGAACTGAAAAAATGTACTATTATTATATGAGTATGACTTAATTTTTTTTAATCATTTATAATGACTGTGTCATTTTAAGACAAACAAAAGAAAAATTCTTTTGTGAAATTGCTATTTTCCACATGCAATCATTTGTTTCAAATAATATATTATAATATTATAATATATTTTCAAACTCGCATAAATCATTACAAAAATTTACACAACAAAATGGAATAACTCTGTATAGTGCATTTAAAACTATCCAGCTACTTAACTTAAAACTGTACCAAATTAATATATCATGAATTACACCAGTTGATTTTGCTGCTAGGCTGTCAGTGGTTTAATCAGTTTGTTTGGGAAAGCATAAAAGTGTTGGATTTTTTTTAAAGTCGCGAACAGGAAAACGTCGCAGGGACTCAAGTCAGGTGAATAAGGTGGTTGAGGAACTACAGGAATGTTTTTCTTTGCCAAAAACTCGTTAATTGAAAGTGCAGTGTGACAAGGTGCATTGTCATGATACAGCATCCAGTTGTCTTTGATGGCTGGTCTCATGCGGGCAACTCTTTTCGACATCTTTCAAGGATTTCTCTGTAAACATATTGATATACAGTCTGTCCTGCAGGCAAAAACTGCTTATGGACAATGTCAGTATCGAAGAAACAAATTAGTATGGTTTTGATTTGCTCATTTCTGCTATTTTGGGACATGAGGAGTTTGAAGTGTGTCACTCTCTGCTCTGGCATTTTGTTTCTGGGTTGTACTCAAATATCCAAGATTCATTACCAGCAATAACATTTTTTTAGAAAATCAGGATCAGTTACAATTTGCCCTTGAAGATTGCGGCACACTTCCCCCTGTTGTTTTTCTGTTTAACGGTGAGGTTTTTTGGGACCAATTTTGCATAAACTTTAGTCATGTCCAATTCATTTGTCTAAATTTGATGGACTGTGGTACGGTTCAAATTCAATTGTTCTGCCATCATTCTGACAGTTAATCGCCGGTCTGCTGTATCAAGTCTGATTCGCTCAACATGGTCGTCACTTTTTGACGTTAATGAACTTCCAGAGAGTGGGTCATCCGCAACTGATTTCCGGCCATCTGAAAATGCTTTAAACCTTCTAAAGACTTGGGCTCGTGACAGAACGTAATCTCCATATACTCTTTTCAATTTTGAAAAAATTTCAGTAGCATTCTCACCAAGTTTTAACACAAAACTTCATTGCACAATGTTGCATGTAATTAGTATCACTCATTTTTGTAATGCACAACAAAAACTCATTTCACAAAAAGTTTGTTTACATCTCATGTGGCAACAATAAACTAAAATTATTAATATCTAATATAAATCAGCTGTTTACTAGTAACCTACAGTGTTGCCAGTTTGGCTGCCAAAGAAAAAACTAGTCTCATTACTTTATTTACAGACCTCGTATATAATACAACAAAATTTATTCTATTTATAAACTATGCTGCTTTCAAAGGTACTATTATTTAGCAATTTCTGAAGTGCGGTAAAAAAATGTGATAGATGATGAGAAAACTGGACTTATTGAGGATAAACTTCACTTTCAGGGTTTCTGTTCAGAAAAAATATTTCTAATTTGTAGTTCATTGTAATTATTCTCTGTTGTACATTATGATCCAATTAAAAATTTTGTGACCTTAGTATACATACATATATATATATATTTATTTATTTGTGAAGTCAATTCTTTTAAAAATCATATTCCTCTGTACTAACATACAAAATTATATTTATTTGATCAACCTAAGTACAAAACAATAAATAAAGTAGGATGACACTTAACCTTATTCCATGATACATGCAAAAACGTTTTCGTGAATTTCTCGCATCATTAGTTGCATTTCATTTTTTCAAATTGTTCTCATCAAATTACATATTATACGTAAATATTACAAAATAATATAAATATAAAGAATATAACTTTGTTAAAATTTCATTATTTTCGGTTTTTTAAATATGAATGTAAATATAAAATTCAATGATTCAAAGTTAAGATTTAAAATTAAACATTATCTTTTATATATTATATATATATATATTTTTTTTTTTTTAAATTTAAAATTAAACATTAAAAATCACATTTAGAAATATGACATCAATTAATAAATTTAATTTAATTTTATTAATTGACATCATATTTTTTAACCTTTCATGTTTAATTTTAAATTTTTAATTTTTACTAATTTTTTAAATATATAAAATATAGTGTTTAATTTTAATTCTTAACTTCGAATCATTGAATTTTATATAATTCATACCTAAAAATCTAATAATGAAATTTTAACAAAGTTTTATTCTTTTATAAGAAATAACAAAGTTTTTATTATTTTGTAATATTTATTTATATGTAATTTGAAAAAATGTTATGTAACTGATGATGCGAGAAATTTGCAGAAACGTTTTTCCGTATATAATGGAAGAAGGTCATCCTACTTTATTGTTCTGTACTTCGGTTGATCAAATAATGTTAGTTTTGGTTGTTTTTTTCTGAGACTTATAATTCCAGTATTTGATTTCATGTTTTTTCATTGAATTTATTCATTCAGAATTTGTAATTGAATTTAATTCCAGATGGAATCACTTTTTTAACTAAATTAATGTAAATAATAAAATATCAGCTTGTTAAAATAAATCCAAATAATAATTATATTAATAAAATTAATATAAAATAAATGTTAAAAACTAATATTAGGAAACAAAAATAAAAAATGATAAATTACAACTTTGATTATTAACTGTTCTTTTATATTTTGTTTAATGCATAATTTTAAGAATTGAAGCATTAATGATAAAATGATCATTGATCATTAATGCTGTTATAAATTTGATTATAATTTTGCATTAGTTAACATCATTATCAAGTACTTAAAATTAACTTGTTTTTATTTATATGTTATTGAATGAAGTGAACATTACATTGTAAAAGTTTAATGAGCTGGTTTTTTTTAATGAAAATTACATTCTTAAAAATTATTTGTTGTGCTAATAGGTGTTAGTGTCTGAATTAAAAGCAATTCGTAGAGCTTGCAAAGGCCTAGAAGAAGGATACGAACCGAAAATAACATTCTTGGTAGTGCAAAAACGACATCACACTCGATTTTTCCCAACTCGTAGAGAAGATGAAGACGGTAAGAATAAAAATGTTCCAGCTGGAACATTTGTAGACACAACTATTACACATCCGACAGAATTTTATTTCTATCTAGTCAGTCATGCTAGTATTCAGGTATGTAAACTGTTTTTTGTATATATAATTATTTCTATTGAATTAGACATCTTTTCTCTTGATTTCAGTTCTTATAATTTTACCCAAAAGGGAACATGGAACATTCAACAAAATACTTAATTTGATTTACATCTTTTCTTTTTTAATAGTCTCCTAAATTTTTTTAATTAAAATGCTTCTAAGCATTTTAATAAAAAGATTAATAATAATAAGATGTCTAAATCAGAGTGGCGACTATGTAGAGAAATAGCGCAACTATGTAAGTACTTGTTACAAATAAATTTTTTTTTAATTTTCTGACCGATCGGACCTTGAAAAAAAATAACCCTCGTATTTTTTAAGACTTCTATAAAGAGAAAAAAAAAATTTCTCCAAATTGATTGTGACGAATGAGATTTCAAAAGTATTTCTTACTTCTCCCATTATGTCTGCTGTGTTTGTACAGAGTGATCATATGCTTCGTGCAACCCGAGTAGCCTGCATATTAATTTTATCAAAGGATTATTATTACTCTATCAAATGTACAAATTAAATTTTTTCTTGTAACATTTAGAAATGCTTGCTACATGCATTGTTATAAATTGTAAGAACGCAAATTTGAGTATTATTCTCTACTTCACCAATTGAATGGGATTGATTATTTAAGTAGACAAGATCCCAAAGAGAATTGTACGATACAGATCATTGAGTTTGTTCATCAGATGGAGGATAATATAAATTCCATTAATTGATGAAGTTTAGATGTTACTGGCTGTGGAGAAAGTTATATTTCACAGAATCAGGTGACTGCTCATATAAGGAATGCACAGATTCTCAGAACTCCAAATTCTGTTTGACTGTTTATTTAGCCATTGAAGTAAAATCAGATTCATCAGTAAAATAAACATGAAATGGCTAACTACTGGTAGTGCTATAATGATTTTTCCTTGACAAGCTTTTGTTTTGATGCACAAATTACATTGATACAGCTTCACTAGTTTTTCACTTTCTGAACAATTTTATTAAAGATAATCCATTTAGTCAAGAAAGTCTTTGAATTTCTTGTAAAATGTGTACCCGTGATTCAGAATCTTGAAAAAAAATTGTCTGTAAAAAGACATACAGCCTTGAACATTAACATCTGTTTTTGAGAAACAAAATATTAAGTAGCAGTTGAAGGATTTAGATGATTTTGTATCTCTGACAACACAAGAAAATCCCTTCATGTTGTTTTTACACAATTAATTGCTAGTTTAAATAATGATCAATGATATGCAAACACCAGATTTGCATGAAAGACACATTTCATTAATGCCCAGCCAAGTGAGTAATATAGAAGGATATCTCTAAAGTAAAGACCGCTGGGAAATTTCTCTCCTTAAGGTTGGAACCTGTGTCGTTCATGACCACGCTAGTAATGTACACACTGCATTATTGCCTGTAAGTTGTTACATTGTAGTATCTCTGATTATGTGGGATTTATTACGTAATAAAATGAATAGGAAAATCAATGCTGCATAATAATGCACATCCATATGTTGTGGGTCTGACTCATGATTTACTGAGAACATTTAGATGGGAAATTTACAATCACCCACCATATAGTCTGGACTGAGCTCCTTCTGAGTACCATTTATTTAGGAAATTGAAAGAATTTTTGAGTGGTAAGCAATTTGCAGGTGACAATGAACTTTAAAATACTGTTAATCAGTAGTTAAATGGACTAGCGGCAGAAGAATACAAGGAGAGTAAAAAGCTGGTGTATCGTTACGATAAATTTCATAATTCCATGTAATAATTATATAGATAAAAAAATGTATAAAGTTTTCAGAATAAATTTTTTTACGATGAAATGGCTTTAAATTGGCATAACTGACCTTGGAAAAATGTGACATTTATCCCCAGTTTCTTTTAAGTGTGAATATTGGATTGTAAGAGTTGGCAATAACCTTAATGTATTACTTTTTATCAGTTAATATTTTGTAAGGTGTATTATTTTGTTCATTTAGCGTATAAAGTTATTAATTAAACAAAATAAAATTTTAAAAAACTGGCTAAAAAAAAATTATATCTGCAATTAATTAAAATAGTTTGTTAATGTTGTCGATTGAGAATAGCCAAGAACAGGTAGATTTTAGATTATTGAAATTACTAATTTTCTACTTATATTTATTATTTAAATCTTTATTTTCGTTTATGTTTATCGTCGTTTAACATCAATAACGTCACCGATCGAAACAGATTCGACTCGCCGTATACTTGAAATTGAATGTAACAAACAAATATAAAAAAAAATACTTAAACTTCTTTTGCAAAATAAAACATTTTCATTTCTGTCGATAAAATAAACAAGGGAGTTGAAAGAAGAGAGAGAAAACTTATATATCGATTTAGCTATTTACAGAATGCGATTAATAATTACCGGACGCTTTACGATCGCCGTGAAAATATGTTTTATATAAAAATTAATTGAAGTATATCAGTTCATTCCCGGTCAAGAACATTTGCAGAGATGTCTGCATTATCAAAACACTTTTTAACACTTGTACACGACAAATTAATGACAAAAAGGAAAAGTTAAAAATTTTAGATAGTTTTTTGCTCTTTTTGTCATTTAAATAAGTCACCGCTCTCCTAATATTGTAACCTAAACGATTATTGTTGCGCTATATTTTTTAAATGCAGATTACGGATGCCGGTTGCAAATCGGCGAATAAGTACGAACCCCTTTCTTTTCATTGTCTTGTACGAATTCAAACGACTGATCAGGGAAAGAGGCGTAAACAAAAACGTAAATTAAATCCCGGATGAAGCCGCTACGGTCATAATAGCTCAAAGAATGTAATGAGTATTGCACGTTAAAGAATCCGATAGGAAAGACACAAAAAAAAAACAGAAGTCATAATCGCATATACAGATCATCCAGAATTCGCGCGCGCGCAAGTGTGTGTGAACAATGAAATAAATAAACTAACTATCGGAAATCCACCGATTTTATAAAATCAATCGGATGTGAATTTCTTACTAAAGACGATTGTAGTGGTAATCGATACATTAATCTATACGTGTAATGCGATCTACACGTTACGTACAGTTTTTACGAATATCAAAAGACAGCGATTTTGCAGGTTTCCACATTCATTTAAACTATTTTCTACACCGTAACACGGAACGGAACTTTTTCTAAATACTTTGCATGAAAGTACGAGTGATCTTATGTAAGCAAGAGTAAAATAAACTTAGCTTAAACGTCGCAATATCTCCTTTTTTTCACTGTAAAAGGAAACGAAAATTAAAATACAGGATTTTTAATAAATTACTTAAAAAATCGTCCAAATCTGCATCGATAAACTTTTCATACCGCATCATCTTGTGAGGTTTTGCCGATGAATAAGTGGATTTTTGTATTATATCAAATTATAAAAAAGTAATTTCAAATATTTTTTAACCGATAGCGCGTATTAAATAGATTGTTGGATATCTTTGATCTATATTCAAATTCGTAAACTTCTTCAAATAAATAATCAATAATAATTTGGTTAATGCTTTTTAAAAAGTTAAATCAAAACCGTTTAATATTTTTGAAACGTGTTCTATCTATCTTTTTTTGCTTTAAGTCATTTGACTGCTTTTATGCGGCTCTCCGAGATTCCCTTATCTAGTGCCAGTCGTTTCATTTCGGTATACCCCTTCATCCTACATCTCTAACAATTTGTTTTACACATTCCAAACGTTGCCTGCCGGCACAATTTTTCCCACCTACAAGTCACTCTAATATTAGAGCGACTATTCCAGTACGTCTTAATATTTGGCCTATAAATCTGTCTTCTTTTAACTATATATTTTGAAATGCTACTTTCTTTAACGATTTATCGAAATATCCATTTTACCATCCTTGAATCCATTTTGACTAGTTTCGCCGTGACGTCTGTACGTACGTACGTACGTACGTATGTATGCGAGTATGTTTGTATGTATGTATGTATGTACATATGTACGTATCTCGCATAACTACAAACCGATTAGTAGTAGTATGTTGAAATTTTGGATTTATTACTGCTGTAACAATTAGTTGTTTACCTTCCCATTTGATTGCAATTGACTGAATGAAAAATGTCCAAAAAAGCCCGAAATCCAAAACAAATTTCACTTTGGACTTTTTCTTAACTGCAGTAATAGGCCTTCATTGAGAGCTTTTCAATGATATATCACAAGTGGTACTTTTATCCGTCGGTTCTAGAGTACCTAAAGGAAAATTTAATTTATGAAATATCTGGATCTATAAGGAAAAGGCATATCGGTTCGAATCAGACATCATCTCCTTTTCCATTTTTTAACGTGTTTTTTTTTTTTTTTTAATTTAATTAAATATATTAATTAATTAATAATTATTAACCCGTGATTGTAAAAAGAATTTTACAATAAATAATTATTCAATAAAAATAAAAATTTAAATAAAATTCTATGTACTTTTAAAAATGTGTATATGTAATAGAGATGGTAGAACATCTGATTATTTAATAATTACTGAAAATTATAATTTATCTTATATTTTTATAAATCATCTACAGTTATTAGTTAAGAAATGGTCGCAACCGAAAAAAAAATATTTTAAAGAAAAAATAGAGAAAAGATTACAAGAAATAATTATGTTGATTTTTTAATAATTCAAATGGAAGTGAATACTTGTGTATCTTTGATGAAATGAAATGTTATTGTATTTATTAGGAAAAATACGACTGATTTAGTACATTAACAAAAAGCAACTGCAGACTAGAGTAGTATAAAACTTTACCGTTAAAGAAAAAAGGGACATAGCAAGAGAACTAAAAGACATAAATCATCTCTTATAAGAGGAAATGACAGCTGTCTAGTAAAAAAAAAACTCAAGGGTGATGTTTTGTGTCTCATGTACGTGTTCATCCGTTTTAATGTGTATATACACACACACATACTGCAGAGAGAGAGAGAGATAATAAGTGAGTAAGCATGCTCTGTAATATAAACGATTTATTATAAATAACTAACAAATCTCTTCATATTCTCTCTTTTGGTTTTTGTGACTGTGATATAAGTGTGCATCCATTATGTTTCAATACATATACACACACACACACACACGCATAGGCAAACCAAATAAAATGTTTCGCCTGCAGAATTAAAGGAAAGAACTAATATAATAATTTTATAAATGTGTCTTGATTAAATATTAAAATTTTTGTATTTCCAAGCATACAACGTAGAAGGAATAAAATATTAAAAGCTGATAATTTTTATTATATTATTATTATTTTTTTATATTATTATTTGTTATTAATCATTTTTTTAATATTTAATGGAGAAAATAGAAACAGACAAAAAATTATCAGCTAGCAAAAGCGTACTGCCGGGTTAATTGTCTGCTATAACTCGATTGTTTGTCAACGGAATTTTACAAATGAGGTGTCATTTTCTTCAAAATAAAATGCTTAATAAATTTTGTGTTAGTAATAATTATATCAAATAAACAATCACAAAAATATTGAAGAATAAAAAAATTAAGATGGCCGCCAATTTTTAAGGTGACGTTTATAAAATTTTAATTTCTGTAGGTTTACCGGCTCCTGAGAAATAATTTTTGAAAATCACAAAATGGCGTCCAGAAGGAAAACAAAGTAAAGTAGGACTTAAGTCGATCAGAACGTTTTTTCACATTTTGGTGTCCTGAATCAGATTCTGGAGTTTGGCGAATACGTTTCGCAACATTCTGTACGTACGGTCTAATTATAAATATAATATTAAAATTATACAGAGCTGTATTTTTTGTATTTCAGTCGCTGATAAAATATGAACTAATCTGTGCTCATCAGTAGAATATGAATTTTTATATTCCGCTGAATATTTTACATTCAATTTATATCGACGTGAATATATTTTTCAAATAAAATACATTAACTAATTATACAATCTTATCTTAAAATTATAAATAAAATGATCGGATAAAATAATTAATAACGAATCTTAATTCTAATATATTTAAATTAAAAGTAATGCTTATAAAATATAATTTGAAGATAAAAATTATATAACAAATAAACCGCTTTTTTTGCTGACATATTAGGGAAAAGTAATTACATACTTGTAGTAAAATAACGTGAAAATATTTTAAATAAACGGCAAGAAATTTAAATCCTGTCTTGTTGAAGAATATACATAACTGCAAAAAAATATAATTAACCTCGGTTCTACATATATTGACGTTTTTTTCGTTTGTTCCCGATAACCGCAAAAACTACTGAACGTCATTAAAAAAGTTTACCTGTAGCTTCCTTATGACACCTGGAACTTAACCGCAGTTTAAATCTCATCGATCTCACTACTATGTAAATCATAAAATACGAGCAGCGGATCGATTATTAAGAAAAAAGGAAACCGATTCAAAGAAAATAACGATTAACGAGAGCAAATAAACTAGCCGAAAGAAAACAATTTCACGAGTATGATTTTTAACGACCGTCGATATTTTTATTTTTATGAAATTATGTCAGAGATATGCAATAAAATATAACAGGAAGTTACGTAACAACAATAGCGAATAAACTACAAAGACGATCGTGCCCTTCAAACGGAATACGTACATAACAAGATAAAAATAGAAACTAAACGATAGGCGGAGTAAAATTTACAAATAAAAAAACTTTACGTGTGAAATAAATAACGGTACACCCAACAGTATTAGCGGTTATTTATACTAGTAAAGAGTTTATTTTCGAAAACTTGAGAAAGACCCGAGGGTTTTTATTTTTTATTTTACTTAATTATTTGTCGCATCAAGTTACTATTTTAAGATCAAATTCGATCGAGCGATAACCGGGAACAGCATTCGGTAAGAACGAAAAAACATTCGCCGATTAAAAAAAATTTAAAGCGATAACAAAAGGTAATCGTAGAAAGAGCATAGGCGATGATGAAATAACAAAAAAATCTTGCGGCTTTAAAAAATTTACAAGGTAGGTTAACGCACAGAAACGTAAAAGATTAAAGTAAAAATCAGCTTGTACTAGAATAGCAGATTAAAAATTTAAGCGAAACGGTACGTTTTAAGTAATACCGATCACCTCTTAACAAACATCGTACGTACGATGGATTTTAGTAAGTCATAAAATAGTATTAAAAGACATCATCCTTATCAAACCGATCGTAGCTTTAAAACAAATGCGTGTCGTACGGGGGCCTGTCGTATTCGAGCCTTTACGGAAAAACATTAAAATTATCTTCTTTTCTTAATTTCTTGAAAATTTTGTACTTTGACATACGTGTTAAAACGGTTCCCAGAAAATAATTGCTATCTCTAAATAGCGGTATAAACTACTAGTGACATTATTAAATATATATATATATATATATATATATAGATTTTTTTTATACAATCGTTCATAACGATAATAAAAAATATACTGACATTTTACGGCCGCCTATGTAAAAGGTTCTTATTTTGCTTATATAAAAAATAAAACCGTCATTCACTTGTTTTTATTTTCAACCGACTTCTCACGTACGTTAAAAATATCTATAAATCAGTTAAACGGAAGATGTAATCGCTCGATCCTTTCGTTTTGCGTTTGTAACCTATTCCCTTATACGTTATTTTTTAACCGAACCGTGCACGCTATAAACAAAATAGGAATGTCCTCTATCAATTTCAAATGTCATTTATATATATATTTAAATTAGTTTACAATCTATTTAATATTTTAATTAATTTTTTTCACAAAAACACATTAGATTACGGTTTTAATTTTTGTTCCTAAATTAAAAGTTATTAAACTTAATAACAGGAAAAAACAAGTAATAAAAGATAAATCGGTTTAAAATTCCGCGATAAAATTTAAAATTGAGAAATTTATTTCGTCCAGGATGTTTTATAAATAGTCTATTTCTACGCAAATCGGTTTGCCGCCCGGCGTTGGATAACACTCTTTCTGAGAGAAGTGACGTAGCAGGTAAACAGGAGTATTTTAAATTTATCTGGTATAATTCAGGTAATGAATTTTTATACAATTCCCAAAATTCCAAAGGAATTTTCCGTCTATTTAAGCGTGGCATTTCCAAATACCGTCGTATTTGCAATATTCCGGTTGTTCCAGGAGTAGTTGTTTGCACTTTCGTAATTTTTCTTCAAATAAACTCCAAAGACAATCGTTAGGATTTGTTGTGTCTGAGGTTCTAAGATTTCTATTTACGGCCGAGTATCGACGTCCATTCGCTTTGAATCGATTAAATTTGTAACCTCATCGGTTATCCGTTTTTTGCATTTTCTTCTACGTCAAATGCGGGTTTTTTTTAAATCTCGGATCAACAAAAGTAGCTTTGGCTACTTCACGAGGGTCTTTGCTACCCAATATTTGGCAGTTAGGGGTGTTCACTTTGGCGGACATGTCAAACGTCGACTCATCGCTAAAAATTACATCGTCTTAAAAAGTATCGTTGTCTGCAAATCTATTCATCATTTCCACGCAAAACTGCAGCCGTGCAACTTCGTAGTCATCTGCGATGTGTTGAATCGCAGTCAGTTTGTACGGCTTCAAGTGCGATCGCTTACGTAACACGCGCCAAACAGTCGTTTGTAGAATGCCATTCTCTGGTAACGCAGGTCGAGTTGATTTTTTTCAGATTACGTGCAAAGATTTCTCCGAATTGTTTAACAGCAGCTTCAGACGCGTGGGCGTCCTAGCCCACGCGATTTAGTATGTCTAACAGAACAACTTACTTCAATGAAGATTTGGTGCCAAGAGTAAATTTTACGCCTACTAAGATGCTCCCTTTACTTTCTACGAAAACTACCTTGAACTGCAGTCGATGACTTCAAACCGTGAAACCAAAACGCACAGCTAGCACGTTCCATACCGGTAAGTATCTATTTTAACAACGCTGGAGACCGAATCTGGTACTAATGAATTACGTGAGCCAAAACTTGATATGTTTTGCTATGAAATGAGGCCTCAACCGAATTTGTAAGTCATCTAAATAAACTTTTATACGCTTTTACATTTGTGAAGTCCTTTTTTAATCACCCGGTAGTACTAATCGCACTCGTTCGGGGCGCTAAAATGGATTAAAAGATTTGTTATTTACCGATTTGCAAGCGTTTACAGGGTCCTAGATTACGGACTTAATATTGTTCCACTCTGGTTTGAAAAATGTATTTTTTAAAGTCCATATACTAGATTGCTTTTTCAAATTTTGATATTTTTTTTTATCTAACGAGAATTATTCGCAAACTTTGTTAACTTTGACAGTAAATGAATAATTTCAAGATAAATTTAGTACAATTTCAGAAAGTAAATCTAATAAGCCAATAATTTCATTACAAACAGTTTTCATTTCACGCAAATCGGTTAAAATATTTTGGAAATATTTTAATATGTCCATCATAATATTGAAAAATGCATCTTGACATGTTTTCTTTTTCAGAACGGGTAGGTAAAGAATGCTGTTAATTATTAATTCAAGTGTTAAATACATTTAGAAAAATTAAAGGAGTTATGAAGATCAACCGATTAATATAATTTTAAGATGAGAAAAGACGCTAATCTAGGAATCAAAAACTCAGTTTAGATTTTACATCTCCTAATCCATATTTCTAATTTTTTTCTGCTTTCTGTATGAATGTGCAATTTTTGTAAAAAGAACGGTCACTTATACTTAAAAAAATAACCGTATCCATCTTTACCAAACCGCACAACGGAACTGTTTTCATTTATAACTCGATACTATATTTACGAGAAAGGGCCATATTATGCTATCGTTTTAATAAATTGACAAATCATTTGAAAAATCTCCCGACCGATTTATTTGAATTCAATAAAAGGAATTTCTTTTACGGGAAAAATAAGACTCTTTTCGTGAATTTTTAAATAATATTAATTAAAAACATAATTCATCGGCTTCCCGTTCAACGTATACTAAAAGATATGCTCAAAATAATTTTTGATACCGAAATTACGATTCGTTTTGTAATAATCTTTTATATTTACTGTTGAGTGCTCAGGGATACAGAGTAGCTGGACCGAAGGTGCAACCATATCGGAGAGGTATCTGTTGAGAGCCAGACTAAGGAATGATTCCTGAAAGAGGGCAGCAGCTCTTTCAGTAGTTGTTAGGGGCGTGAGTCACAATGACTTAAACGGCCGTATCAACATCACTCAGTCCTCTGAGTACTGCGCAGCTGAAAGCAATGGAAAACTACAGCTGCTTTTTTTCCAAGAAAATGTGGCTCTCTGCATTTTCACATAGCAATAATGAAGGCGCCTTCCTTGGTAAAATATTCCGGAGGTAAAATAGTCCCCCGTTCGGATCTCCGGGTGGGGACTACTAAGGAAGGGGTCACCAGAAAATTAAAAAATAACATTCTACGAGTCGGAGCGTGGAATGTTAGAAGCTTAAAAAAGGTTGGTAGGCTAGAAAATTTAAAAAGGGAAATGGATAGGGTGAATGTGGATATAGTAGGAATTAGTGAGGTTCGGTGGGAAGAGGAAGGCGACTTTTGGTCAGGTGATTTTAGAGTAATTAATTCAGCGTCAAATAATGGGCAGGCAGGAGTAGGTTTCGTGATGAACAAGAAGATAAGGAGGAGAGTGGAGTATTTCAAAACGCATAGCGATAGAATCATTGTAATAAGGATAAAATCAAAACCTAAACCGACAACGATTGTTAACGTTTATATGCCTACAAGCGCCCATGATGATGATGAGGTAGAGTGTGTATACGAAGAGATTGATGAACCAATTCGTAACCAACACGTAAAAGGAGATGAAAATTTAATAATAGTTGGAGATTGGAATGCAAGCATTGGAAAAGGCAAGGAAGGAAATATAGTGGGTGAATACGGGCTGGGCAAAAGGAATGAAAGAGGGGACCGACTTATAGAGTTTTGCACGAAGTATAATTTAGTAATTGCCAACACCCAATTTAAAAATCATAATAGAAGAATATACACTTGGAAAAAGCCAGGCGATACTGGAAGGTATCAGATAGATTATATCATGGTTAAGCAAAGATTTAGAAATCAACTTGTTGACTGCAAAACTTACCCTGGAGCAGACATTGATAGCGACCATAATTTGGTGATAATGAAATGTAGATTGGGGTTTAAAAACCTGAAGAAAAGTTGTCAGATGAATCGGTGGAATTTAGAGAAGCTTGAGGAAGAGGGGGTAAAGAAGATTTTTGAGGAGGACATCGCAAGAGGTCTGAGAAAAAAAGATAAGGTAGAAAATGTAGAAGAAGAATGGGAGAATGTTAAAAAGGAAATTCTTAAATCAGCAGAAGCAAACTTAGGCGGAATAAAGAGAACCGGTAGAAAACCTTGGGTTTCAGACGATATATTGCAGCTGATGGATGAACGTAGAAAATATAAGAATGCTAGTGATGAAGAAAGTAAAAGGAACTATCGGAAATTAAGAAATGCTATAAACAGGAAGTGCAAACTGGTGAAAGAAGAGTGGATTAAAGAAAAGTGTTCAGAAGTGGAAAGAGAAATGAACATTGGTAAAATAGACGGAGCATACAGGAAAATTAAGGAAAACTTTGGGGTACATAAATTAAAATCTAATAATGTGTTAAACAAAGATGGTACACCAATATATAATACGAAAGGTAAAGTCGATAGATGGGTGGAATATATTGAAGAGTTATACGGAGGAAATGAATTAGAAAATGGTGTTATAGAGGAAGAAGAGGAAGTTGAGGAGGATGAAATGGGAGAAACAATACTGAGATCTGAATTTAAGAGAGCATTAAAAGATTTAAATGGCAGAAAGGCTCCTGGAATAGACGGAATACCTGTAGAATTACTGCGCAGTGCAGGTGAGGAAGCGATTGATAGATTATACAAACTGGTGTGTAATATTTATGAAAAAGGGGAATTTCCATCAGACTTCAAAAAAAGTGTTATAGTTATGATACCAAAGAAAGCAGGGGCAGATAAATGTGAAGAATATAGAACAATTAGTTTAACTAGTCATGCATCAAAAATCTTAACTAGAATTTTATACAGAAGAATTGAGAGGAGAGTGGAAGAAGTGTTAGGAGAAGACCAATTTGGTTTCAGAAAAAGTATAGGGACAAGGGAACCAATTTTAGGCCTCAGATTAATAGTAGAAGGAAGATTAAAGAAAAACAAACCAACATACTTGGCGTTTATAGACCTAGAAAAGGCTTTCGATAACGTAGATTGGAATATAATGTTCAGCGTTTTAAAAAAATTAAGGTTCAAATACAGAGATAGAAGAACAATTGCTAACATGTACAGGAACCAAACAGCAACAATAACAATTGAAGAACATAAGAAAGAAGCCCTAATAAGAAAGGGAGTCCGACAAGGATGTTCCCTATCTCCGTTACTTTTTAATCTTTACATGGAACTAGCAGTTAATGATGTGAAAGAATAATTTAGATTCGGAGTAACAGTACAAGGTGAAAAGATAAAGATGCTACGATTTGCTGATGATATAGTGATTCTAGCCGAGAGTAAAAAGGATTTAGAAGAAACAATAAACGGCATAGATGAAGTCCTACGCAAGAACTATCGCATGAAAATAAACAAGAACAAAACAAAAGTAATGAAATGTAGTAGAAATAACAAAGATGGACCACTGAATGTGAAAATAGGAGGAGAAAAGATTATGGAGGTAGAAGAATTTTGTTATTTGGGAAGTAAAATTACTAAAGATGGACGAAGAAGGAGCGATATAAAATGCCGAATAGCACAAGCTAAACGAGCCTTCAGTAAGAAATATAATTTGTTTACATCAAAAATTAATTTAAATGTCAGGAAAAGATTTTTGAAAGTGTATGTTTGGAGTGTCGCTTTATATGGAAGTGAAACTTGGACAATCGGAGTATCTGAGAAGAAAAGATTAGAAGCTTTTGAAATGTGGTGCTATAGGAGAATGTTAAAAATCAGATGGGTGGATAAAGTGACAAATGAAGAGGTATTGCGGCAAATAGATGAAGAAAGAAGCATTTGGAAAAATATAGTTAAAAGAAGAGACAGACTTATAGGCCACATACTAAGGCATCCTGGAATAGTCGCTTTAATATTGGAAGGACAGGTAGAAGGGAAAAATTGTGTAGGCAGGCCACGTTTGGAGTATGTAAAACAAATTGTTGGGGATGTAGGATGTAGAGGGTATACTGAAATGAAACGACTAGCACTAGATAGGGAATCTTGGAGAGCTGCATCAAACCAGTCAAATGACTGAAGACAAAAAAAAAAAAATTTACTGTTATACCTTAACATTAATTCATGCGTTTGCATTTAAGCGATTAATTTGGATTTCAAACACGTCTATTTTTTACAGAATTTTCGAAGAAAATTACGGTTATACTTTCGGTTACACGGTGGGAGCGGCGGTTGAAATTGAATTTTCTTTACCTTTTCAGATATGAAAAAATTTAATCGAAAAAATTTCAGAAGAAAATAAACGTCGATAACTTCCAAAGGCAGGAATGTAAAGAGATATTCAATAAAAATATAAAAAACTTTCAGGACATGTTCTAACGTTAACGGCACAAAAAAATAAAGAACTCAGCTTACCGGTTTCGAGCGTAAGAAAACCGTTGAAAAAAATGAGTTTTACACCGTATTAGATCTTGTTTTTTTCCTGCGTGAATAGCGGTTTTTCAATTTTATTTAATACAGAAACAACCCCTAGCTAAAACTGTAAATTGCCATTAAAACCGTACAATTTTTCGCTTATTATCTAAAAATAAATTATATAAGGAATTCGTTGGAGTTCCTTTAATAATTTTAATTCCTTTAATCTGTTAACTTCGTTAACAGATTACGTAAAAAAATAGTCCTTAACAAAATAAACGACAGTCGAATTCTTTTAATTTGACTATCGTTTAATTATTTTTAACATTTTTCCGACGGTAGGCGCCAATTTAGCGGAAGTTTAAAATAATGTTATTTAGATCCTTAATAAAGGTATGAAAATCGTTTTTGGACTAAATTCTGTATATTAGCGACACTGTTACGTTATGTAGGTATTTTTTTCAAAAACGAGATGGAAAAGGGGTTACGAAGGCAAGAAAGATTTTCATAAAAATACTGGAAAACTCTAAAATAATACGTCTTTAAAATAAGCCCGACTACAGTAAAGTCGCTTTTCGTAAACGTAAATCACAGTTCGAATCTCTATTTGTATTTATCTGTATCGCTGAAGAGCAACGAGCAGAGCGGTATAACTGGATGTAGTAAAATAAAAAGAGATCAGGATCCCACCTACGTATAACCCAATATATACTTATATATTTTGCTTATCTCTTATTTTTAATCGAACTAATAACGGTAACAGAAAGGAAGGAAGAAAGAGAGCGAAAAGGGAGGCGATTGTGTGTGTATGTGTATATGTGTATGCGCGCGCGAGTAGTATGTAATTTGTATAATGCGTTGGGCATCAAAACCCTAATCGTAATGTTCAATACCTCTTCAACGGGAATTGTAGAAAACAAGTCTAGTATACAGAGTAGTTGCCGAGTAATAAAAACCGTCCTAAACCGTTTTCATAACGTATGTTTTGCGTATCAAACGTCATAATAAAACACGTAACAACTCAAATAAAACTATCGATAAAATTTAACGTCTGAAAAATACAGCTATTGTCGTTTCCTTTCTCTCTCGTTACATCGCTTTCACTACACAATTAATTCGGCCGGCTACACTCGTACGCCAATATATTCGGTTAATACGAAAAAGAACGACATAAAACGGACATGAAACATATTAAGCGAATAAAAATACATACAGTATAAGCAATATGCAGACCTAATAAAAATATTACGACTACGGAATTACATTCCATACGATATAACACCAACGATACTAATTTTTGAGGGCGAACTATAAATTACCGATTACAAACGATCCAAAAACCTAAAATAATATTTGCGATTTTTGTTACGTTTTACTACCTCTCACAGT
This sequence comes from Lycorma delicatula, assembly GCF_047948215.1. Taxonomy (NCBI): domain Eukaryota; kingdom Metazoa; phylum Arthropoda; class Insecta; order Hemiptera; family Fulgoridae; genus Lycorma; species Lycorma delicatula. The sequence goes on along the minus strand of NC_134461.1, from coordinate 129,731,273 downwards.
CTGCGTAAGTTTAAGTGTAAATGCGATAGGATGAGTGCGGAAAATTACGATGAATCAATAAATTTGAACGAAGCACTTAGGTTCAAGCCGGTCGTAAAAGATTCGACTTAATCAAAAGCCTACACGACCCCCACATCGGCCGACCAAAAAAACAATTAAACAAAGAACGAATTTTTATTATTGCAACAAATCGTTGAAAATAATAATAAGTTTCAAAGGTAATTAGAAAATAAATTCATTAAAGGGCCCTATTATTACTGAAATCAGTGGTCTACGGATTGTAAAAACGAATCGCTATCGTGACGGATACCAAATTCTCAACCTTCGTTTAAAGTAATTAAAATAGCATTTGGGTATTAAAACAACATATACTAAACAAATGCGCTGTTAATTTCCACGCGTAAGTTAAACTGCAGTAGATGTTTTGAATTTTTTATACAGAGATCCGCTATTAAATTTAAGTTTAAATTATTTGCAGATTTTAATAAGGGTAATTATCGCTCGCTTGAAGAATACGTCGTGAAAACAGCACCTTCGCCCCGGTACTGCAAGTGCGATTAAATAATCCTAAGAGCAGTGTGCCATTAACGTCTGCTTCCTTAACGATAGTACTGAGATTAATGTTTTAATTTCGCATTTTGTTTTTACAGTCGGCGAGTATATTTTTGTATTATTTTAACGACGAGTAAGTGTGAAATACCGTTAATTAATTAATTTAAAAGTCGCAGCTAATAAGGTATAAGTTAGAAATTTGTTCCTGACCGAGAGAAAAGTAATTTTTTTTAATTTCATCGTTCAGGAAGGGCTACGCGTACAGGCATTATACGTTAACCCAAAATCAGAGTGCCGTATGGTAAACGAGTACCTGTAAACTTATTCACGGCTTATAGCGAGAGTTTTTGTTTTAGGAACTTCGGCGGCAAATTACAAGATACATCGGAGATTGTGTTTCACACGTATTAGCGTAATTAGAAGTCAGACGATAAAATTTCACGTACCTTTTCGGTTATGCGAATGCCAAAAAAGAACGATCCGATTGTACTCGGATATCGTTCTGAAAACATGGAGTTTGATAACAGATAACCGTGGACTCACAGTCCTTTGGTAACATCTGCGGTTTCTTCAGAAAGTTTGTGTTTCTTTAATCCGGTTTAATTTTATAACGCGATTCTAAATATCATGAAAACAAATATAGAAGAATATATTTCAACCGAACGCGCGTAAAATATTGAAATTCTCTTTTAGCTTTCATTCTTATCGATGAAAAAATCGGCTAGAAATGCGAACGAAGATCTACTGTTGTTCCATCCATCGATTCGTTGATAAAATCATCATTCGATTGTTTGGTCTCGACTTACTGTGTTACGCCTTACGCACGAACCGATTACGAGTGTATATTCCTCTATTTACAATAATCGTTACCGTCGATCGACCGATCCTTCAATATCTCCACTGCTTCCTTGTCGAAAATCATGGGATACTGCGCGTTAACATCAAAAGGTACAAAATTTCCACAAAACTTCATCTGCAAAAACCTTATTTTTTAAATTATTTATTAAACCGTCGTTACTTTGAACGAAAGAAGATGATGGTCGCTGAAATTCGAATCGAAAAATAGAGCTTTAAATAGAATAAAATAAAGCTTTATTTAAGATAGAACTGAAAAAATAATAATATAAAATTAATGACTCGAAATAACAGTAGAGATAATAAATTTGGAAATAAAGTTTTATACATATAATTTAGTCCGATAATAAAGAATGCGATCGTGATTTTATATCGATATGGCAAATAGAAAATTTATTACAATACATCAAGAATATAAAAAAGTTATAACATATGACTACATTTATTTTCAATTGTGCAAGCGTTATAAAAAAAATAAAAACATAAATCTGGAATTATAGAAAAATGAATCAGGAATAATAGAAAATCGTAATAAAGAAATATACAATCAAATCGAAAATTTTTTAATGTTTTTATATATATGTTCATTTAAATTTAAACAAAGTAAATGAACAGATTTTATTTAAAAATTAAATTTTTATTATGACGTTTTCTCTCTCCTCTGTGTGTGTGTGTGTGTGTGTGTGTGTGCGCACACACACACGCGCGCGCGCACACAGTCAAGAAGTCAATGATATTAACATAGACAGTTATCGATATAGAAAATATCTATTTTTTTTTCTGCAATGCTTTATAAACAATCGATTCCTCATATTAGAAATACACATAAGTAAATCGTATAACATACAATTATATGAAAAAAAAAATTACTTCAATATCTATTGACGTAGACAATAACATTAAATTTAGTAAAAAAAATTCTAGGTTATTTATTTATACGTTTTCTTTTTTTTATTTATGATTTATATAGTAGTGAGATTGGTGAGGTTAGAACTGTGGTAAACGGTAAGGGGGTCAAAAAAAGCTACAGTTAAAATAATGATTGGTTCTCTAGTTTTCGCAATTATCGGGATACAAATACGAAAGAAGTTGTCTCTTTATCTAGTGCTTTGTACTGTTATTTGATGATATATATATATATAAATATATATATATATATATATATATATATATATGTGTGTGTGTGTGTGTGTGTGTGTGTGTGTGTGTGTGTGTGTGTGTGTGTGTGTGAGAGAGCGCGCCCATGTAATTTAAGTTTCGAATCGCAAATCCGTAACGGTCAAACCGATTAAAGAAATAATTTAAATAAGGTAATTATTTAAAAATTGAATTTCATTTTTGGTATTCCCAGGAATATAAAGCATTATTTGCTGCGACAGCAGTGAATCTTTTTTAAGAACAAAACGTCTTAACACTATCTCGTATAAAATAAAATACGTTTAACGGGATTATCTAAATATCCTGGTAATAGTCTTGACTTCCCCGTTCCGTTTCTGTCTAGTGCAGAATAAACATACGTCCTACTACCAGATAATCAATCCATAAACGGTCGCGAATAAAACACTAGAGATAAAAAAATTACAGTTAAAATACGAACTTAACTACAACCGACTGTAAAAAAACATTCCGATTAAAAAATAAAATATCAAACTAAAATAGTTTTTCCAGAAACATGCTGAATTTCACAACCGACGTAAAATTCTTTAAAGATATTAATAAGAAACAAGAATAACGCAAAGGAAATCCAATAAAAGAAATAATGCGGCTAAAAAAGCTTCTTTAGGTCATTTAATGCTTATTTTTTAGAACGTACGATTAAAGTGCCGTAATCATATTTATGGAGAAAACTGCAAGCAATACTAACGCGATAAACGAAAATGTTATATTTTTAAAAATTTCAGACTTCGCAATTACTAAGCTTTGCTTAAAATCGTATTTGTAATCGTATTAATTATCGATGGAAAAATAATCGTATTAATTACAGGATGGAATCAACATAAGTTACATTTTGTTTAACAGTAGCACCGGTGTAATTACGTATTTTTTCAGCCGATAACCCAGAAATTAACTCGTTTTTTATCTTGATTATTTTTATTTTGTAAAATATCTGAGCTTTAGATTTCTCTGCGATTTAATATTTAGTTCGTTAAAGTTTTTACAGAAGTGCAATATACAGTACAACGGACCAAGGAAACGTTTGCAGGTGGACAGAACGTTTCATAAATGTAGTTTATGTCGAATCGGTCCGCGGTTTTATAGTCCAGTTAACTACAAAACGATCTGACAGATTAATTAGGTACCTGCTCTCCGACATCGGATTGCGGATCAAAAGGGTTCGACAGATCGAAAAGTTTTTATTTTTCGTAACAAAACAGTGCGTTGTAATGATTATCTAAATTGTCACTAATGATTTACATTTGCCGCATACATCTATCGCCCTTAGAAATACAACGTAATCGATAGTATTATTATTCTCATTCGTTCACAGCCGCACGGACTCCCGATTAATGCGGATGTGACTTTGTGGATAGTTTTGAAGAAAAGGATTAATAACACCAAATCTCAAAGCACCGACAAACTTTAAAGTAAATTAAAGAAGAGATCGCAAACTTTACGACTGAAACTTTGCAGAAAAGGCTGTGAAATTTCAGCAGAGACTTCAAGAACGCATACTCGAAAGAAGTGGGCGTTTGAAGAATATAATTTTTAAGGTGTAACGGTTATAAGGTATTTATAAATGGTATTTTTGTTCCAAATTTCACGTAAATGAAATTAAATGTTTTCATTTTCAGCTTAAAGTTTATCCATTTCCTTCGGCCGCCAGTATATAAATTCTTCCTATAAACAAAGTACGTTTCTAAACATCTTTTTTAAATCTTATTTCTTAATTTGTATTTTTTCTTAAATTTTTACAAGGTTTTAAATCTAATCACTCGATCCGGCAACTACTTACCTAAAGCCTTTTCATCCACTTCTATCGACCTTTTGTTTGTTTTTTATTAGAAATTAATTTTGTTGCGCTTTTATAAAAAACAATAGTATCTTTGTTCAAATTGAAAGAAACAAACCGAATAATAATTAAGAGCCAAAAAAATAACAGAAATATAAACGTCAAATTTAGTACGATAGCATCATAAAAATTATGTAAATCAGTTACCGTACAATTTTATTCCTGTATGTCTACTCGTATTTACGTATAATGAAAAATCCGATAAATTTTGTCGTAAGTAAAATAAAACATAAACTAGTTGTTTTAAAGGGCTTAGTAACGTCAAAAATAAAATACTTTCAAAATTTGTTTATTACGACATACATATTAATCCGTAAAAGACAAATTCCATACAGAAAAAACACGGTTATTTCTTACTTTTATTCCGTATGCTGTTATAGAATGATATTTATTTTTTACGATGAAACACCTCTTCTAAGCGACAAACCTACTCCTAGTCGTTAAATTATTAAATTCTCCAAAAATAACATAGATGTTAAGAAAATAAATGTTAAAAAATACTGTACGTACAATTTACAATAAATTACAGATTACTTTCACGATATACATTTCCCGTCACTTGTATCGCAAGCGTTTCTTTCTTTGAGAATAATTTAGACGTACGAGGAACTAATTCCTTTAAATAGGTCTACGCAAATGAATTACTTTTTTATACTGACGCTGAACATTTCGACTATTTGCAGATATTCTACTTGGAAATTTTACACAAGAACCTGCGATCACAGACAGATCAGACAATCACAACCGAGTGTAATCTTGCAACGAATCTTACATGCGTAATAGTGTAATAATAATATTGAATACGTAATAAATAATTTGATCAAACCGAGTAATAAACTCACCGGGTCGGTCTAGTGAAGAACGCGTCTTCCCAAGTAAGCCGACTTGGAAGTCGGGAATTCCAGCGTTCAAATACTAGTAATGGCAGTTAGTTACTTTTATACGGATTTAAATACTAGATCGTGGATACCGGTGTTCTTGCCGGACATCCGATTAAGTATACTCGACTCGGGGACGTGTCCTTTCCGGATCTTTTAATTGCCTGCCTCTAATCTCCAACGTAAGAACCAGGCCCGGCCATGCCGTTCCCAGCCCACCAGCCGGAGACCGGGTCTCAGTCTTTCCTTTTGCCAGCCTCAAACCGATGGCGCAGGAGCCGAAGCCGCCAAAGCGTATCCGGGAACTCACACCGCCGGCCGGGTCTCGGTCTTTTCATTCATTCACACCTAACGGACCCCAGGAATCCCCACTCCATCACGGAACGCACACGCCAGAGCATGTGAGCCCTCAGGAACGGGGCTGCACGCCCAGCCCTACCATAAGCTACATTCCTCAGTATCCCAGTCGTCTTGCCTCATCTTCTTTTATTCTGATAACTGTTCTTGCAAATATTGCAAAATTATTCCGGTTTCCGGACATAGCCAAGAGCCACTCCGAGAGCTGCTCCGGTCGGGTATGCATCAGTCCTGCATTTATACGTTGTTCCTCCCATCGTCTGCACTCAAAAATAGTGTGTTCGGCATCGTCAACCGCATCGCAGTAACAACAGATCGGTGACTCTCTCCTGCCAAACCTATGCAGGTATTGTTCAAACGCACCATGTCCCGACATGAGTTGCGTTGTGTGGTAATCTAATTCACCATGAGAGCGATCTAGCCGAGCATCCAGGTCCGGGATAATTCTTCTTGTCCATGCGGCCACTGCTGAACCCGCCCGTGCCACCTTCCATTGTTCTCGTATAATAGAACTGGCCTCATCTTTGGCTACACCGGACGCCCTTAATTTTCGTCCTTTAATCTGCAATTCTATCGGGGGCACTGAAGAAAGCACGCACAGTGCATCATACGATAACGTTCGTTACCCCGAAACTACCCCCAGAACCTACTTCCTATGACTGCTAGTCGGTTTTCTTCTGTTGCGCTGGACATTAACCGCATCAGCCCATACCGGGGCGGCGTACAACAGAGACGACGTTATCATCGAGGTGATAAGTCGCCTCTTCGACGCACGTGGAATTCCTTGTCCCGCAAAGAGACCTCGCATGGCACGGATTGTTGTTTCCACTCTATCGCAGATCATGGCCGCATGGCTGGAGAATTTAAGGTGTTTATACAGTAACATCCCTAGATATTTAGCCCTTTCCACCTCGACAATTGCCTCTCCTCTCAGGCGCAGATTTAATCTTCTGAGTATCCTCCTACCAGTGAAGAGGATACCCTTACATTTTGGAAGACCTCCAAACTGTTGTTGACGAGCCATTCATTAACTATTTCTAAGGTAATATTCCCCTTGTCCTCCACTTCATCTAAGGTACTGGCCTCCACTAGTAACAACATGTCGTGCGCGTATCCTACGACATTCACCCCCGGCGGGAATTGAAGTCGGAAAATTTCGTCATAGAAGATGTTCCAAAGTAGGGGTCCGACTACAGACCCCTGCAGGACTCCACCGAAGATCTGATGACTTACTACACTATCCACCGTTTGATTTCAGTTCGTCTCTCGGATAGATAGCTGGCTACTTGCGTCACTATGTACTCGCTTATATTTTTTCTTTGAAGTGCCCTCAATATAGCCGGCCAAGGTACCGAACCGAAAGCGTTCCTTATATCCAGGAGTATCATTAGCGGGATTCGCCTGGTTCTCCAACCACAGCAGCCCATGAAACTACTTTGTTGATGGCGTTAATAGTTGACCGACCCCGCCTAAAGCCAAACTGATTCTCACGGAGGGGGTTGTTGTTTTCCAGCTCCTCAATTAGTCTATTAGCGATGAGCCTCTCCACGACTTTTCCCATATTATTAATGAGACTTAAGGGCGATATTCGAGAGCCCCTGGAACTGACTGTTGTTTGGGCAAGAAAACAGTTCTTGACGCTTTCCAGCAAGCAGGAAAAAAGCAATGCTGGAACCCATAACTCGCAATATCTGTCATCTCCCACGGGATGACGGACATCAGACCGTTTATGACTGCATTGCCTTGCATTTTTTTTAATCGAATACAATCATTTACCTTAAGAAAAGATTATTACTGCTCTTATATAAAGTCTGAAAGCTTTATCTGTATTTAATTATTCATCTGTACTATTTTTACGTAGTATTCATCCGTATTCAATATTCATTTGTTACTAAAGATAAAAACTTAGAAAAAACATCAAAATAAAAAGAAAATAAGCGTCTAGTGCCTTGTGTATACGCAAAAATATACATCTCGTAGAATTTTTTAAACAAAAAATCATCCCCATTTTAATTTCAAACCCCTCTCATAATTATATATATACAAGAGGGTTATCGCACGCATACACATACATCTACACTAATATTTTCTGTACGTTGTAAAAAAAAATGCAATTATCTCATTTACAATTAAAGTTATGATTTTTTTAGTTTTAACGAAACAGAAATTAGTTTTCGGAAAACAGAGATTAAAGATCGCATTATACTATAGCACCTGCAGATTATATCGCATGATTTTAGCAATGTTCTATCAACTTGAAAGCGGTGTAACCTATAAAACGAAATACGATTTTTTTTTTAAACGAGTTATGAAACGGGGAAATAATCATATTTCTATCGTTTTTCATTCGTGAGATACAAGCTATTGAATTTCGTATTTTGCACGGAGAAAATACAAAAATCGCCGTAGAAACAGGTTTATAAATTATTTTATTTAATTTTTAGTGATCGACGGAAAAAAAAATTACGGTTAAAAAGAGCGCATTCCGTAGATAAAAATCACTAAAAAAAAATTTTTTTAATTTTTGTTACCGTGTCAAGGTAACTTCCCCCTTAAAATCTCTTATCCCATCAAGAAAAGGATCGTCGTAGCGGAAACTTATTTACGTTCTTGATCCTTTCGAGAAATTTGTCAAATATTCGCGGAAAATTTTCCTATCGCCAGCATCCCGGCGAAGAGTAAACACGATTCGGTTAAAAATATCGTAAAAAGGGAACGGGTTTAACTCGTAAAACTATATATGACCTTTCGTTAAGGCTCCAGAGGAACCGTGGCTGACATTCGGAGAAGAATTTCTGCCGGGTTGAAAAAATCTATACTCCGGTTAAAAATCTATACTCCAGTTAATAACTGGAGTATAAAAAAGCGCTTTTTTATGTATAAAAAAGCGGTCTTTAGGCTGTGTGATTTGTGTGAGGTGCATGTGCGTGCGTTTGTTAGAGTGACAGTGGTGGGAGTATGTGTGTGGTGGTGACTCGCACTAGTCGGTCGGTGCATTCTAGACATTCGACCGTGTTGTACGTGTATCTGTTTACGGCTAAATAAAGTAATTTTAGTGTCGCGTATGCGGTGTCAATTCATTCGTAAACAGCGATATAAAATACAGATCTTACCGTAAGATTTTTCACGATTTAAATTAGAAATCGTATCGCGTTAACGACCGTTCGATTACTTAAGAGAATAGACAAATCTAACTATTAGCAGAGGGTGTGGTCTCCGCTGTTCTCAAATTTGTCTAGTTGCGTTTTATCGGGAAGGATATTTGAAGAGTAAAAGTTTACGAATTAAATTTCCATAGTATCGATGAAGCGATGACGAACTTCGACAAGAAATAGACGGCGTTGACAAAAATATTTTGATTCTCAATATGAAGATTCGAGCGCAAAAGCGCGTCGCTGTGCGGATCAGTTACAACATCTTTTGTAAAAATACGATGAATATATAAATTTTGACCGATATAAATACGAAATTTGCCGACCTCCGTAGCGTCTCGGCATTTCGTGCGCGGTCCCGGGTTCAAATCCCGGTCAGGCACGGCATCTTTTCTCATACACTACTAATATCCTCCGGGCTAACGTCTGTAGCTGTTGACGACCGCTCTTTCATAACAAAATTTAAAAAAATACAAAATTTATTTTTTAATTTATATAATTTACATATAGCAACCGTTTATTTTATAGCGGTTCGGTTTAAGTTGCTCGCTCTGTATGCGTATGTAAGAAGGTACTAATGTTTTGTTGGAACTTCTGGACCGCATCTGAATGATATTTTTATCGATTATTTCAATGAAATTTGAGAAATCTGTTATTAGTAAATTTATCGAAATCGCTAAGTTTCAGAACGAACTATAAAGTTAAAAAGAGAACGTGTTTTTTGTCGGTTACCTGATTTAACGACTTAATATACGAGAAATAAAATACGCGTATACGGTAATGAAAATAAAATTTAGAAAAAAATATCTACTTTTATTTTACTTTTTTCACGATATCGGCTGTAAAATATAAAATGTTATTATACGTGATTTTCTTAAACAAGGATCGAGGGATTTTTTTTTTTGTTTTTAACAAAAATACATTTAATTAACGTTAAGTCTTAAATAATCGCTAGAATTAATTTTATCTTAGCGTTATCTTTATCTTTGTTACAGAATTAAAGCTAAAGCGATTTTGCTTCAGCGCCTTTATTTACCGGTGATTTAGTTTAAACCTATCGTCCAGATCGTTATCTATTCTACTGTTTATATCGGATTTAATATGAACAAACCTATTTTAACCGGACAAAAAGTAAAAGAATTGAGATTTCACAACTATCATTTATCACTATATCGGTGATTACGCAAATAGATAAATGAATTCACCGATCTCTACGGTGAAGCGGTAGCGTTTCGATCTTTCATCTGACGGTCCCGGGTTTGAATCTTGGTCAAGCATGGAATTTTTCACACGCTATAAACTTTTTGTTTCGTATTCCCGTCTTCAAGCTTCGAGTTCATAAGATAAATAATTAATTAATCACCACAAACAAAAAATATGTCCGGGAATATTTTTTCTTTAATCCATTAATGGAATATATTTATTCATATATTTTTTCGATTTAAATTTTTAATCTCGACGTAAATCATTAAATATTTTAAGGACAAAAAATCACCTCCTACACTTCACTTCTATTTTTTTATCTGTTACTTGTTACTAGCCCTTTAAATTATGTTTTTCTGGCGATTCGTAAATTTTTAAGGTAAAAAAAGGATTTTCTTTTTAAAGATAATTTATTTTTCTTTTTAGATTTATTGTTCTTTTATTATTAATTACGTATTTTTTATTAATATATTTTATCGTTTTTACAAAATATATTGTACGATACTAAAAAAAAATTAATTCTTGAATTGATTTTACCGATCTCAGCTACTTTCTTACTTGAAATATTTACCAGTAGGTTCTCTTTAAAATAGGTTTAAACGTGCTTAAAAAAAAAAAAAAACATTAAACCCGATCTTCTTTAAATATTTGTTTATTTATTTTCACATCTAGCGCTGTATCTGTAGAAGGGAAAGTATTGTTGTTTTTTTTTGTCTTCAGTCATTTGACTGGTTTGATGCAGCTCTCCAAGATTCCCTATCTAGTGCTAGTCGTTTCATTTCAGTATACCGTCTACATCCTACATCCCTAACAATTTGTTTTACATATTCCAAACGTGGCCTGCCTACACAATTTTTTCCTTCTACCTGTCTAAAACTAGTCAAAATGGATTCAGGGATGCTCAAAATGAATATTTCCGTTGGAATCTGAAAACCGAAATTTTTCGCGATCGCAATACTTCCTTTACTTCGTACAAGGAAGTAAAAACAATAACGGTAAATAATAGTTATTCTAACACAAATCAAAACATTCCATATTTTTCAAAGAATTTTTATTAATTCATCAAAAGCCATTAGAATTTTCTACTGTTAATTTACGTAAAACCGAGATAGAAATTATATAATACATCTTTAGTTTTGGTTAGCGTAAAATATTATATATAACTGACAACACGAATCAAAATAATAACGATAATAATATTATATCTATTCATATATAAAACAGAAAACGTATTTTTTTTTTTTTTAATAACAGAAAATGATACTTTTTAATCTAAAAACCGAACGAGTCTGTTTTTCGTTTTTTGCTTGTTTTTTTTTTAAATGAAGCTACTGAATTTAAGTTAATTAAATCGGCGTCTTTTATCCATATAATCAGACCGTACTTGTACACCTTAGTAAAACAACAAGCGCGCGTAATCACATCTTAGGATGCAATAATAATCAGTTCAGCATCGATTTAAACAAATTAATTTATTTGTATAAAACAGTTTGTTTTCATTCTCTACACAAAAGTACCCGACAATAACGATAATTATTTACGACATATATTTAATAAAGAATGTAGTGTAATACTAGGGGGTCTGAAACGCCTTGCACAAATAGTCAAATGAAACAAATATGGCAACTAGCTTACATTTTACGTTTTTCAATAAAATCTTACATTTATTTTTTTAAGCAGTCGTCGCTTACAGTTATACATCTCACATAACGAAGAATAAATTCAACGGTCGAGTAAGTTCCACGGTGAATACGTTAATTTCGTCGATTAAGAATCGATCCTGGCTGTGTTTCATCGATCGATGACCTCTGTAGATCCTTCAGTACATCGTTCGTTGTAAAACGAATAACCTTGATATCTATCTTTAATTAGGAAAGAAGTGAAAATCCCACGGGTCCAAACTCGGTGAGTAGGAGGGTATGTACTAATTTCAAATTTCATCTTACAAAGGTTCGGCCGTTTTGCGGTTGAGCTGCAGAATTATCGGCTTCGTGGGTTGTCGAATACGACATTCAGGATTTAAAAAAAATTTTTAACGACTCAACGAATCGATTCATCCGCATCCTTTTGGCGCTTCTTATCTCTCGTACAAATCGTTCGACGATGCAGGTTCATCCTCAGCATTCGCTTATCCGGGTTCTGATGCGTGAAATTTTATCGCCCGTTTACTTTAGTACTTTGATCTACAGTTTCGTTCACTAGCGTCCATTTTTGCCGTTATTAAAGAATTAATCGCTGCACGTTGTTTTAGACGGCAGGCGTACTCGATGCCGTAACATATCGTCCTCCCTTAATAACTTCCTAACTATTAGTCTTAGAGACGTAAACGGGGTGTAATTCTATAACTTACACGGTCAACTCGCCGATAAAACTTTGAAGTTGCGTCGCTTGGAAACGGATGGGCGGGAAGGGGACACAGCGCAGATGCGCCAAAACTGACCCTCTTGCTCATTTCCATTCGGTATAGCGCACGACTTAGACGTGATAGCGCGGCGTTTTCGTTTAGATTTTGTCAAGATAGATCGATTTAAGTAATGATAAATGTATTTTGTAGAATATTTACGAGTAAAAGATTAAAGTAAACGTGTAAAAGAGTATAAAAATTCAATCGGTCGGCCTCAGTCCGCTCAAAAGCCAGCCGGAAATATAAATTACGCTTGTCGCTGGAAAGAGGAGGTTATGGGACACGCGCAGGTACCACAATGTCCGATTCCGAGCGAGCGAGACTTTTTCGGGATTGTCGCAAAGCCGGTACGGCGCGCTCAGAGAACGACGCCGACGGCGCGGGCACCTCTACCGCTGCTTTATATGCCTTATCACTGTTACTTCTCATATCACAGGCCGATGTTCAAAAAAATTGTCGTCGAATGTTAGTCGAAATAAATATCATGTACCACTCAGTGTCTGTTTTAAGTTAAAATTAAATTTAGTAGGCAGTCAACGTCTCGTTTTTATTTCAATCTTAAACACTAAAAGCGACTCGTTGACATACATACCGACCAGTTTACTGTAGAGTTGGTCAAATGAAGGAACTAAAATTTTCCATCGGAGAATTCAGTTTTGTTAAAAAAAAAATACGACGGTGGCTCTCCCATCGGTCGGTCTGTAGCTCGGAGGAACTTCATCAAACGTCTGTAACGTTTTAGGTTAAACCAACGGCCGTGAACCCCGACACAGCCTCATCCGATTTTTTTCCCGTTACGTTCCAGGTGTATTACATTTTAGCTGCCCTATAATATAATATAATATAATATACATACTTTCGAGCATTAAAACGACCGAGAAATTTGTATTAAAATTTGACAGATTCATTTGTTTTTTTTTCTGCAGGTTCTTATCTCAAGAACCGACTGCAATATTCTGTAAAAATTTGTTTACACCTTTAATCCGACATTTTTCCACGAAAAATAACTAAAACTCGCAAAAATTATATTCCTTTAATCTCTTATACTTTAGAAAGTAATAATCCATTTAAATTATTTTTTATGAAGTCGTCTGAAACGGTCTCTTTTCATAATATTAAACGTATAATATTTGAATACGATTTCAAATAAATAAAATACGGCAGAATTAATTATAGTAATAATCGTTTAAGTTTCAAATTAAGCAAAAACATATTTTATTACGTTTTTAATCGGTTATAGATTCATATATTAAGAAATATAGAAATTTATTTGATCTCAGACAAGATACTAAGACTTACTGCTTTTTTTAAAAAAGTATTTGTTCATCGAAGGCTTAAATACATAAAAAATAAGCTATTCCGTGAACGGAAAAATAGTTTACCGTTCTTTTTATATACCTGTGTTACAGTTAGAAGTAATAGATAGATATAAGCGAACTGTTACGTCGAATACGATAGAAATTTAAAAAAATATTTAAGCTACTGGAGAATTTGTTCGAATAGATACAAAATTCTTCGCTGCAATTTATTGAAGCGCGCATTGAAAACGTTGAACGTCGCCGTTTCGAATAGTTATTTCACCGAAGGAATTTTTTTATAAATATTTAGTCCAGAAAGTTTCTTTCAAAATTTCAAGCTATATTTAACATTTATTTATTTTTTCAACATCAAACGATCCGAACAATTTTCTTTAAATTTTACTTAAATATAAAATGACAAGTATTAGGTTATACGTAATTACGGTATAACGGTTAAATATTAAAGAACGATATCAAAAAAATAAATTAAAACAATGTATATTGTTATAGTGATGATGTAAATTTACATTAAAAACATCCCTTTAAGTAAAATCGAATAAATTAAAAAATATATATATTTTTTTAAATTCACGTAATTGTAACATAAAATACAGAAACAATGGCTGCAAAGGGGTTTCCTGTGCGCAGGTATGAGTCACGTATTTAAAAAAACATAAAAAAAATAAAGAAAGTAAAATCTCTCATAATCGCTATAAAATAAAAAAGCCCTTATATTAGTTAAGAAAGAATTAACTTTCCTTGAATAAAGATTTAAACGTAAAAAAATGACATTCGATCGGTTCTGATCTATATTTATTTGAACTTTAATGAAAAACGTTAGGCGATCAAAATATTAATTTAGAAAACCGACAATATTTGATCGAATTACATTTGTTACTTCGGAATAAATTTTAACTTAGCGACAATATAAAGTCAGATATTAATTAGTTTTAGTCGAGTTTAAAGAATTACATATCAAATACAAATGTAATTATTAAACTTTTTTGAAAACACGATCCGTTTGTCCACATCTTTAATGAGTTTTCTTATTAAGACTTAAGACGATCGCAGGTAATTAAATTCGGAACAAAATTTATTTATTTTGTAATTACGTACGTAAAATGTCATCGGCAGACGTTTAAATTAGTTCGAAATATTTTCAAAGTAATACTGCCAGACGGTAAAAGATAATAAAATCTAAGTCGATTTACGGAGACCGAAGAGATATTTGTTTTCATTAATACGCAGAATGATTCACGAAGATTTTTTTTGCCTCGGTGTTTAATTTACAATCGGGATCCGGTTTAGTAATTACGAGTAAATCTAAGGACAAAAAAAAAGATAAAATAAGACATGTAAAGAGGGGTTTCTGTTTAATTCTCTCAAAGGACCGTACATGTATACGTATGTAGGTAGACACGTGTTATACAGTACGCATAAATATATAGTAATAAGTACATCCGAAGATGAGCGCAAAGAGCGTTGATCAAAGTCCAAAGTTCAGAGCGTAAAATCAAAGAAATTTTCAAGCGATAATCTTATCGATCGAACACAAATAACTAATCAAAGATACATTGAAACAAATAAAAAAATCAACAAAATTAAGTGCCAAAACGGAACGAAGAACAGCGACGCACAACACCCTGGGGTCCCTGACTTGCCTCAAATCTTGGATAACTTACAGATCTAAAGCTTTACGTGCCTAAAGTTCTCGCTGTTATCCAGGAAGTTAACCGCGAGGCAGTTCACATGTTTGTTCGGTCCCGATTTATATCTTGTACTAAATCGCCGAATCTCCTCTCGAACGGCTGGCGATCCCAGATAATCGTGTATTTCTTTGTTTTTGACAAACCACGGCGCTTCTGTTATATTTCTCAATAATTTGTTTTAAATCGCTGTTCGACTTCGATGTTACTCTGGCTAGTCGTACAACACGGCTGGATTCCTTAGATACAAATCGGTTTCAGGATCTCTGAGTACAGCGATCGTTTGTTATATAATGATAGTCGCGATTCCCTGCCGAGCGACGGATACATCTTAGTGAACTTTACCTTACGCTTCGTCGTTTACTCCCCGACATGACTCTTCCGCGTTAAACGGCGATCCAGATGCGGTCCTAGATAACGCACAAGTCAGCATGACGAATGACGAAAACGCCATTAAGTTGAACACGTGGGCAGTCACCTCTCCTCATCGTTAATGTAACGCGCGTAGAATTAGCCGAATTAACCTTCATCTTCCATCTAGGTAGCCGCTCGTCTATTAGATCCGATCGTTTTTTAGTTTAGCGGAAGTTACGATAGAGTCGGCATCCGCAGTCAGCCGTTTACGTAACCGCAGTTCATAGTTTGCGGATGACACGATTCACAAAGAATGTAACAGGCGTTTAGGACACGTTCTCCGTGTAAAAATGAGAGAAGCAAGTTCATATAAACGTAAGTTTCGAACCGCTTAGTTAGCGAGTGAAAATTCTAAAAACGAACGCTTCTTTCATATATTTAACTACGTTATTTTACGTCGAACATAAAACCTGTAATCGACGGATAAAACCTTTACTCGATGAAAATACGGTTTTACAAAAGAGAATAAATATGAAATTTTATTTTCCAAAAATTGTTTAAAATGACAGCTGTATTTTTTTAACACCTTTTTACCGATACAGCGGTTGTGGTTTTTACGAATAATTTTCTTAAAATCAAAATACATATTTATTTATTTCCTTTTATAAACTAACTGCGTTCTACGAACGCTTTGTCCTCATCCTTTGTCTTTCGGTTTAGATTTCTCGAAAACTACTAATACGAGTATATATAGTATAGTATATATAGTAGTATAGGGAAGTACTTTTTTTCGATTTTTCAGGTCGGATTTCATTTAAACTACTAAATTTACTCCTCGATTTGTATCCCGAGAATTACAATACGGGTTAATTTTACCGAAAGTGCAGAATTCAAGAGAGAAATATTTCGCCAGCCGACACTAGCTAACGAAGCGTTTCCGATCGTATGTTTGTATGAACTTTCTTCTTCGTCTTTACCAGTAGGTCGTGTCCTAAAAGTTTGTTACGTTCTTCGTGAATTATTCTGTATAATAAGTTTTTAATTTATAATTATTTTCACCGTAAAAATATTAAACTCATAAAACAGATGTAACGCCTGGCCCTACCCAAAGCCGCTATTGAATCGCACAAAACTTATTAAAATGCGTATCGTAGTCCCAACCTGTGCTATTATTCAGTGTCAGAGCATCGATCGGGCGTGTACGAAGATATAAGAATAGAAACGTTAAGAATTTTTCATTTATAGTTTTTAAAATATTAGAATTAAATATTTAAGTTTCCGATACCCGTTAATATGTAGTGAACAGCTGCGTCTAATTGTGAATCAATTTTAACGCCAAAATTTTAACTTTAGTCGTCTTTTTTAATTTGGGATCGCTACAAGTTAAAATAAATAATTCATTACAATTTAACCGGTAAATATTTATATTGTCCAGGCTAGATGATCGTACGCTACAGTCTAGAAAGATGACTTCCTTTTTAGAAACAAATGATATTTTTCAGATTAAATTTGTTCACAAAACCTGCATTTTAAGATCCGAGTTCTATTTCGGCTATCCTTTTAATACTCTTCCGTGAAGAATCTATAAAAATGAATTTCAAACAATCAGCGAGCGAGAATACGTGACGAATGTTGCGGCTTAAATTAAATTACTTTCAGCAGCTCATGTCTATATACTAGGAACGATACCGAGGATAAAACTGTTCGGATAAATTATGTTTATTATTAAATTATTAAGAGTAAGAAATAGGGAACTGTTTTTTAAACAGGCGAGGAACAATTTAAGAGTACACCAAGATCAGAAGATATCTGTAAAATGTCTTACTGGATGGCAAAATATTTTCTGAATACATCACGGAAATTAATGCATATTAACCGATAGCTCAGCAAAACCGTAAGTTTTACTTATCTTTTGTTTTTTTTTGAAGTCGATTCTGAGGTTCAAATCCTAGTAAAAGTTAATCGCTTTTATACGGATTTGAATAATGATAGCGGATACCGGTGTACTTTGGTGGTCGAGGTTCAATTAACCATACGAGTCAGGAACGGTCGTTCCTGAGTCTAAATCTGTACAAGAATACAAGCCTCTTTATATGTCACTCACC
The DNA here is from genome assembly GCF_047948215.1 of Lycorma delicatula. Classification (NCBI taxonomy): domain Eukaryota; kingdom Metazoa; phylum Arthropoda; class Insecta; order Hemiptera; family Fulgoridae; genus Lycorma; species Lycorma delicatula. The sequence goes on along the minus strand of NC_134461.1, from coordinate 129,713,399 downwards.
CTCATCTCGTCGGGTCGTCTCGGGGTTGCTTATTTTTTACCGATCGAGCAGGTTGCGATTTACACATTAGAAAATAGATTATTCTTTCTAATTAACTTTGTAAACGTGAATTACACGATTTTTTTACCAAAAAAAATTTCTTTACGAATGTAATAAATTTAAGCGGTTCAAGTCGGATACGTTTCTATAAATTAAAAAATGAGTGCTTAATGTCGATATAAATAAACAATAGAATTATTAAAAAAAATTAAAAATGCGTTTAAAAAATTCAAAAAAAGTTACAAAATAGAAACTGGAAAAAAACAGACGTCAAGGCAACAAGAAGAGATTCCTGACCGATAATTTTATCCGGTAAAAACATTTTACTGTTATAAATCAAATGTCAGTAAGCGACAATGGGAAACACCGTATTAGAATACTGGTGTGTGTGCGCGCGCGTGCGCATGGTATAGCAAAACCTATAAATTAGGTTTATCTGTAAATTTATAAAAATACAAACGCGCTTTGGAATAAAATGAATGGTAGTTAAATTTATACGAATCGATTAGATGCCGGATCGTGAGAGTAAAAAATTTAAAAATTAATAAATATATTGCGGCTAATTTTGTGAACGGATAATCGATTAATTTCGAAAGAAAAAATTGAGATTAACGGGAATAAGACGGGTCGATGGAGAACATAAAGAAAACATATTTTCAAAGATTTACCGTTAAAAGTGTAAATCGTTAAAGATTAATCGATAATTATATTTCTCTTTTAGCAAGTTAATGCTTTTAAGTTACTATAAAGTAAAACTGTCCGTCGATCGTTGAACTCAACATTTTATTAGATAAAACTTTATGGAAAAAGTAGTCAAACTCTTCAAAGGGAGATAAACTGATAAATGTAGGAAGGAAAATCGTTATCGGAAAAATACATTAAAAAGGAAAATCTTGTATAAACTACAAATACCCTATAGTTAAGCCGATGAAAAAAAACCGTATTTGAACTTTCATAAATTTAAAAAAATAATTTTTTTTAATCGTTTTGTATAGCTGTAACATTAAAAACTTTTATACTTTATTGAAAACGGTTTAAATATTAACAAAAAATATAATTTTTCTTTTATATAAAATATTTATAAAAATTAATTAAAATTTTCAAGTATTTAAAAAAATTTGAACTTTGTTTAGGCCTTGACTTCGAAAAGTATAAATTTAACTAAGAATCAAGAAATCCTACTTTTAAGGTGCAAGTTTTATTTGTTGAACATTTTTATTTAAAATCTTACAAAACAATTTGCATAAAAAAACTGTTTATAAGAAACTCAAAGATGTGAAAAAAGATTCTTGTCAGGGAACGCTAAGATTAGTAAATAAATTAAAATGGAATAAGGTTCTGAGAAATTCTGAAATATATACAACGGATTCAGGGACATACTAAAATAAGAAGATGTAAACAAATACATTACGGTACGTACTGATTATAACAAACACGATTTACCGTTTTTTTACTGTAACCGCGAAAAATTTCGGTTTTCAGATTTCAACGGAAATATCCATTTTGACCGTCCCTGAATCCATTTCTTTTTATTCAAGCGTGACGTCTGTACATACATTTGTATCTCGCATAACTCAAAAACGAGTAGCCGTAGGATGTTGAAATTTTGGATTTAGGACTGTTGTAACATCTAGTTGTGCACCTCCCATTTTGATATCAATCGACTGAACCAAAAGCGTCCAAAAAAGCTCAAAATAAAAAAAAAATCGATTTTACACTTTTTCTCCAGTAATAAGTCCTCGTTGAGATCTTTTCAACGATATATCATAAATCGTACTTATTTTCATCGGTTCCAGAGTTACAGCCAAAAATAAATTATAATTAATGAATTATTTGGATCTTACTCTGAATATAGGAGCAGATCGGTTCAAATGAGATTTCACCTCCTTTTTTTTAATTTAAATCTATTAATTTGTTAATAATTATTAACCTCTGATTATAAAAAAAATGTTTACGATAAATCATAATTCAATAACTATAAAAAAATGAAAAAATATCAGCAGTTATTAACGAAATAAAATTTTATGTACTTTTCCTTTTAAAAGAATGTATAATGTAATTTTATAGCCGTGTGTTGTCCACATCAGAATTATTTTTATTATTTTTTTAGAATTTTACTTTTGACCCGATAATAAAGTTACGTTATTAATTTTAAAAAAATATTAAATCGTTTTTGTAATCTTACATCGTTAATAAAATATAAAGCTTTATAAATAAAACCCTCCTCTATGAATCATGAGACCTTGCCGTTGGTGAGGGGGCTTGAGTGCTCAGGGATACAGAGTAGCTGGACCGAAGGTGCAACCATATCGGAGAGGTATCCGTTGAGAGCCAGACTAAGGAATGATTCCTGAAAGAGGGCAGCAGCTCTTTCAGTAGTTGTTAGGGGCGTGAGTCAGGACGACTTAAACGGCCGTATCAACATCACTCAGTCCTCTGAGTACTGTGCAGCTGAAAGCAATGGAAAACTACAGCTGCTTTTTTTCCAAGAAAATGTGGCTCTCTGCATTTTCACATAGCAATAATGGAGGCGCCTTCCTTGGTAAAATATTCCGGAGGTAAAATAGTCCCCCGTTCGGATCTCCGGGTGGGGACTACTAAGGAAGGGGTCACCAGAAAATTAAAAAATAACATTCTACGAGTCGAAGCGTGGAATGTTAGAAGCTTAAAAAAGGTTGGTAGGCTAGAAAATTTAAAAAGGGAAATGGATAGGGTGAATGTGGATATAGTAGGAATTAGTGAGGTTCGGTGGGAAGAGGAAGGCGACTTTTGGTCAGGTGATTTTAGAGTAATTAATTCAGCGTCAAATAATGGGCAGGCAGGAGTAGGTTTCGTGATGATCAAGAAGATAGGGAGGAGAGTGGAGTATTTCAAAACGCATAGCGATAGAATCATTGTAATAAGGATAAAATCAAAACCTAAACCGACAACGATTGTTAACGTTTATATGCCTACAAGCGCCCATGATGATGATGAGGTAGAGTGTGTATACGAAGAGATTGATGAAGCAATTAAACACGTAAAAGGAGATGAAAATTTAATAATAGTTGGAGATTGGAATGCAAGCATTGGAAAAGGCAAGGAAGGAAATATAGTGGGTGAATACGGGCTGGGCAAAAGGAATGAAAGAGGGGACCGACTTATAGAGTTTTGCACGAAGTATAATTTAGTAATTGCCAACACCCAATTTAAAAATCATAATAGAAGAATATACACTTGGAAAAAGCCAGGCGATACTGCAAGGTATCAGATAGATTATATCATGGTTAAGCAAAGATTTAGAAATCAACTCGTTGACTGCAAAACTTACCCTGGAGCAGACATTGATAGCGACCATAATTTGGTGATAATGAAATGTAGATTGGGGTTTAAAAACCTGAAGAAAAGGTGTCAGATGAATCGGTGGAATTTAGAGAAGCTTGAGGAAGAGGAGGTAAAGAAGATTTTTGAGGAGGACATCGCAAGAGGTCTGAGAAAAAAAGATAAGGTAGAAAATGTAGAAGAAGAATGGGAGAATGTTAAAAAGGAAATTCTTAAATCAGCAGAAGCAAACTTAGGCGGAATAAAGAGAACCGGTAGAAAACCTTGGGTTTCAGACGATATATTGCAGCTGATGGATGAACGTAGAAAATATAAGAATGCTAGTGATGAAGAAAGTAAAAGGAACTATCGGAAATTAACAAATGCTATAAACAGGAAGTGCAAACTGGTGAAAGAAGAGTGGATTAAAGAAAAGTGTTCAGAAGTGGAAAGAGAAATGAACATTGGTAAAATAGACGGAGCATACAGGAAAGTTAAGGAAAATTTTTGGGTACATAAATTAAAATCTAATAATGTGTTAAACAAAGATGGTACACCAATATATAATACGAAAGGTAAAGTCGATAGATGGGTGGAATATATTGAAGAGTTATACGGAGGAAATGAATTAGAAAATGGTGTTATAGAGGAAGAAGAGGAAGTTAAGGAGGATGAAACGGGAGAAACAATACTGAGATCTGAATTTAAGAGAGCATTAAAAGATTTAAATGGCAGAAAGGCTCCTGGAATAGACGGAATACCTGTAGAATTACTGCGCAGTGCAGGTGAGGAAGCGATTGATAGATTATACAAACTGGTGTGTAATATTTATGAAACAGGGGAATTTCCGTCAGACTTCAACAAAAGTGTTATAGTCATGATACCAAAGAAAGCAGGGGCAGATAAATGTGAAAAATACAGAACAATTAGTTTAACTAGTCATGCATCAAAAATCTTAACTAGAATTCTATACAGAAAAATTGAGAGGAGAGTGGAAGAAGTGTTAGGAGAAGACCAATTTGGTTTCAGGAAAAGTATAGGGACAAGGGAAGCAATTTTAGGCCTCAGATTAATAGTAGAAGGAAGATTAAAGAAAAACAAACCAACATACTTGGCGTTTATAGACCTAGAAAAGGCATTCGATAACGTAAACTAGAATAAAATGTTCAGCATTTTAAAAAAATTAGGGTTCAAATACAGAGATAGAAGAACAATTGCTAACATTTACAGGAACCAAACAGCAACAGTAATAATCGAAGAACATAAGAAAGAAGTCGTAATAAGAAAGGGAGTTCGACAAGGATGTTCCCTATCTCCGTTACTTTTTAATCTTTACATGGAACTAGCAGTTAATGATGTTAAAGAACAATTTAGATTCGGAGTAACAGTACAAGGTGAAAAGAAAAAGATGATACGATTTGCTGATGATATAGTAATTCTAGCCGAGAGTAAAAAGGATTTAGAAGAAACAATGAACGGCATAGATGAAGTCCTACGCAAGAACTACCGCGTGAAAATAAACAAGAAAAAAACAAAAGTAATGAAATGTAGTAGAAATAACAAAGATGGACCGCTGAATGTGAAAATAGGAGGAGAAAAGATTACGGAGGTAGAAGAATTTTGTTATTTGGGAAGTAGAATTACTAAAGATGGACGAAGCAGGAGAGATATAAAATGCCGAATAGCACAAGCTAAACGAGCCTTCAGTAAGAAATATAATTTGTTTACATCAAAAATTAATTTAAATGTCAGGAAAAGATTTTTGAAAGTGTATGTTTGGAGTGTCGCTTTATATGGAAGTGAAACTTGGACAATCGGAGTATCTGAGAAGAAAAGATTAGAAGCTTTTGAAATGCGGTGCTATAGGAGAATGTTAAAAATCAGATGGGTGGATAAAGTGACAAATGAAGAGGTATTGCGGCAAATAGATGAAGAAAGAAGCATTTGGAAAAATATAGTTAAAAGAAGAGACAGACTTATAGGCCACATACTAAGGCATCCTGGAATAGTCGCTTTAATATTGGAAGGACAGGTAGAAGGGAAAAATTGTGTAGGCAGGCCACGTTTGGAGTATGTAAAACAAATTGTTGGGGATGTAGGATGTAGAGGGTATACTGAAATGAAACGACTAGCACTAGATAGGGAATCTTGGAGAGCTGCATCAAACCAGTCAAATGACTGAAGACAAAAAAAAAATGCATTATTTAGTAGTATTATCAGTATTTATGTTTATCGGAACGATTCAAAATACAGGCAAGCAATATTTGAAGATACTGTAACACTTTCCATAAATTCATTATTGTCGCACGATTTCATTTTTATGACAAATAAATGTAAAACAATAATCGGTTTAACGAAACGTTCTGCGTTTAAAAAATATAAATATATGACTGCGGCATAAGTAAGTCTTTAGATTGAGTCACCGATTTCAGAAAATATTTCACGCAACGGTGAACCGGTTTTCTCATTCTGCAGCGAAGAATTCTGGCAATCTTGCTTAGATCCGCAATTTCGCTGCAACTTTCAGTTCGTCACTCGTGATGGTGTTAACGTTTTGAATGTTATGTAATTAAGAAAATAAACTGTAAACTTAGTATTAGTACTTATACTTAAACAAATGTATTTTAAACGTAACCTAAACGGATTGTAATTAAACTTAACACGTGTATTTTAAACTGTAATTAAACGTTTTACGTTATCTCAAGCTTTTTGTTATATTAATAACGAACGTAAACTGCGGATCTTATTCCATATTGCCAATTTACTAACATTTTTTGGTGACCCCGACGTGATACTTTTAAACGTTCAGTTTGATTATCAGTGACAATTAAACGTGACTATTGTAAAAAAAGGTCTTTTAAACTTAATTAATCCTGATAAGTGAATTAATTAAACAATATTTTAAGCGTTAAACAAATCGAGTGAAATAGCGATTACTAAACGAAAGCTTCATCGTATGCAGCGAAACCTTATATTATGGAGCGATTTACAAATATTTTGTGACAAACTTATGACTGTTATGACTCATCGGGAGCTTTTCAAGGATATGTCATAAGTGGTACTTATGATATTTTTTAGCAAAATATTTCATTTTAGTTAATGAAATATTTTGATCTTACAAGGGTAATACACATCGGTTCGAATTTGACTTCATTCCTTTTTTAACTTTTCTTTTTTAATTCAGATATATTCATTTATTAATAATTATTAACAAAAGATTATTAGGAAAAAGATGTTTACAATAAATAATAATTCATTGTATAACAAAAAGCAATGTTCACAACACACGACAGAGAATACCACACCCAACGCACACAGACAGCAGACTGGCGACAGCTGATGACGACATTCGTACACAGCGCAGAACAATAATAATAAACATCTGTTAGCGTCACTATTGGCGGGTACGTTACCGCTCTCGTCTATTATCTTCAGTGGTAAACTGTTAAAACGCCTTATTCGATCGAGGAAAGCGTTGCTATAGTGAAAATTTATGTGCGTTTTGGATCCTAAGCGGTCCCATGTTCAAAATCTAAATTTTTAAAGTACAAAAAAATGTTATTTCACTAATAACTTCTGATTTTTTTCATATATACATTTTTTTAAATTTAACTGTTGTGTTGACCATTTATCCTTTTTTGCTCTCTATTCAATACTTGTTGATTTATGTATATCTTGTAAAGGACTTTGCGTGCAGTTTTAGCAAGCATGCTTTCTAGAAATGCTTTTTTATAAATGAAACAGTATAACAAAAAAAATAATAAATATATATATAATAAAATATGACTTAGAAAATTACAATTTTTCAACTTTATTTCATAATTTAATTTTTATTAAATATTTGTTAATACCAAATCCTCGCCCGGAAGACCACAAACGCATGTAAAGTCATTAGAGCTAGGATGGACTGTATGAAATAAAATGAAAACAACCGTATTCCGCGCCAGACGGGATTCTTCACTCTAATGAATGTGTAAAAAAACTGAATCGCAGGCCCAGCGCTAATAGAAACTAGGGCGTGGCACTAGCTGGCTCAACTAGGAACGGAATAATATTAAAAACATAATCTTTAATTTAAAAAAATATATATGTTTTTCTTAACACACACACACACACACACACACATATATATATATATATATATATATATATATATATATATATATATAATTAAAGCTGTGAGCTGTGAGAATATTAGTGTAGAAAGATAACTGAGCTTCCATTATAAATGATCTTTGCAGTAAACGAGAGCAGTAAAATGAACCGTGACTTTGTGCACATATAGTTTTAAAAGAGGTTACGTATAACATCGTTGCCAATGTTCTCTTAATACAGAAAAAAGTATCCTTCTTCTACCTTTTAACTTTTCCTAAAATATATATTTTTTTTACGTAACTTTAGGTACTGTTCAAACCGTCTATCTCTCCCTAAAAGTATTCTTAATGTAAAGGTATATGATAATATTGCATAGGCAAATAAATGTAACCAAAAATTAATTTTGAATTTACAATTTTTACCACCACGTTAATTACATGTTACTTACGATTTGTAAAGTAAATCTTAATGCGACTTCCGGTTTATAGATAAGTTACTTAGTATGGAATATCAAGATTTAAGAATATTTATATGAAAGTTTAACGCGTTTATTTTTTATTAAAAATAATAACAGATACTTTAGGTGGAAAACCAGAAACAATATTTGAAGAAATCTGGGTTACTGAGAAAATACCAGACGCCTGGAAAAATGCTCTGAGACATCGGCTTCATAAAAACGGCGATAAGGCAGATGTGAATAACTACACAGGGATTTCTCTTCTTTCAATACCGTTCAAAATTCTAAGCAAAGTTCTATTAAGCGGAATTAATGCGATCCGTGAAAATTAATTAGTAGAATATCAGAACTGTTTTCGATCAGGAAGAAGTTGTCCCGAACAAATTTTCAGTCTTAAAACAAATCTGCAGGGCAATAAATTTGAAATAAAAAATTTACGAGCAATTTTTGTCGACTTTAAAAAAAGTTTACGATTTAATTCACAGAGAATCGCTTTTCAAAATTCTCTAAGAATTTAAATTCGATCAAAAAAACCGTAAACGTTATTAAAGAAACGTTTAGAAGAACCTTTTTTCAAATAAAATTTCTAGGAGCGGTTTCTGATCCTTTTGAAATTACAACTGGTGTACGTTAGGGAAATGGTCTCTCCCCGATATTGTTTAATTGTACTTTGGAAAAGGTTATAAGAGAATGGATTAAGAATTAAGAAGCTCAAACAGTTAAACATCTATGATTCTGTAAAATTTGGTACTAAAAATAAATTTCTGTCGACCGATCATTTCGCTTTTGAGGATGATTTAGTAATCTTTGAAAACAACTCAAAAGAATGAAAAAATAAACTATTAGAATTATAAAAATGTGAAAGTAAAATAGGATTAACTAATATCACATGAAAAAATGGAGTGGATTTCCAACAACAAAAGCTCAATCGGTATAATTAAATTATCTTCTAATAAAAATATTAAAACGTCTAAATTTAAATACCGTAGTGAAGTTTTTTTTTTTTGTGTTCAGTCATTTGACTGGTTTGATGCAGTTCTCCGAGATTCCCTATCTAGTGCTAGTCGTTTCATTTCAGTATACCCTCTACATCCTACATCCCTAACAATTTGTTTTACATCGTAGTGAAGTAATCGCTCTTAATTTTCTGGAAATAGAAAGCGTGTAAACAAGATTACAAAAAACGTAAAAATCAAATCGTGTAACGGCACAAATTTATAATAAAAAAAAAATATCAAGTATTATAATTAGGCTATATAAGACAGTAATTTTACCCGCATACCCTTCATATGCACACGAATGCTTGAATTTCTTTACAACCAACAAAAAAATTGGAAAAGTGGAAAGCAAAGATACTACGAAAAATTCAAGGTCCGATTCTAGAGAAAGAAATCCAGAATATATTTGACTTGGAAATTGATACTCTTTTTTCGTAAGATATTAGTAACTCTGTATTACTTTCACGATTTTCAAATTCTACTAATTTAAATTCTAGAGGAAAAAGGGGAAAATCTTTGCAAAAACTAGGAGAGAATTGATCATCTTTTGAGGAAAAAAAGATTAAAATTATACATTCATCTTTATAGAATGGGAAAAAGTAAATTAACGACACAAATATTTAACTTTTTTGAAAACAGGAAAAATAAACCCTTACGGCAAGGAATGACCAAAATGTTACTGGTATTGTAAAAGATGAGGCTTGTCGTACGCTAAACATGTGAAACTTTTTTCTCATGCAACCATTGTCGTATTGACTAAACTGAAGTTTTTCTTAACCTTAGGTTGAAATCTTTTTTATCCCTTACTTAGCACCTGTGAAATCTACCTCCGCCTTCCGGCGTGCCGAAAGGGATCTTTTTTAATTAACAAAGCCGTTAGGTTATAGAAACGATGGGGCATTACGTGATCATCTGGTTTCAGTTCCAGAATGATCCGAGATCTGTACGGATGGTAAATTAAGTCCTACGTCAGTATTCTTCAAAAGATTTAACCGTGCGACTTTAAAGACGGTGAACTTCTTACGACAGCAACTCACACAGTTTCATTACTGTCTGAGTGGAGGGTTTTTAAATCGATTTCCTCAAAATCGCTTATCCATATGTGTTAATTGCACGTACTGAAGGTACAAGATAGCGGTGTCGTAAATTAAACTGTCGTCAAAATTCTCTAGGAGTGCCTTCAAACCATTATTTTTACAAAAAGCTTTGATGGAATAATCACGTCGCACACCGCTACAAGTATCCATGATAAGTAAATAGCAAGATAGTTTAAGCCGGCTTATACATAAGTTATTCGGTGCTGACACTTTCCCGAGCATACAAACACAAATTTCAAAATTTCCCGTTTCCCTGAATCATTCTGTATTTCATATTCATAATAAATAAAGACAACTCCAAAAACGGGTTATTTAAAAATATATATATATACAAAACTGAACATGCATTTCAATTTTCAAATAATAATTATTATAGCTAACAAAAATAAATGTAAATTTCCAAAACAAAAAAATAATAACCTTACAAAAACATTACGATAATTTGTATTTTTAAAATAAAAAAAATAAAACGAAAACTACGAAAATAATACAGTAAGCTGTGATCAGTTCAAGCTGAACGCAATTTGTTAATTTATAATATAGTTTATACTACCAAACATTTCTACAACAGTCAGTTTGGGTGGAGAGTTTAGACTGTTTAGTTAGAAGATAGTACAGACTGTATTATACAGAGTGATTTTTTAGTCCTGTTACCCAATTGTTAATGGCTGGAAATTTTTTTCTAAGAAAGGGAAACTTTGTTTTGCGACACGAAGTTGGTACCGATATAGATACGGCAGCCGGTATAGATACGGCAGTGTGAGTTGATTCTCCTTGAGCTGTGTAAACTTTTGTACCGTTTCCGGTCGTGTTACGAACAAAATGTCTTTTACCATAGAACAACGAGTTTTCATTCTCGAACGATATTTTGTTACGAAATCGTACGCGAGTGTAAAAGAATCATTTCAAATTAAATTTGTCGCTGTTCCTCCGCCAGAAAAAATGTCAATTTCTAGGCTAGCAAACCGATTTCGAGAGACAGGTAGTGTTTGCGACAGAAAACGTAGCGGTCGACCGACTCGCTTGACAGATGACGTTTTAGAGAAAGTGAAAACAAGATCGCTCAATTATCCACGGAAAGGTTTACGAAAACTTTCCACGCAAGTCGGTTTGTCATATTTGAGTGTTCAGAAAGCCGCAAAAAAATTGAAATTCTATCCGTATCGCGTACGATTAGTCCAAGATTTTCAGCCTCCAGATTTTAAGCGATTGCAATATTGCCGTCGGTTTAGGTCTCTCGTAAACGATAACGGAATCGAATTTTTAAACGCAGTGTTCTTTAGCGATGAAGCTTGGATCCACCTCGACGGTTATGCGAACAGTCAAAACTGTCAAATTTGGGCGGTTGAAAATCCTAACTCTTTACAAGACAAATCTTTGCATCCTGAAAAAATTGGTGTGTGGTGTGCGATATCTCGTCATCGTATAGTCGGGCCCGTATTCTTCGAACAGACAGTAAACGGTGAAGTATACAGGAATATTGTGCGCCAATTTTTGTCCCTCCTGGAACCTCAAGAACGGTATTGCTGGTTTCAGCAAGACGGCGCTACATGCCACACGTCCGAGAAACCATGGGTTTTCTGCAAGACTTCTTTGATGATCGAATAATAAGCATGGACTTATGGCCTCCAAGGTCTCCAGACTTCACATCTGACTACTTTTTGTGGGGCTATATTAAGTCCGAGGCCTTCAAAAACAATCCTCACACTATCGATGAACTTAAAGTCAATATTACAAACTTAATCACGAATATTTCCGAATATGCTGAAAAGAGTCCGTGCGTGTATAACCGCAAGTGGTGGGTATTTTGAGCATATTCTTTAACAATTATGTAAGTAATAGCTTTTTATTAAATCTCTTTTGTAAGTTACAAATACATTTTTTATTCCACCTAAATTTCCCTTTCTTAAATTACATTTAAAATCGGGTAACAGGACCAAAAAATCACTCTGTACTATACACTCATATATTCTCACTCTATGCCTTTTTCTCTTTCATATATATGCGCTTAGCGTCTTTAATTACGTTACAGATTTTGATTACGAATCACCGATTTTTTTTCCATGTTCCCCTGTAAATCGTATGTACAAAAAAGTCTGACACAACGCGCCTAAAGAAGTTTTCACTTCAGAAATTTCAACATCCTACGGCTAATCGTTTTTGAGTTATGCGGGATACATATATGTACGTACAGACGTCACGCTGAAACTAGTCAAAATGGTTTCAGAGATGGTCAAAACTGATATTATCGTCGAAATCTGAAAACCGAAATTTTTCGCGATCACAATACTTCCTTTACTTCGTATAAGGAAGTAGTAATGTTAAATTTTTTATTAAATGTTTGTTCGAAATATCCTTATTTAAATTTTATGAATTCTATAAAAAAATTATTTACAAATATTGCAGCAATAAAGTATATAACATACAAATTTATTTTAAGTATATTTTTTTATTGTCATGGTATTATCTTTCATTTTAATGAAACTACGGAAATAAATTATTAAAACTACCTGTAAAATATTACAGTTTTTGATTTATAAAATATGACTTTATTACAGAAATAGTAGAAATAAATTCAAAAATTTTCAAATTACAGTCGACAGAGATAAATTAACACGCATTAATTTCATGTATTAATGAAACTAATGATTTTATTTATATATTATATATGCATTATACAGTGCGATTATTTTATCGCACAAACATCTAACGGGATGGGTATACTGGGTAATGTGTTATTTTAGTAATACAGCATATTTTCACTTAAGCGGTTACATCAGTAGTCGGTACAACAGATATTGGTCAACGTCAATTAATTTAATGCAATCTGAATTTGAGCCGACGTTTCGTCAGCTACACTGTGTCTAGGTAACGAAAGAAGAACCCACCGGGTCGGTCTAGTGGTGAACACGTCTTCCCAAATCAGTTGATTTGGAAGCCGAGAGTTCTAGCATTCGACTCCTAGTAAAGGCAACTACTTTTATATGGATTTGAACACTAGATCGTGGATAGCGGTGTTCCTTGGTGGTCGGGTTTCAATTAACCACACATCTCAGGAACGGTCGAACTGAGACTGTACAAGACTACACTTCATTTACACTCATACATATCATCCTCATTCATCCTCTGAAGTAATACCTGAACGGAAATTACAGAAAATTAAACAGGAAATAGAAAGAAAGAAATAATAAATATTTGCAGTAATTACTGAATTTATTATATATATACTCAAAAATTACTGTGTTACTTAGTTAAGGTTAGCGAGCAAAGCGAGCTTAGGTAAAGTTTGGTTAAATTATATTTATAAAATAAATAAAATACGGTCGAACTGAGACTGTACAAGATTACACTTCATTTACACTCATACATATTATTCTCATTCATCCTCTGAATTAATACCTGAACGGTAATTCCCAGAGGCAAACAGGAAAAAGAAAGAAAGTTAACGAATTAATACCCTTAAACTGCTATAATTCTACTAATTTTTTATCTTCGTGTAATTTTACACTAGATTTTTTTTTAATACTTTTCCTCAATTATTTGATCATTTGGTTCTAATTTGACACAAACCAATTTTTTTTTTTTTAATTTTATTGCAAAACTAACAATACCGTTTAAAAATCATTTTGATATTTACTCGAGATGAAAATATCTCTGTTTTAAAAAATCCCAGTATTACCGAAATAATTAACAAATGACGGAAAATCGCATGTGGATACAGATAAAAATCTACATCTTAACATACTTTTTTTTTTAAATTTAACATGTTTATTTTGTTACCCACCGGATTAGTCTACTTGTGAACTAGTCCTCGCAAATCACTTGATTTCCAAGAAGAGAGTTCTGAGGTTCAAATCTTAGTAAAGGCAGTTACTTTTATACGGTTTAAATATTAGATTGTGGATACCCGTATTGTTCGGCAGTTGGGTTTCAATTAACTACACATCTCAGGAACGATCGACCTGAGACTGTACAAGATTACACTTCATTTACATTCATATATATGATCCTCGATCATCCTCTGAAGTAATACCTTACGGTGGTTCCGGAGGTAAACAAGGAAAGAGCAACATATTTATTTTGTTGAAGTTACAGAGGTAACATTTTCGATTAACATTAACTTTTTCGATTAAAATTTTTCCACGATGCCCTACCCCTAAGTAAAAGTACGACTACTCGTAAGTAAGGGATAAAAATAAATAAAACGTCTGAATTTTCATTATTTTTTTACCTTATTAACATTAAATTAATAATTTTAAATGTCTTGATTCAATTAATTATGAAGCTTTTACAATATTTCGCGGCGCCCCTTTTAAGAGGCCGTGGCTCCTCGGAGCGTCGCGGCGCACAGTTTGGCAATCACCGAACTAGGATATTATGGTATAAGGATATTAAGGTCGCATATCTTAAAAATAAATTCTGATTCCGTTAACATGTAGTTAAATTATATTACGATTTACCACAGGGAACTGTACTGTCACTTATTTTCTTCAAAATATATGTAAACGATCTTCTAAATCTTGATGTATAAAACGGTATAATTATTTCGTTTTGGTGGTAATTTTTTCAGAATATTTATAAAAGAAAGTTTACTCTTCGGCTAAGAACAGTCGATTAACGATAACGGATTAGTTGAACGGTAGTAGTTTGGGATTGAACGTGAAGAAAACAAAATATATCACACTTAGTCTTTATTAAGACAAGGCAACCAAATTTAAATAAACCTCTAAAATTGCGTATTAATTACATTAATTTCTTAGGTAATAACATATGTAATTCCACGTTAGAGTTCCACGTTAGAGGATAAACGTAAATAAAATATCTTGGAATAATGATAAATTGAAACCGAAATGGGATCTCTATAAAAACTATATAGAAAACCAATATATATAAAAGATAAAATTCATCAATCGGTTCTGCAAATACGGTTTGGTAATACGAGTTGGAGCATTTCACTTTCATTTAGTGGACTTATTTACACCGCTGAAACTAATTAACAATACCTAAATAAACCAAGAACGAATCCGACTTGGGGTCTCTTCTGTTTTTCCCCCGCAATGGTTTTTTTTTCACATTGCGTATTACGTATTGTATTTCATATCTTTTTCTTTCAAATCGGTGCATATTTGAAGGTATTTGTAGAGAAATTAATAAATATAATCTAACCAAACGTAAAAAACGCTCGCTAACCTCTTTTTTCTTTTTTTCTGTTTCGCCTCCGGTAACTACCGTTTAGATAATTTTTCAGAGGATGAATGAGGATGATATGTATGAGTGTAAATGAAGTGTAGTCTTGTACATTCTCAGTTCGACCGTTCCTGAGATGTGTGGTTAATTGAAACCCAACCGCCAAATAACACCGGTATCCACGATCTAGCATTCAAATCCGTATAAAAGTAACTAACTTTACTAAAACTTGAACGTTGGAACTCTCGACTTCCAAATCAGCTGATTTGGGAAGACGCGTTCACTACTAGGTCAACCCGGAGGATTTATAAATATAATCTAACTAAACTTAACCTACGCTCGCAAACCTTGGAGCGTAGCTTAAATTTGGTTAGATTACTATCTAATTTTTAATGTCAATATGTATGCAAGTTACTGAAAAATAACAATTATTATTTTCTTAATGCGTTTAGATAGTTATTCTTAAAAAAATCATTGTGAGTGAAATAGAAAAGATGCATAATGTTTAAGGAGTTCAGTGTCATGATTATAAGAATAAGGGTATCTTTTGAGTATAATTAAATTATTTTTACAACTATAATAATGAATTTGAATTATCATATGACTGTATTTATTAATGTAACGAAAAACAATTATAAGAATTACAGATATTATCTACTTAATTTCAAAATTATTAGAAGAAAGATAATCTGTATAATTGAATTTTTATAAATTTCATTCCGTTTAATTTAAATTATAATAATAAAAAAAAACATTTAATCCACTATCATTCATGCGATTAACAATTTTTTTTTTCAACTTGTTTTCATATGAATCTGTTGCATCATAATTCTTTTACTTTTTGTATTCTATTATTTTAATCTGTTGTAATAATAATTAATATAGTAATTAATTAGTTATACGCTGGCAAAATTTTAAACAGGCATGATTAAAAATATAACGACTTCAACCAACGAACGAGTCTTTCTTTTGTTGGATGTCGTCTTGTTATTTATTTATTTATAAACATTGTTATTGTAATGATTTTTACTTCCTTGTACAAAATAAAGAAAGTATTGTGATCGCGAAAAATTTCGGCTTTCAGATTTCAACGGAAATATCCATTTTGACCATTCCTGAATCCATTTTGATTAGTTTCGGCGTGATGTCTGTACGTACTACGTATGTATCTAGCGTTACTTAAAAACGATTAGCCGTAGCACGTTGAACATTCTTATTTAGGACTATTGTAACATCTAATTCTACACCTTCCATTTTGATCGCAATCGACTCGACTAAAAGTGTCCAAAAAAGGGGCAAAATTAAAAAAGAATTCGGATTTTGAACTTTTCTTAATCGTAATAATAAGTCCTCGTTTAGAGATTTTCAACGATATATCGTAAGTGAAATTATTTTCATCGGTTCCAGAGTTATAGTCAAATAAAATTTTTATTAATGAAATATTTAGATCTTACAACGGTAAACACGTCGGTTCAAATCAGACTTCATCACTATTTTTTTTAACATTTTTTTTTAAATTTAAATATACTGATTTATTAATAATTATTAACCTCTAATTGTAAAATAACGTTTTACAATAA
Organism: Lycorma delicatula; assembly: GCF_047948215.1. Lineage (NCBI taxonomy): Eukaryota > Metazoa > Arthropoda > Insecta > Hemiptera > Fulgoridae > Lycorma > Lycorma delicatula. The sequence goes on along the minus strand of NC_134461.1, from coordinate 129,696,646 downwards.
ATAATGATTCAGTAACAATTAAAAAAAAAAAAAAGAAAAATATCAGAAGTTATTAATGAAGTAAAATTTTATGTACTTTTCATTTAAAAAAAAAAAAATATGTATATATAATTTAATAGGCGTACAAGGAAGTGATATGGTGTCCACATCAGATTTTTAAATTTATAGTTAAGTAGTAATTATAAATAAAAAAATTTATTAATAATCTCTAATTGAAATAAATGATTAGACAGATTATTTACGATTAAACAGATTTACTATGGAAATGTGAATTATTTATTTCGCTTCTAGACAGTAGTGAAAACGTTAGGAAACTAAAACTACTACAGGTTTTGGTTCTCGTTGATTTCATGTGATTTTAGTTTCAGCTGCATCAACCGAGTGTTAGCCATCAATCCATTACTTCGCTTCATTCAATTTTAGTTATTCATTCGTTATTAATTTTAGTATTATTTTCATTTTTTTCCCTGTGTTTCATCGTATCTCTTGTTTATTAATGCTGCGATTGAGCCACTAACGGTACTGTTTTCTGACTTAACTTTTATGCGTACATATATCGATGTTCTGTATAGAAATATTAGTATTTAATTAACGATGAACTTCTACAGAAGCCTCTCTGCACCTCATTTTATGTGATCATAGTTATTTACGGTTTCATTAATATTTAACCGATTGTAAATTTTATTTTAAGACAAAAAAGTCTATTACGGAAAAATAATATTGTGTTCATTTTATCCCTGGAAAACATTAAAGATACAGAAGAACAAGGGACATTCTAAAATCATTACCCCTGAAAATTCTTCATTGTAAAGAGATAACTATAATATCTTAACCGATGTTAAATTAGTAAAACTCGTCATATTTATATTTCGCATTGTATTCACCGCCTTCTGCATTACAGGTTTAAATTGATTTAGATATGAACATTTTTAAACGCTTTACGTGAGAACAAACAAAACGGGTGCGTATACGTGCGAGCGCGTACGCACACACCCATACGCAGTAGAATACCCATACCAAACGGTAAAATCTGCTCGCTTATAAACTATCACAGCATAAATTTTAATCTTTGGCCTTCTAAAAGATAATGCTTGTCAATGTATTTAGGGATTATTTTATATAGGAGCACTTAAAATGAACAAAACTAATTAATTACGTGGACGGGCGCGTGCAAACACATATATACCCGTACAAACAGATGCGTTTCCATAATCCTTTCTCTTTCATTTTTATACTAATATTTACAATACAAAAATTAAAATTATTTTTTATGACCGACAAGAAAGGATGTCTGTTGTAGATTTTCAGCCGATTAAAAAAATACATTACGTTTATCTTCATTCTTTTCTATTTAATTAAAATAAACATTTACTTAGTAATTGTAAAATAAATAATAATTAAATATCACGATAACTTCTGAAATGTTTTTTAACTCCTCACACCAGTGTAAGCTCAACTGAAAAAAGATAGAACTATATCCTTACTTTTAATTTCAATTTTACTAATTGTAATACTTAAAACGATAGTTTCATTTAAAAAAAAAAAAAAAAAAAACTAAGTGCAATAAAACCCAGAAAAGATTCACTGCAGGATTAACAAAAACATTATAGTAATTTTTAAACTTACAGTTCAATAATAATTAAAAATCACCATATACGAAATTACAATTTCTATCAGATTAAACAAACTTTTATCGATGTTTAAGATTGTACAAGGTGACTGAAATAAAAAAAAATATATACTTTCAATATAATGGTGTTTAGTTTAGTTATAAATAGTAAACTGTAGACGGCAATAAAATTTACTCCGATTGTGTCTAGAACCGTAAGAGAGCGTTTGTTAACAAATAAATGCTTTCTTCGGTTATTGAACTTTGTCCTTGAGCTCACTGAAAATGCTTAGCTCGATACACCCTAAAATAAATAAACTCTATATTCAATATCAATGTAATTTAAAATATTAACATATAATTTACAATTATTGTGAAGTTTTTCTGATACTTACGTATTAGCGCCACCGCAGCTTCAGCTTTAATTAAAAACAAAGAAGTCGATCGGATTTCGGTGGAAAATGGGCCGATATAGAGTTTAACATAGATTCAAAACAGTCTCTTTATTAATTTTAATATATTTAGTTTATAAATATAATTTAACCAAACTTAACCTACGCTCGATTCGCTCGCTAACCTTGACTAATTAACACCGTAAGTTTTTGAGTATTTATTTAATAAATTCAGTAATTATTGCAATTATTTATTATTTAAATAATCAAAACACTCCTGTTAATTAGTCAAGGTTGGCAAGCGAAGCGAGCGTAGGTTAAGTTTGGTTAAATTATATTTATAATATAAATAACCATTTCTTAAAATTAATAGACTCGATAAAATAAATAGTAAATTTTAAATAAAGCTGTAGCTGCGGTGTCGTTAATACGTAAGTACCGTTTTTCTTATCGTTAATTTAAAAGGCGAATTACTTATGCGAAAGGATACCAGAGTTTTGAATTCTGGATAACATGAAAACGGACTTTTACAACCTGAAGGTTTAGATTTTAATCGGAAAATCTTGAGGAAATCTGGAAATTTAAAAATGTAAAGTAAATTTTAACCAGAATCACGTTTAATAAACCGATTCACATAGATCACCGAAGTTAAATCGGGTGAGTTCTACTTCACGGTAATGTCATTTATTACCACGAGCAGAATAATCGATGCGATTTAAAGATTATTAAAAAAAAAAAATTAACCGTAGTCTTAATCGGTATTTACTCCTAAATCTGACCTACCTGTACCGGTAGGTAGGTACTGACCTACCTGATTTGAGGCACAGGAATGAAACGGTTGTGGCTTCCATTAGTCCAGATATGTCGGTTAAAGTATGACGAACTGCCCTATAAGTCGGTCGAGTGCCGCGTAACGGAAGTTGTTCACATTGAATATTGTAGGAAAAAGTGTAAGAGTTACTCTTTCGTTTTATTGGTTATTCATAACCGAAAGTCAAAGTTAAGAGATATTAAATAGTTTTAAAACTATATTTTTTTTTGTACACCTGCGTTTTTACTGCCGAGTTTAAAATGTTATAAATTCACTTTATTTCATAATAATTGTAAAATATCAAGAGCGGATTACTTTATTTATCATACACACACACGCACGCGTGTTAAAATATCGGGTACTTTTTTGTTTTATGCTACCCAAAAATTCTTGCCGATATCAACTCAAAATTTTATAAGCGTTATTGCTTTTAATTATAGATATAAATTAACAAAAGTTAACCTACGCTCGCTCACTTCAACTAATTAACAGTAATGTTTTAATTATTTAAATAATTATTGAATTTATTATGTAAATACTCTAACATTACTGTGTTAATTAGGTCAAGGTTAGCGAGCGAAGCGAGCGTAGGTTAAGTTTGGTTAAATTATATTTATAAAATAAATAAATGTAAATGGTTATTTCAAACGAGTACATCTAATGACATTGAATTTAAACGGACGTGATAGGTGGCTATGCAAAAAATGAACTTGTAGATCAGAAATTGGTTTACGCAATAATATATTGGTTATAAGATACGCAATTATCATTTGATACTAATATTATGTTTTTTTACTACTGCTCAAAGGAATATACAAAAAACAAATTATTATACTTCTTTGATTTAGTATAAAAAACTGAAAAAAAATTGTTTGATAAAAAAAAGTATTTTTACCTTTTTTGCCTAAAATTTTTTTTTTTCAATATAATAATTATTTTTGCGTGTTTTTGAGTTGATTTAGGCAAGAATTTTTGGGTGGCATACAACGAAAAAGTACCAAATAATGAAAATTTGATTAAACACTTATAATGAGAATTTGTAAACAAATTAACCTGACTACTGATTTATTGTAAGTACAGTATATTTCACACTAAGTATTATAACAAGTATAGAATGTGTACAAACTTGTTTTAAATTGATGTAAAAAATTATATTTGAAATTATTAGAAAGAAATCATTTAAGAATTGCATTATAATAGGAATATATTTCAAAAAAAGTGTTATAGTCATGATACCAAAGAAAGCAGGGGCAGATAAATGTGAAGAATACAGAACAATTAGTTTAACTAGTCACGCATCAAAAATCTTAACTAGAATTCTATACAGAAGAATTGAGAGGAGAGTGGAAGAAGTGTTAGGAGAAGACCGATTTGGTTTCAGGAAAAGTATAGGGACAAGGTAAGCAATTTTAGGCCTCAGATTAATAGTAGAAGGAAGATTACATAAAGACAAATCGACATACTTGGCGTTTATAGACCTAGAAAAGGCATTCGATAACGTAGACTGGAATAAAATGTTCAGCATTTAAAAAAAATTATGGTTCAAATACAGAGATAGAAGATCAATTGCTAACATGTACAGGACCAAACAGCAACAGTAACGATTGAAGAACATAAGAAAGAAGCCGTAATAAGAAAGGGAGTCCGACAAAGATGTTCCCTATCTCCGTTACTTTTTAATCTTTATATGGAACTAGCGGTTAATGATGTTAAAGAACAATTTGGATTCGGAGTAACAGTACAAGGTGAAAAGATAAAAATGCTACGATTTGCCGATGATATAGTAATTCTAGTCGAGAGTAAAAAGGATTTAGAAAAAACAATGAACGGCATAGATGAAGTCCTACGCAAGAACTACCGCGTGAAAATAAACAAGAAAAAAACAAAAGTAATGAAATGTAGTAGAAATAACAAAGATGGACCGCTGAATGTGAAAATAGGAGGAGAAAAGATTACGGAGGTAGAAGAATTTTGTTATTTGGGAAGTAGAATTACTAAAGATGGACGAAGCAGGAGAGATATAAAATGCCGAATAGCACAAGCTAAACGAGCCTTCAGTAAGAAATATAATTTGTTTACATCAAAAATTAATTTAAATGTCAGGAAAAGATTTTTGAAAGTGTATGTTTTGAGTGTCGCTTTAGATGGAAGTGAAACTTGGACGATCGGAATATCTGAGAAGAAAAGATTAGAAGCTTTTGCAATGCGGTGCTATAGGAAAATGTTAAAAATCAGACGGGTGGATAAAGTGACAAATGAAGAGGTAATGCGGCAAATAGATGAAGAAAGAATTATTTGGAAAAATATAGTAAAAAGAACAGACAGACTTATAGGGCACATACTAAGGCATCCTGGAATAGTCGCTTTAATATTGGAAGGACAGGTAGAAGGAAAAAATTGTATAGGCAGGCCACGTTTGGAATATGTAAAACAAATTGTTAGGGATGTAGGATGTAGAGAGTATACTGAAATGAAGCGACTAGCACTAGATAGGGAATCTTGGAGAGCTGCATCAAACCAGTCAAATGACTGAAGACAAAAAAAAAGGAATATATAGGATACATATTCCTATATTTATATTTATATGTATAATATAGTATAATTATATGTATAAAATATTTAAAGTAGTAGTTTAAAAAATATATATATATATTAAAAGCTCTATACAGAATTCATTAACATGAAAACTAAAATATTTCTTAAATTTACTCGTAAAAGTATAAATAAATATTTTATAAGTGCGACTTATAAAATAACATAAAAATTAAATATAAATAATTATTTATTTAAATCATAAGTTTTGAACAAATTAATTTTTATTATTATTATTATTATTATAACGACACAGCAACTTTACAATTTGTTCAGCAAGATAATTGAATAAGTAAAAATATCTATTTGAACGAACATTAAGTAGCCACAGACCCGGCGGCTTGTGACTTAATAAAAGACAAAAAGTGTAACAAAGGAATTACAGTGTAAAAAAAAAACAAATTTGTAATAGAATAAGTTACATTATGTAGTAATATTTAGTTGTGGAAGCAATGCGTGTGGTATCATTGTAATGGAACATCTGGACAAATAAAGGTTATTTGTAAAAAAACAATATATAAAAAACACACAGACACAGAGAGAAGAGAGAAAGAGAGATTTTTTAACTCTATTTTAGTCCTTGTGGAATACGGCATAAAAGAAATTATAATATCACGTCATCTTTATTTTCTAATTAATTTTTTTTTTGTAAAGTTTGTATAAAAGCAAGTTAATCGGTGGGATCTGCTTTTGTAAAAAAAAAAAAACAACATGGATATAAAATTAAATAACCTAAACAAACGATAAAAGAAAATTTTTTTTTGGAAGTCTCACTTTAAATTAGGTTTAAGAAAGGTGTTTCGGATATGAAATAAAATTTCACTGTTTAATATGATTAAAGCGTTAAATAATTTTACCTCAGTTATTTTATCATTACAATACGGAACGAGTTAGTTAAACTTCTATTCAATATTATCGATAAATTATTATTTAAAAACCAAATAAATTAAAACTGAAATAATAAAAAAGAAAAAGTCAAAACAACTAATAATAATTTTAAAATAATCCTTACCGTGTTTTATGAAACGGCTGCACTAATATATTTTTAATATTTATCGTTTCATACGTTATTTTAAATTATGAACTAACAAATATACTAACCAAACAATACCGCGTATTAACCGACGCGACTGACCGCATGTGTATTCTTTTTCTCTGTGCGACGCGCGTACAGCTATTACAGACTGCAGAGCTATTCAACAATAACAACGCATTCTGGGTACAACTGTACGACAGCCACATAGCAAGTTGTTTTCAAGAAGGTTTAGACGTTACGTATTTTTTTTCTTAACTTAATGTTACTGCTTCTTCACGTATACTGTTTATTTATACAATTACTGATTCGTAATGACTCATATCGTTTCATTATTGAAATTTTATTAAATACTTATAAATGCTTGTTTTAATTTAATACTTTTAATTCGTGTTTTAAAAGTCTTAATATTAAAAATTAAAATATTCAACGATAAATTTTAATGTACATTTCATCATAAAATTTAAACATTCTCCAAAGTCAATTAAAGTTTGTCAGAAAAAATCGATCAAGAATAAATATTATTAATCGTTGTGCGACTTATAAAATAACATATAAATTAAATATAAATAATTATTTATTTAAATCATAAATTTTGAACAAATTTATTTTTTTTATTTTTTTTTATTGTAACGACACAGCAACTTAACAATTTGTTCAGCAAGATAATTGAACAATAAGTAAAAATTTGAACTAACATTAAGTAGCCACAAACCCAGCGGCTTGTGACTTAATAACGAAATAGAAGAGCACTCCGTAGGGCCAGACCATAAAATCACCTAATTGAAATAAGGCAAACCAAGAATATTGTTCCTCAGTAATCTTGAAAAATCACACCGATCGTGTTATCTAATAAACTGACCGCCAAATAATTCGGGTGACGATCTAAACGATTTTGATACCGTACGCTGATATGAGAGATTTCCTGCCGAACTGTTTGCAACTTAAGAACTATTGTTTATGTACCAGTGTATATTGAGAATTTTCCGCAGCGTATTTATCTGGTAGCGTTCAAGTATATCAATACTGGAATTACAATTCCAGTAAAAAACAAAAATAAATTTAAAATGTGAAATCCGTTGTCATAAAATAAAATGTTTTGATTAAAGAATATAATTGTTATAAATCGTTTTTAATGTTAAATAAATTTGATTTTGGTTTCTACGGTAATTTGACTAACATAAAAAATGTACAAGGATATGTTGAGCATTTTCGGCAGTGTTTTTGTCCGGTAGCGTTCAAGTTCGTCAATACCGGAATCGCATGCCGTACCCCACAATTCAAGCCCGTAAGTCCAAACAGGCTTCATCCAAACGGATTTATAAATCGATACTTTACTTTCTGTTGAAAGCAGAGATCTACGTGTTATCAGCTAGAACATTTATTTAAACTTCAGATCCAACCGTTTCCGTTTAGATGTGATACGCTAAGCTTTAGTAAGTCGTCGATCAAGTTGAAAACCCAAATATTTACAGTCTTGAGATCTCGGAATCGGAATATCGATGATAAAAACAGGACAGTGTTCTTTACGAAGGGTGAACATGACGTGCTTTGATTTTGTTTCGTTTATTTCTATTTACCAACATGTAAGCCAGAATTCGAGAAGAGAAATATAATCTTGAATAAAACGAGACGCAAAAATAAATACGTTTAATTATCTGTCTTTAATGTAAAACAGAGTGGTCTCGACCTTTCATCCGGAGGTCCCGGATTTGAATCCCGGTCAGGCATGGCATTTTCACACACGCTACAAATCATTCATTTCATTCTCTGAAGCAATACCTAACGGTAGATCCGACGGTTAAACAAAAAAAAAAAAAAAAAATGTAAAACAGAGAAGACAAGAATCGTAATTTCAATTTCATCTGAACCTTTCCAAAGAATTTTTTTGTTTGTTTGTGGGCGAAAAACGCCTGGGCGTTATCATCGCCCGGTAGATATTAGTAAAAGGGTAAAATAACTACGAAATAATAAATTATACAAGGTGTAAACATAATAATATTAATCATATAATAAAAATTTACTAAAACAAGCCAAGAAGGCAAAATAAAACTCAAAACCAATACTACAGACAAAGTTGATAAAATATAAAAGTTAAAATAATAGATTAAAGAAAGTATATAAAACTTACCTAACTCCGATGGGTTGTGTAAAAATCCCCTCCCCGGATAGTAAAATTAAATATATAGAACCAAAAACCAAATTGAAAATAAAGGTTAAAATTAAAAAAAAAAAAAACTCTCCTTACAGAAAAACATATATGAGCATATTAAATCCTTTGCAGTAACCCGGTACTACACAAAAGAGAAAAACTCGTTCCAAAATCTCGCTATCGATGCACAAGATGTTTCTGGGTATATTACACTGACGACGCAACGTCGCATAACATACGCAGTCCAGCAGAATGCGGTGCAAAGAATTGATTACATTCGTAATCAACTGTGCTATTTTTTCTAATCGAAAATCTTGGTTCTTTTAATAAACCAAAGGTTTATTATACGTGAAACTATAGTCCGATCTCCGTAGCGGTGCGGTACGGTTACAAGCTTTCACTCGGAAGTCCCAGGTTTGAATCGAATCCCGGTCGGGCACAGTATTTCTCATACTCTACAATATTCCGTTTTCATAGTACAAAATGATCAAAGCAGTCGGTGCCCGTCTTCTCAAAAAAGAAAAATTATATATATTACCGTAATAATTTTTTATTTTGTATTTACTCGCCTATATTTTTATTTAAAAATTCGTCTTAGATGTTCAGAAAAAGGTTTTCACAAAGTCGTGTGACTGAAACAGAGTTTTGGCGTTAACAGTCGGATCGATTTTGATATTTTTTATATATTTATACAATATTTTGGCGTTTTTGACGCGAAACATCTTTAAAATCACACCGAAACATACGGGTACCAGAACAGAAATTTGTAGCGTAACGAAAAGGTCTATATCGTTCTGTCTTAATAACTCTCTAACTATTAGTCTCGTGCGGTGTTATTTTATAACTTACACGGTCAGCTCGCCGATACGACTTTGAGTTTGCGTTACTGGCGAGCGGGTTGGCGGGAAGGAGGCACACGGTGTAGCTGACGATTTAGATGTGATAGCGCGGTGATTCGTGTGTCTACGTTTAGAGTTTTCGAGATAGATCGATTTATGTAATAATAAGTGTATTTTGGACAATATTAACGTGTAAAAAGTACAAAAATTCAATATTTCAGCCTCAGCCCGCGTAAAAGCCAATCGGAAATATAAATTACGCATATCGTCGGAAAGTGAAGGTTATGGGCCGCGCACAGGTACCGCAGTGTCCGCTACTGAGAAAGCGAAACAGTTTCGGGAACGTCGCAAAGCCGACACGGCGCGCTCAGTGAACGACACCGACGGCGCGAGCACCTCTACCGCTGCTTATTATACCTTATGCCTCTTACTTTTCATATCACAGACCGATGTTGAACAAAATTGTCGTCGAATATTAATCGAAATAAATATCGTGTAACATTTAGCGTATGTCTCATGTTAAAATTAAATTTAGTACGCAATCGATCTCTCCTCGTTTTTGTTTCGATCCGATATACTAAAAACGACTCGCTGACACACAGACCGACTAATTTATCTGTAGAGTCGGCCAAACGAAGGGACTAAAATTTTCCATCGGAGTCTTTCAGTTTTATTCAAAAGATACGACGGTGGCTCTCCCTTCTCCCATCGGTTGGAGGAACTTCATCCAAGGTCTGTAATGGGTGTGTCCAACGATGGCACGGGGGACCCTCAAGGGTGGACTGTGGGCACGAGGCCATCGGGTAAGCGCAATGCATGCCTGTAGTCAAGTAGGTTGGACCGGGAAGGGCAGCCTCCCTGCAGAGGGGCTTTTGGCCCTCCCGAACAGGCGGTCAGATTGTTCTTATGGCGCCGGGAGGACCCTGAAGGATTACGTCCTACGGGACTTTTATAGGGGGGGAGTCAACTGCCACGGCATCCTGAGGCGACTGATATGCTGCTTAACGGCGGTTCTGGTCGCCCCGAGGGTGCTTAAATAAATAAACGAGACAGGTAGAATGAGATAATGGTACTGTAAAGACTTGTATCTTCCATTTACGTTCTTTGAGATATTATCTCAAATTTTAAGATCGAGGCTCTTTACATCCCATAAGTGTTGTTTGTTTATTGTTTTTAGATAAACGTTACGTGTACTTTGTGTTTTTAAATAAAAATGTAAGGGCCCTTTACACCGTTACATATGATGTCCCTGACGGTGACGCTAACCTCTTTTTAAGAATGTGACAAGGGCAACGACCTTAGCAGTTGATGCCCGTAAAAAAAAAATAATAGTAATAATAACAAAAACTTACAAATTAGAAGCAAACTTATCAGTCTACCTAAAAAGAACTTTTCTTCGTTATCAGTTATTAGAATACTATCTCTGGCAGTTTTAACAAACAATGAAATTAATAATTGCCATTAATAGTAACTGATGATGAATCCACGGATTAAAAAAACTTTTTTTTATTAACTCATGTTTGCATTGTGGTTGCTTTTTATTTTTTTGTTGTTAACGGTGATAATATGTAATTCAAAATTTGTACCACTATGTATGTCACTTTTGAAACAATCTGTGAAAAAATCAAGTTACTGTCATTTTGAATACATTGTTATAGCATGAAGTTTTTATTTTACGATAAAATTTTTGTTTTTAACGCCTTTAAAAGGATGTGTTCAACTGCCATTCTTTCCATTTAATTTTTGATTTGCATTCTCCCGTGGTTGCTAGGTGTAATATTAAATTGCTGAATTTCACCGTTTAGCCTCCGGTAACTACCGTTTAGATAATTCTTCAGAGGATGAATGAGGATGATATGTATGAGTGTAAATGAAATGTAGTCTTGTACAATCTCAGTTCGACCGTTCCTGAGATGTGTGGTTAATTGAAACCCAACCGTCAAAGAACACCGGTATCCACGATCTAGTATTCAAATCCGTATATAAGTAACCGCCTTTACCAGGACTTGAAGGCTGGAACTCTCGACTTCCACGCCGGTAAGAGTCCGCAGACGACGAAGTCGACGAACTACGTTTACGGTTCTAAACGTGACCTGACCTAAAAGCGAAGTAAAAACGGGGGGAAAAATTAAAAAATAAGCACGAAAACATTATATTTCAGTTCAATTAGATTTATAACAAAGAATACTTTCAAAATGTACCTCGAATTTTGTCAGACAATTTATTTTTTCATTTGACAACCGCCGCGGGACTCGATATGTCATTTTTTTCATTTTTTAAGGTGACTTTACAATCGCGCCGTTATATAGCAGTACTTGATAGTACTAGATAGCGTACAAAAACTTGACAATGTACTGGAAAAAATAAAATTTAAAAGAAAATATACTACAGCTTGTTTTAATAGTAAATGCTGTTACTTTAATGAAAGTACTGAAGGTGAAACAATTTTTTATAATTCCAATCGCTTCTTTAAAAAAAAGTATAAGTTTACGAGAGATTATACAAATTTTATTAAAAAAGGAAAAATACGGTATGAAGTGTCAACAAAAAAAATTGGCCGAGAAAATCAATAAATGTATATTGTTCTAGAAAGGCGATCAATTTTAATAATGAACCCGTTAGATAATAATAGTAATTCGTAAAAATAATAAAAGAATAATCTTAACAAAACGCAGTGATATCCCAAAAAAATTACAATTTTATTGTAAACCGTACGGTAAGAGTCTCGCAGATACCATTTCTTCCGCTCAAAAAAGAAAAATTTCTGTAATATAAATAAAACTGTTTTTAACAAAACGATACCGATATCAGAAAAGGTAAGACGCTACATTTCTATTATCAAAATCTGTTATTAATTTAGAATTTTGTTTTAAAAAAAAAGTTAAATATTTGTAATAGACGACAGATATACACAATAGATAACAAACAATGTTTAAGCGTTCTATATAATAAGCAAAAAATAGAACAATTTGTTACAAAACTCTTACCGGCCCGATTTTATTTATTAAACAACTAATAATACATATCACACTTAGAGAAATTATACAATCAATATCGGTATCGTTTTGTTAAAAACAATTTTATTTATATTTCAAAAATTTTTGTTTTTTTAGGCGGAAGAAATGGTATCTGCGATACTCTTACCGTACGGTTTATAATTTAATTGTTTTTTTTTTCGTATTTTGTTTGTAAATCTGAATAAAAAACGGAAAACTCTATAGCATGTGAAATATACTGTATTTAATCAGGATTTGAATCAGGGACCTCCCAAGTCCCTGGGCTTGTCTGTTTGTTCCCCGATCACGCGAGAACCAATTGACGGATCGCTTTCAAATTTGCAGGATACATTTGTGATATTCCAACGAAGGTTTTAAGACGTAGAACGAGGCCCTAGCGCCCTTAGAAATAAAGTTGTGAAGCAAAGATATACGTTAAAGAAAAAAGAGACGGTAAAAGACTACACTTCATTTACGTTCATACATATCAGTCTCAGTCATCCTCTGAAGTAATACCTTACGTTAGTTCCGGAGGCTAAACAGAAAAAAAGTTACAATTATTCTGGATTCTGTAATTCAGTTTCTTTTTCGTGTTTCTGTAAAGCCTGAATATTTATATTGTTACTTATGACTATTATTCTCACAACCTTGAGGATAAACAACTGAGCAAAGATGAGGGTGGCGGAACCTTCTGGATAGACGGAAATGGCGAGCGACGTCAGCTCTGCGTCCCTAAGATAGGCCCCCAAGGAGCTCCTGAATTCACTCCGGGGTTCGACTGGACCCTGAGGGTCCAGGTACTGGCTAGCCGGGGGGGGGGGGGGGCTAGTATCTATGTCTATGTATGTATGTGTGTAAAAACTAAAAAAATGGAAAAAATAAAGCTAGAAGGAAAGTTTTAAATTGCGATAAAAATAAAATTCCTAAAGGTTTATGAATGGACTGAAAAAATATTTTTAATCTAATTACGTTTTCTTTATATTACACTTATCTTTACCAATTCCGCGCGCGCAACAGACACACACACACACACACACATTATATTTATATTTGACGGACATTATTTACGCTTTAGAGCATATATAAATCACACAAATAATTACAGCGTCATACGAAGTTAAACAAATTCGACAATACAATAATCTCATTTGACAGATTTATTAATTTTTTTTCTCGATGTTTACTATTCCCAATCTTATTATATGACTATTATTACCACATATTTATTTTAAACGAAATAAATAAGATAAAAAATGAACCGTTTAGAAAAATACATACACACTGCAATTCCTTTGTAATCAGATATATATATATACAGTCAATTTGTATTTTTATTTGAAAATCCTTACCCTACCGATTGATGTTTTTTCCATATGTTAGGGGTGATGAGGGAAGCTTAACCCAGATTTTTAACATCCTCCTCCCATAGATTTTTGAAAAACTCAAAAAGTTTTTTAAATGCATTTTTCTCTGAATTTATGCATTTTAGAGAAACGTTTTTCAAACAAAAAATATAGAGGACATTCTCTTCTACAATTAATGTCTCTAAAGTTATGTCGTATAATTTGAAATTGAAATAGTATGTGGCGCTGAAGTTGTAAAAAACGTGTTTTTTCGGGTTTTTCACCGGAAAAAATTGTTTTTCGTCTGTATTGCATTTGGTAAAGTTGTTAATCTCAAAAAAACACACGACTTTTATTTAGATAATTTTCTTGTACGACTTACCGTTTTGGAGCTGTAGCTTGTGAAAGTGTGGAAATGTTGTGAATTGGGCACGTGTTCGAAACCGGTCTACTCGTTTACAACGTTTTTTACAACTTCAGCGCTACCTAGTATTTCAATTTCAAATTATACGGCATAACTTTAAAGACATTAATTGTAGAAGAGAATCTCCTCTACATTTTTTTGTTTGGAAAAACGTTTCTCTAAAACGCATAGATTCAGAGAAAAACACATTTCAAAAACCTTTTGAGTATTTCGAGTTTTTCAAAAATCTACGGGAGTGGGATGTTAAAAATCTGGAGTTAAGCTTCCCTCATCACCCCTAACGCACGGACAAAAGATCAATCGGTAGATAAGGATTTTCAAATACAGCCTGTTTTGATGACAAATTGTCTGTACTAATACAGAAATTCACACGTTACAATATGTTAATAAAATAAAAAATCGTTTTCTCTTATTTAATAATGAATAATATTTTCACATATTTTATAGCCCGAGAATCAACGACAGTAATATGCACAATTTATACCTAACAACTACGGAAAACGTTCTTTTTTCCCTTCATCTGGAAATAAAAAATTTCATTCATTTGTTTATACGTTCAACTAACTTTACTCGTATCTTATAAGGAGATTTAACTATAAAAATACCTTATAAATCGGTTAAATTGAAAAAGATGTAACTTGTATCTTAAGTAATTGTTCGTCTCCATCAAATAATATTTGCGTTTTTATCAGTTTTTTTCTTAAATTGTACGTATTAATTTTTCTCTAATATAATATATAAATATATATATCAAAAATTATCTGTAAGAGTATAAAGGGATCGATCAACATATCAGCGTAGAAAGAGGAAATAAAATGTGTAACCTTTTTACACGACAATGTTTTTTTTTGAAAATGAAACACAGGATATTAAACAGATGATTTCAAAATTAGAAAACTTCGAGCGAAAAATGAATCTTCGTAAAAATAAATAATTAAAAGCGATTGAATATATCCATAAAAGAGAAAAGAATTGAACGATACTTTAATAAAATTGTAAAAAAAAATAAAATCGTGAAATAAAATAATTACATGAGAATAGCAATAGTTAAGGAAATATACGGCTAAAGTGTGTCCCAAAAAGAATCATCCGATTTAAATCGTATGTATTTTGAAAAATATGGAATATAAAAACTTAAAATTAATTTTGTATTAAAGGTTTATTCGTAAAGTTTCTTTACATACCAAGTTAGCTGCTCAAAACGCATCCCTTGGGACGACGGTGTACGGTATCTTTATTTTTTGTTTGAAGCACTTACCATGAGCTACCCCAGTAGCTCACCACCTCTAGAGTTCCTAGGCCAAAGCCTTTACCTGCAGTCCTCAGACTCAGACTTTTCGTGTTGTGGCACTTACCACGCTAACATGTTCCCCCTTCCGTTATAACTAATCCGAATCGACCTCTAGTAGAGGGAAAAGTCGGTTTTCAAGCGTATCGAGACACGTTGTTCCCACAAAAGTGTTCTCTAAGAAAAAAAAATTGACCGTTCACCTTTTCCCCCGAAACCGCACAAAAAATATAACTTTGGAAGAGTCTCTCTCATGCTGTCCAAATTCACGCGGCATCTCTCCGTACCCCGTCATTCTAATATCGATCGTAGCGGTTCACCTTCCCGCTTAAATGAAAAGTAGCATCGTCATTAAACACTAAACGCGTTACAAAATAGTCATCTTCTTCCTCCGCCTTATTAAGGACGAATTCACAAAATTCCACTCGTCGGTGTTTTTGGTGTCACCTTCATAAAGAGATTGCGGTAACCGAATCCTGTACGGTTTCGTAAGCAAACGATACACAAAACAAACCGGATAGACGTTCTGAGAACGTTTACTTTTCTACCGGCACGGCGAGTTTATTTTCGGGGGCTGCTTGAGAAAGTCAGACGGATTCGTTCCATATCTTGGTCTGACACACGGGGTAGTCCGCTTGATTTCCCTTACGTAGACAACCCGTGTCTTTAAATCGTCTATACGAGCCTAATTCTCTTAGCGGAAGGACGTTCAGCGCCGTACTCGCTATGGAAATCACACCGAACAGTAAATACGAACTCACGCTGTGTGAGAACAAGCGTGATTTCTGTCGTGAAGTCGCCATTTTTTCTAACGTTGAAGCGAACGAAGTTCTGGAGCTACCCGGCGGCAACCTCGTGAAATTCGAGAGTTCCCGCTTTTTAACGGTACTTTGCTCGATCAAAACGGACTAAAAGCTAAATAGTTATGAAATTTCAAAATCGGATGATCTTTTAGAAACACGCATATTATTTAACAGAAACTGTACTTACGTAAGAAGATATTAGAGTTATAGAAGCATCTTATGTAAAGTTATGTTTGGAGTATGCGTAAATACGGATGAAACACCGAGACTAAGAAAAAAAAGAGGCTTAGGAGATTTCAAATGTGAAATGTCAAATGTGAAGAAAAAGACAAATTAACAACGAATCTGAAATCTTAAGATCTGCTGTCTGATGAAATAAGATAACAAAATGCGTCTCAAACTTGACTTCCGTAACAGAAAGATAATGAATATCTCAGCTTTTCGTTTGGAAAGTACTGAATTCAAATTCCGGTCAGGATCGATTTTTTTTCGTATAAAATTTCAATCGTTTATTTTCACGCTTATATAGCTAATTAATTTATCGACTAAAAAAATAATAAAATCTTGAAAGTAGAATCGAGAGTAGTATCGACGTGGTAAATTCACCAGAATGATGAGTACAAAACAAATAGCGCAATAATCTTCTTATCGACATAGTAACAAATTTTTCAAAATTTGGGAGATATAGGAGGCGGGTCTTTTAGTTTAATGAAATATAATCGAAAAAATAATTGGTCACGATTTATTTAATGTAGAAATGAATTTACAAATAATCTACATAGATAATCTATATTATTTAATCTATAGTATTTAATTTCCGATGAAATATAGCATCTTTCATCAGAAATTCCAGTACCTCTGTTTTGACGCGCTTCATTTCATACAGAAGAAATTTATAAATTGATATCGCTAGAAATTAACTTGAAGTTTTCAATTAGTTATCATTTTTTATTTTAGCTAGTATTTAACGAAGAATTCGCTAATTAACTAAATTACATTAAAGCGGTTGTTTTTGAGAAAAAAATTACAGCATATATTTAGCATAACACCGATTATGTAAAATCAAAGAGTGCGCCTAAGAAGTTCTGTTCCTATCCCGATGTAATTAAGTATAAAGTTGTTTTCGTCTAGACGGTAAAATTATTTCAGACGGTGACAGGACAACAGACCTGTATTAAATCTACAAATATTTTGCACTGATCATGCATTATACAATTAATATCAAGAAAGGTTAAGGATGGAAATACATCGATAAAAAAACAACTCTTATAATACCGGATAAATCAAAGAAAATAGAGGTAAAACTTTAATTAGAGCGACAAATAAAATAAAATTGGATGCGGTGAGTCTATATTAGTTCTTAGAAATATTAAATATCTGCATCGATGATCGGTAGATTAAATAAAATTCAAAAAAATAAACAGCTAAAAGGCATTGAGCGCATATTATACAGCGATGAAAAAATCGAATTAAAAAAATCATTGAAAACGGAATATTATTTTTTTCTGTAAAAGAGAATATTTTAATTAAATTAACGGGGAAAAAGATTTAACTAGATCTTATTAAGAACAACAGTAGAAAAATAATTAACTCCTTTCTTGTACTCCAAAGAACAAGTAAACAGTTCTATAGCCCGATTCGATAAAATACAGGCAATTTTGTTTTTTTTTTCTTTAGAATAAGTGACTACCGAATAGTGAGATGTTAAATAAAAATACAAGGATAAATTAGAATTTATCGTACAACGGTAAAGATGTTTGTTACTTACGAGCGCAAAAGAAAGAGCACACGGGATACATTTGTTTCTTGAAAGCCTTTCATTTTGATGAAAAAGGAATGAAATAAATTTTAATCGATACATTTAGGTGATTTTTCTTACTCGTCAGATTATTTTTTTTACAGAAAATTCTGCGAAGAGGGTTAAAATTAACGATAACATTTTGAGGCAGATTATTAATAGGCGGTTAAGAAAAGCAAAAGAACTAAGGGGGTTTCCTACGTTCTATAATTTGGAGTAGGGACTACATTTCTATGGATGTTATAACAGAGAAATAAAGAATATCTGATGTCAGTAATGTGTGACCGTAATCGGTTTTAAGTAATTCCTTTATTATCGTAATAGCTATGACGACTTAACAATAAGTCATAAATCTTCGGTAGAGGGACGGCCGAGAAGGTTAATCTTAACACAAATTTTGAGTTAGGAGTTTACCTCCTTTATAACTAATTACCTAAAAGGAGGAGAAAATACACCTCGTATTGTTTGCTTTCATAAGACTATATTTACATTAAATATATTTCCTAGATAGGCTTGACGTTAAGATTAATTATAATTTTTACGTTCGAAGAACCAGACATGGACACTAACATCACAAAGCAGTGATGTTTACTAACCCACCGAATCGGTCTAGTGGTGAACACGTCTTCCTAAATCAGCCGATTTGGAAGTCGAGAGTTCCAGCGTTCAAGTCCTAGTAAAATCAGTTACTTTTATACGGATTTGAATACTAGATCGTGGATACCGGTGTTCTTTGGCGGTTGAATTTCAATTAACCACGCATCTCAGGAACGGTCGAATTGAGACTGTACAAATACCTCATTTACAGATACATATCTCTCTGAAGTAATACCTGGACGGTAATTCCCGGAGGCTAAACAGGAAAAAGAAAGAAAAAGATGGGTTACCCGAAAATGTTCGGTATTTATAACGAATCCTACGATTAGTCGTAGGATGTTGAAATTTTAGATTAGGGCTGTTGTAACATTAATTGTGGACCACACTTTTCGATTGCGATCGAAATTAAAATAAAATTTTAATTTATGAAATGTTTGGATCTTAAAGGGAAGGCTCATCGATTCCAATCACACTTCATAACGTTTTTTTATTTTAATTTTTTATTTATTTTTTTAACTTTCATTTTTTTAGTTTAAATATATTGCTTTAATATATTAACCCATTATTTAAAAAAAAAAATTACAATAATAAATACAATAAATTACAATTCAATAATAATATATATATATGAAAAAAAATCAGAAGTTATTAGTGAAATAAAATTTAATGGCATTTTAAAAACGGGTATATCTAATAGATTTGGTGAAGTGTCTGATTATTTAATATTAATTGAAAATTATAATTTATAATCGTATTATTTTTGGATTTTCTACTTTAATTTCTGTTTAATTTTATCTACATTAAAGTTAATTACAGACTGACTGAAAAATAGACCCTCATAAGAACAACAACATATACACTGAGACATGCATGCCTGAGCTTTAATAAGGTGCAAAAAATTTGTATCTTTTAGTTCATTACTCTTCTGATATTGTCGCACAATATTCTTGCCAAGTCGGAGCTGATCGTCATTTCATTTATTTGTTTTTTGTTGGCGATCGTTTAATCGCTCTTTGATTTTATATAATTCGTTATATTATACTTAAAAATTTACGGGCGATGTACTGTATATAGATATTTTGAAATAAAATTAATAGAAAAATGAAGAACGGCAAAGTTAAGATCGTCCAAGGTGAAACGATAATCGACAGAAAAATATCATTATCGGCCATAATGATGTACCGCAACGAAAACTAACAGAAAATTTTGAAGAAATGAAGCTTCAGTACATCGGTAACAAACACGCGGATGAAAAATCGCTCGATCAGGAGAGAGTTAATAGATACTAGGTCGATAAGGGGAAAGCACAGATCAGGAATATTCTAACATCAGGGTATGGAGTAGGGAAAATTAGTAATCTCAGTTAATTTTTAAAATTTCAAAATACGATTTTGAGTTCTAAAAATTAAAAAAATAAACGATATATGGGATGTATCTTATTTAGAAAAAGTAGGGCTAAGAGAGTAGGATAATCGACTGTATGAATAATATGTAACTGATATTTTATGCGACTGGAATAGTATCAACAAAAATTAGAATAAGGAAAAACAAGTTTTTTTTGTCTTCAGTCATTTGAATATTTATGCTCATTTGAAATAATATCGATCGAGAAATAAATTGTGAAGATTTTATTATTTAATCTAGCGATACAAATAAGAATTGTAAATATGTTTCTTTAGATGTTAATGAAAATTTAATTAAACGGATATAACAGAGATGCAGTATTTTTTGTCAAGTGTGCCGCAAAAGGAAAAAATAAAAATTATTAGATTTTGTGGTCAAGGACACACGTCGCCAGCAGTTTTGTCGATTTCGCAATACCGGCTAGAATTTGTCAACAAATGTGAACGTTGTAATAAACAACCTACCAACGAATTACACACGCAAGACTATTAACAATAATAACAATGGGTGGGGAGGACGATGTTACCAATCTATCGAGCATTTCTGTTCGTGAGGCGAGTACGTAAGCTTTTCGGTTGTGCAGTGTAAATTTTTTGTTATCGATAAATCATCGCGTTAAGCTCTTTACAAGATTTAAGTTATATAAATATTTTATTTAATTCTTACTTACGGTTCGCGGCTGTTTCTGGATTGCCGGAATATAATAAAAAAAAGGTAAAATTAGATTTTATTATTTTTGTATTTGCGAATGTAATATGTATTCGATGCAGAGTGTAATATTTTCTGTTTAGTCTTCTGTTCTTGTAGCGTAAATGTTATTTACCGTATTGTTTTCCTTTATTATAGTTGACGCGTAAACTCTTCTTGCGGTCCTGGTATATAATTATAAATTTAACAAACTTTAAATAGCGTTTATGCGATTTATTATGTTTTTTCTTTTATCTTTCGTAACCGCTACCCGATCAGACCATCAGATCCTCTCAGAACATTAGGAAACTATAACGAAAAGACTTTAAGGAATAGGAACGTATCTCATCGACCCCAATAATAGTAAAATTTTATATAGAAATAACCCACTACTTTACGCAAGAAAGAGTTGCAGGAATCCAGATTTTTAGACGTTAGCGAATTAAATTTTTATAAGGCTCGTATTTATGTATTGTATTGTAATCAGCAGCTCCCGGGTATTTTTGGGGGAAGGAGGAGTTAGTATTTAGCATATCCAAGCGTACTCCTGGAATAGTAGTAATTCTAACAGATATTACGTTAAAGTCTAGGTTTTTTATTTTTACATAATTCTTGCACTAACTACATAGCAACGACTGAGATGCGCAGAGCAGCATGGCGCATCACGTGTCCCATCTGCACCAATAGCAACAGAGTAGGGAAGCGCAGCTGGCCTGGCAGCACACACACACACACACTCTCAACGAGAAAGATGGCGTCATCGAAGTAGCTATACGTCATTTATTATAAACGACATTTAAATGGCTATTAAAAATTAATATTAAAATTAAAAACCGTAAAATTCTACAATAAATCACAGAATCGTCCTAAAATTGATCAAATCACTTGAAAATGTTCACAAAAATATACTCTATGTCCTAATACTAATCGAGTAAATATTTAATTAATAAATATTTAATAAAAACGGAAAACTGAGGGACGCGAAAACACGTGGTTTTAATACGGCCCTCTTACCTAAAATATATCCTTTACACGTGAAAAAGATATTGTTTTAAACGGTTAATACTTAAGAGTTAAAAACCACATGAAGTTAATAAACGAACCCGTAATTTAAATGTAAATCGGAAAAACAAATAAAATAAATTCGCGTGATGTACACATTATTAAATATATAATCAACTTTTTAATTTAACCCTTAACTGGGCCCGCAAAGGGTAATCTTACCCACGAGTGCGTGGGGTCGCTTTCTTTCATTAATTAAAATTTTATTGGGGGCTATAACTCTGGAACCGATGAAAACAAGTACCGCTTACGATATATCGTAGAAAACCTCTCGATCAGAGCTTATTACTGCATTTAAGAAAAAGTCCAAAATCCAATTTTTTTAAATATTGGCTTTTTTTGGACGCTTTTGGTTCATCCGATTCTAATCAAAAGGGGAGGTGCACAACTAGATCTGTTACAACAGTTTTAAATCCAACATTCTACGGCAAATCGTTTTTGAGCTACGCGAGGTAATTACGTACGCACATACATATGTACAGACGTCACGCAAAAACAAGTGAAAATGGATATTTCCGTTGAAATCTGAAAACCGAAATTATTCGCGATTACAATACTTCCTTTTACGTAAAAATAAAAGTTGTAAATTATAAGTAAAAAATAACTAAAACACTTTAAGGAATATATCTTATCGATCCTAATAACGGTAAAGTTATATAAATAAATAACCCACAGTATGCGATAAAAGTCGCGGGCATCCAAAATTATATAATGAACTAAGTTTTGATTAGTCTCGACGCACAGAATTTTATATAAGTTTAAAAACATTAGATTTAGATAAAATTAATTTGTCACCTGTTAAAAAGAAAAAAAAATTATTACTAGTGAAATATCTATTAGAATTTTGTTATCGCTTGTAATTTTAGTAATCGTTAATTGTGTAATGTAATGTAGAATATTTAAATAAAGATCACTCGCTACCAGAAGAACGTTTATTATTATTTTTAAAAAAATGTATTTTCAACGGAAAATGTTAACACACTTAAAAAGCGCGTAACATTTTTTTATAATAAATAATAGAATCCGTATTTATAATTTTTCAGATTTTCTTTCAACGGTAAATCTATTGGTTCTCTGATGTGTGTAATTTTCACGCGAATAAATAACAACAGACTTCGATTTTTCAAAAGGGGTGAAGGAAGGTAAAAAAAAAAAAAATTGCCCCTGCCTCCGGTTAATTTACTAAAAAAACATAAATAAAAATAATAAATTTAACGAGATACGATGTACTGCCACCTCCAAGATTAAAAGAACCGAGCCAGGTTGAAACATAAAGTTCGAATGTTTTATAAATATTTCCGTTTGATATGCAGATTTCTTTAATTTCTAAGGCGCTATAAACATTTTATAAAAACTCGGAATTCGCAAGCAAAGAAGTCTACTTTTTTGCACCGCTCAAATTTATTCGTTATTACGGGCAATTTTTCTTGAAATAGATAAAAACAAATTACGCCTTCCAAAAATTTACTAAGCATTTTTCAAAAAATAACATTTCAATGGATATAAAATTTATTTTATTACGCAAAAATAACAAAAAAACTTAAAATATGAATCCGATTTACCTATCTTAAGATAATAATCGCAATCTTGACGGGTAATTTACAAATAATATCTAATTTTTCATCTAAACTATTACTTACAACCAGCTCGAACAATATTTATCGTTAAAATTACGGCTTGTAAACATTACAATTACTTTCTATTTTAACTTTAACTTCATTGTAATTACGGCAGCTATCCTATTAATTTTGACCGTAATTCAAACATAATTTTTTTCCCCGAATTTAGAAATAATTGCAAATAAAATTACTGTTTACTCGCAGACGATAATAAACCGATGAAAACGTTACTAATATGACACGATGGTGGATAAATTGAGAAAATGAAGACGGAAATGATCATAATTTTATAAGGAATACGTTACCGTTCGTAATTTCAAAGAAAAATCTGTTGTTTAATTGAAATCCATCCAAATCGTTTTCGGTAAACCGACCGGGTGTTGCGTGCTGAACGGATTTTGATGTCGGTTTTGCTTGCATTGTTTTATAAAGGTGTGATATTTGTTTGATACGTTTACGACCGTCGCCTATCAGTTTTACGTACCTGTAGTTTACAGAAATAAAAACTCCACTAACTCAAAGATGGAAATCTTCTTTTAATTTACGGTTATTATCAAAACGATATCCACCTTTCCTTTTCCTGATTGGAATGAGTTAATCGATCTACGGATGTATTTTGGATTTATTCTACCAAATGTTTTTTAAATCCCGTTAAAAAACGTAATAAATCTTTTAAAATGTTTAAACTTTCTACATCCGTTTATTAAATATAACGGAATAATTAACGAAACGTTAATTGTGTTTTAAGCACGATCTGAAACAGAGTTCCAAAAATTTTGAGAAACTACGTTAACCGAATATATTATCGTAAAATACGGTAAAAAATAAGAAATTATGTATTACTCGTATTTTAAAAGTTATTATGCGTATAATTTCTTAAAAATGTCGTGTTGCCTTTCTAGTATTATTATGGGGCTTAAAAATTCCACAGTAGAAATAAATGTACATTTTTAACGTGGATAACCTATATATATATATATATATATATATATATATATATGTCTGATACGAGATAGTAATGGCGTATATAAGTAATTTAAGTGTTTATTGTGGCGATTTTGAAACCGGGATAAAGTTGTACATATTCATTATGCAGCATTTGTATGCTTTTTATATTTAACAAATGTAAAAAAAAAATTTTGTTCTTGTGAAATAGTTTTCTCATTTTCGAGGTTTATTTATTAAATCGCTCGCTAATTTACGTAACTTATATTGGATTTTACTATAAGTTTCATTAATTTTTTATACTGTATTCACTTCTCTGTACAGCGTTTAAAAACAGCTGTCAAAAATGGGAAAATAGAATACGGGTAGAGTTGAAATTTAATAAAAATAAAATGTTGATACCAGTATTTTTAATAATATTAATTTTTTTTTCTCTTTCCGTAGGGGGAGGAAAAAGCTCTGCCAGCCGCCGTCAGGCCAGCACTAATGGCAGTGCGGGGTTCTCCCCCGCTAAAAAAACCTGTCCCCCTATCGTGCAGGGTCCGGATCTAAGCCATATGATATGTACAGTCCCTGCATGATCACAGAGGCACTCTACTACCCGAATCCGTATGACCGGAAGGCGTCCCCAGGGGGTGATCGAGGAGCGACGACTCCCGAAAACATCTATGTCCAGACAGGAGCCGGGTAAATTCGTAGCCTGTGTTACCATGCTTTCGCTCCGCCCAGTTCCTGACGTCGCTTAATAATATTCTCAGTATGTACTGTTTTGATACGGCGTAAACAGTTTAACAAATATGTAACGTTAGAATTATAAGTAAATATGAAAAATTAAGTAATTTCAGCGATTAACATTTCTAGACCGATAACGGAAAAGTCTATTTCGTCGAAATAAAGTTCAAATATAATTTAGGCAGACCAACAGGTCCTTTCGCCAACCGCGCGAGAAACCGAAAAAAGGATATTTTTATCCCTTTATAGGGGATTGAATAATACCGGAAAATATGTTCGCTGGGAAACATTTCTGCCCTTTGAATAAAATTTTGAGATACAGGACCCTTAAGGTCCATATCTCCTTGCCTGCTACACCTATCGTGACAAATTAATCGCCGTCACGTACAAAAAATCATCGTGCCGATTTCGTCCAAATCGGTCCATCCGATTGAGAGATACCCGGTTTCTGGAATTCTTCATCGCTGAAATCGTGTCGTCTGGTTAGAAACAGACACGAACAGTAGCGGTTCGTAGCTAAAATTAACTAGGTTGATTTTCTTAGCCTTTTCAAGGCCGCGGTTTTCTGTAAAATAAAAGAACCGAAAACAGGAATGAATCGATAGCAGAAAGCAGGATAATAATCTAATTCTACACTTTATTACATTCAAGAATACGGCACACCGTTTTTAAGCACATTACGCTTAAAAGGCCTATTCGGTTTAATCGAATAAATAATAAAATGTCAACAGATAATATTTTTTAGTAATATTAGGCGATAAAATGTCCGCTTAAAAACACTATACTCCAACGGCGGTTAATTTCAATTTCTATGTACGCAGAAACAAATACGTTATTAGTTTTTACTAATTATCTTCTCTTTAGCCCTTCTGATTTGGCGATCAAAGTGCCCTTACTTTCCGCCGTCTTCTGATCGCTACTGAAAAGACAAATAAACACTTTCGTATTCCTTCCGCAGATGATCGAATTAGAGAAGCGAACGAAAAAGGAAGTTTCCGTAAACACGTGGCGTAAAAAAAACTATCTTCCGCCGGCACGCCAGGGTGGGCTCTGCGGGAGCGACAGTGCTTTCTCTTCCTGGCAGTTTCCTATGTGCGCATGCGCACAACAGCTAAACACCACGCCGCTGGAACTGTGAAGCGCACAATTCCGTACAAAGATTTTCGTATCTTTTTCATAAACTGGGGGATGGCTACTGACATTAAGCTTAAGGATTATTATATATTGTACAAGTATAAAGAAAGAATTTAAAAAAAAAGGACTCGTTATATTAAATTCTATCGATAATATTAAGCGAAAACAGGTGGTGCTGGAGTCCACAGTGCCTGTACGCTGCCGCCGCTGGTCATAAAACACAAAGATTTTCAAAAATCCAGACACGCAAAATTTGAGCCGTATTATTAATAAGTTTTTATATTTAAAAAAAAGCCATAAGGAAATTATATTCATTATTTATGAATATTTTCTTAAAAAATAAATCGTAATAGACGTAAGATTTAAATCGTAATGCGTTTCTGAAATACGGTAATCAGAAGGACAAGGATTTTTTTGTCTTGAAATATCAATTCCCGGGCGTTTAACTTTAATATGACGAGATAGATTACTAGTCGTCGCACCGGCATAGGGTACTGATCTACGGCAAAGATTACACAAGGCTTTTCCAGGGCTTGCTTCAGAAATGCAAGTCCAGATGCGACTTCTTTTTCTGCAGCTAACGTTTATAACTTTAGAAACAAATTATTCTTTTATAAAAATACTTATAAAATATCTACTTATGTACGATTTAAAAAATAGAATACCGATAAATCATTTAGAAAAAATCGGCTTCTGAATATATAAACTGAAAAAAAAAATAAAAAAATAGTTTAGTTTCAGTACGTCGATGAAAAATTTTGTTTCCGGGTTAAACTATAAAGCCTTTTTTTCCTAATATTAGTACTTCATTAAAAATAATACTTCATTTTTCCGATCAAGTTACGAGAATATATTCGATAAATAGATATATAAACACATAAAAACAAGTTGTAATATTAAACGTATTTCCATCTGTCCTTAAATAAGAAAAATCAATTTTTTGAAATTTTTTCTCACAGGATGTAAGCTTTTTAATACACAAACAAAGAAAAAAATCTTTATCTTTTACCAAGTATATTGTAACGTAAATCGAAACTAATAATTTTTATTTTCCAAAGCTGTACGTAGAACAATCCAAAAATTCAGTTTAAATATCTCTTTTAACCGTTATCTTTTATTTATTTAACTTACAGCTTTTTAAATCGAATAAATAGAAAGCTAGTTTTCATTTTCACAAGGGTTATTATTTCATTGATACGACGTAAAGTAGCAGCAAACGAAAAATCTATCATTATAGAATGAAGTAACATTAAAACTATTCTAATGAGATATTTATTAAGGGGCTGATTGAGGTCGCTGAAGGAAAAATATATAACGATTATAATCGACTACGTATAATATAATCTTTTCTTTTTCTTCTTTACAATCTTTTATAATCTTTGCTGGTGATATAATTAACGGTAACGATTCCTTGATACTAATTATAATACCGTTACGTGTAACAAATTTCAAACTTAATTGACCCACCGGGTTGGTTTAGTGGTGAACGCGTCTTCACAAATCAGCTGATTTGGAAGTCGAGAGTTCCAGCCCAGTAAAGTTCAGCCTAGTTCCAGCCTAGTCGAGTTCAAGTCCTAGTAAAGCCAGCTATTTTTACACGGATTTGAATACTAGATCGTGGATACCGGTGTTCTTTGGCGGTTGGATTTTCAATTAAACACACATCTCAGAGTGGTCGAACTGAGACTGTACAATACACACTTCATTTACACTCATACATATCATACTCTGAAGAATTATCTAAACGATAGTTACCGGAGGCTAAACAGGAAAAAGAAAACTTTTATTCAAACTTAATTAAACGGTCAGTAAGCGAAGTGATATTCGGGGCGATAGAATGATAAAGATGTATACTCGTGGAAAAATTTGCTAAATTTGTATATCTTAACTGCAACAACATATGTGTTAATAAACCGGGAATCTTTGGCAGAAATTAAAATTTGAACCGAACAATCTCGAGCGATTTTCCTAAGGATGAAAACACTTATGCGGTCATTATCTCGAACCGTTACCGTCGAATGCGAACGGTTCGTCTTCTTGGTTTTCAGTGCTGTTATGTCACAGAGACATGGACGGTCAAAACGCTTAAATATTGAACAATTTTAAATGTAGGTCGGCAAACGATTATGATATGATAATTGCAAAATTTTACATCTCATATTACACGACAAAATCTTTGATAAATATGGTCTTGATGAAGAATTTTTATGACTTAAAAATTCGAGAAAATTTTCGTCTTGTTGAGAGGTTTTATTCTAGAGGCGGTATCGATGACAGCCATTGTATGATTTTTAATTATCATAAGAAAAAAGTAATTTAAAAGAAATAATGTGTATAAATGCACTCCATTTAGAATTACGTTTAAAACGATATGTTTAATGATGGATAAACGTAATAAAATATTTTTTTATAGTAAGAAATGTTTTAATAAATAAAAAAATTGTTCAATAGACAATTATAAATAATAATAATGTATCGGTCAAACGCTGATATAGGACTACTTTGCAAAGTAGTCCTATTAAAGGTTAATTAAAAATTTTGTTAAATATCTTCATTCCTAAAGTCTTCAGTTAAAATTTGGACCAGGTCTACAGATCTGTCTCCTTTAGGTTATTTTTGGGGTTATGTCAAATATAACGTATGCGTCACCGTGAAAGACCGATATCTGGCAAATTGTGGACGTTCTCCGGGAAATGTCAACACTTACCAATATATCGTTGAAAAATCGAAAATATTTATTTATTCCGACCTAAGCCGGTATACGTCAACAAAAACAGATAAGCTCCGGTGGGATCAAAACGATACTAAAAATTAAAAAAAAAATCTGTAGGTAAATAAATAGATTACGAGAAACCCTCATAAAAAATCTGATGTGAACACATGACTTTCTTGTACGCCTATTAAATTACTTATACACATTTTTAAATTAATACGTAAAATTTTATTTCCCAAATAACTTCTGATTTTTCCCATATTTTTTTTATTGTTATTATTTATCGTAATAAGTTTTTACAATCAGATTAATAATTATTAATAAATTAATATATTTAAAAAAAAAAAAAAAGTTAAAAAGGAGATGAAGTTGGATTCGAACCGATGCGCCTTCCCTTTGTAAGATCCAAATGTTTCATTAATTAAAATTTTATTCGGCTCTAATTCCGGAACCGATAAAAATAAGTACCGCTTATAATATAACGTTGAAATCTCTTAATGGGGACTTATTACTGCGGTCCAAATCCAAATTCTTTGATTTTGGTTTTTGTGGACGCTTTTGGTCCAGTCGATTGAAATCAAAAGGGGAGGTGCACAACTAGATGCTACAACAGTCCTAAATCCAAAATTTCAATATCTTACGGTTAATCGGTTTTGAGTTATACGTACGTACAGACGTCATGCCAAAACTAGTCAAAATAGATTCAAGGATGATAAAAATGGATATTTCCGTTGACATCTGAAAACCGACATTTTTCGTCATACTTACTTTACTTCGTACAAGGAAGTATTAAATTTAAGCCAAACATAATCTACGTTTGCTCAGCCCACCGGGCGGGTTTAGCGGTTAATTCGCATTTTTAAACCTAAATTTTTTTATTAGTGCTTGTCACGACGTGTAATAATAATTGTGCATTTTTATTAATTAATTATGTTATTGTTGTTATTAAGATAAAAGTTAGCGCTATATTTTCCGCTAAGATATTACTATTTTGAGTACCGTTTACCTTTCTTTAATATATGTCGACGCGTTTTGGAATAACTTCATTATCAAAACTTACTGCACTAATAGTTTTAAAATTCTGTTAATCGTTATGTAGCGTATAGTCAACGTCCCTCCCTTTATTTGACGTCATCTGGCCTTCTTGTTTATTTGTTATTAACGGTTTTAATTATATTTATCTATTTCCTCTTTTCAATAAATTAAGGTTGTTAAAAAGGACATCCGTCTTTTCGTTTAGTTGTTACTTTTAATTTAAAGATTTCTAAATTCTCTTAAACGATCGATGTTCTTGGTTTAACGCTTTTGAGAATTAGTTTTTTCGATTCTTTTATGTCCTTTTTCTACTAAACGCGTTGTATAATTAGAATCGTTTTTTTATTTTTAAAATATCTCACGTGTTCGTCATATCTTAATTTCAATCTTTTTCCTGTTTGTCCAGTATATGTCGCATCGCATTTGCATTTTATTATGTATATACCATTACTGTTATATATATATGTCTTTTTCTTCCGTGTTACTATTAAAAATCTTTTTCAGTATATTATTTGTATTTATAGCCGTTTTTATAACTAGTATAATACGATATAAGATCGAAAAATATAAAACAAATATTAATAATCTAGAATTAGAAATTTATAGAAACGAAACTTTACAGATAACATCGTAGCTTACGATTCGAATCGCCCGATGGAGAATAAATCAGCGGCTTTTAGATTCACGATAGATGGACTACGTAAATTACCGTTAAAGAAATCGGCATATAAAAAGTCGTGTGAGACTGTATCGGGACGCACAGCCGTCTATAACGTTAACGTGAAACGTTATAGACCTTGAATGAAGTTCCTTCGAGCTAGAGTTAAATGGGAGAGCCGCAGTCATATTTTTTTTAACAAAACTGAAAGTCTCCGAAGGAGAATTTTAGTTTCTTCATTTGGCCGACTTTACAGATAAATTGGTCGGTCTGTTCACCGGCAAGTAACTTTTAGTGTATCGGATCGAAATAAAAACAAAACGTTGATCGCGTACTAAATTTAATTTTAACGTAAAACAGACAATAAATGGTACACGATATTTATTTCGACTAATATTCGACGTCAATTTTGTTCAACATCGGTCTGTGATATGAGAAATAAGAGACATAAGGCATAATAAGCGATGGTACAGGTTCTCGCGCCGTCGCCGCGCCGTGGAGTTTTCCGACGCTTCCGAAACAGTCTCGCTCGCTCGGGATCGGACATCTGGGTACCTGTACGTGGCCCATAACCTCCCCTTTTCCAACTATATGCGTAATTTATATTTCCGGCTGAGTTTTGCGCGGGCTGAGGCTGACATATTGAATCTTCATACTTTGTTAGAGTTTAATTTAATTTTTTACGCGTAAATATTGTTTAAAATACACGTATTATTACTTAAATCGATGTATCTCCACCGATTGTAAACGCAAATACACGAAACACCTCGCGATTACGTCTAAGTCGTGATCTACACTGAATGAAAATGAGCAAAAGCGCCGGTTTTACCGGATCTGCGCTATGCCCCCTCCCCGCCAATCCGCTAGCCAGTGATACAAACTCAAAGCTGTATCGGCGAGCTGACCGTGTAAGTTATAAAATGACACCGCTTGAGACTAATAGTTAGGGAGTTATTAAGGCAGGACGATATAGTCCTTTTCGTTACGCTACAAATTTCTATTCTGGTACCCGTATGTTTCGGTGTGATTTTAAAGACGTTTCACGTCAAAAATAGTTAAACAATATTTTTTCATACAGAAAAATAACGGGTATCAAAAAGAAATGAAATTAAAAGAACAAACGATAAATAAACCTGTAAATGGAGTAAATTACATTTTATCGAGTAAGAAGTTTGTCCATTTAAACAATTCTTTAGTAAGTATATACCGTATTTATTCGAGTACCCCCCGCACTTTTTTTCTTGGAATCTGAGAGAAAAAATAAGGATGCGGGGCTTACATAGCCTATAGCCAGGATAATTATGTAAAGTAAACGTTTTCTTACAAGTACCTAAATTAAATCGCATAAATATTGTTACATTAGCCTTTCGTTTATCAATACCGGATGCCGCTTATACAGAATACATCCTTAATTATTAACATCCTGTTCATATTATCGATAGGAACGAAGTTACGGTATTTTTATAAAACCGATTCATTCTGTATAGGCTGCATCCGGTTCTAATGACGCTACAGTTACAGTATCGGTTACCCATCGTCGTCTTGTCTATTCGCCATAGTCGTCGTACTGTTTGTATATGTGGTTATGTGCGTTTTATCTGTTTAGTTTATGTTGTAAAGTTTAATACGGTGATTTATTTTAATTACGGCATTTAAATGAGTACAAAAGGACAGCGTCTACCATCTTTTACGGTAAATGAAAAACTGCGCGTTATAGAAGAGGCTGAAAAAATTGGAAATCGGGGGGTAGGAAGAAAATTTGACGTAGATGAAAACTGCATTCGAGACTTGCGTACGAAGAAACGACTTCTGGTGAAAGGCGCCGGTAATGAAAGGGCTTTTCGTGGTTTAAAACCAAAATACACAGACGTAGAAAAAAATTGTAGGGCTTTATGGAAAAAAGGAAATGCGGTTATGCTGTCACGACAGAATTGTGTCGATCGTATGCTCATGAAATCGCTAAATCGTTGAATAAAGTTGATTTTAAAGCGAGCCGTGGATGGATAACACGTTTTTCTTTTCACGAAATGATATGTCAATAAGACGAAAGACGACCGTTTCTCAACGATTTCCAGACGCTTATGAACAACAAATATTACGTTTTCACAAATACATGATAAATCTTAGAAAAGATTTAGCGTA
Source organism: Lycorma delicatula (assembly GCF_047948215.1). NCBI lineage: Eukaryota > Metazoa > Arthropoda > Insecta > Hemiptera > Fulgoridae > Lycorma > Lycorma delicatula. The sequence goes on along the minus strand of NC_134461.1, from coordinate 129,663,838 downwards.
AGAAAATTTCTTTCTTACGCCTACAGGAGGAATCAAAAGCCCAGATTTTAACCGGATTTGTGTTTGGATAACGTATTTCCACGGAATTAGTAAAAAATGCGGAATGTAACGAACTTGATGGTAGTAAAGACGATTTACCTTTGGCAGAGCGGCGTCGAGACTACCGGTAATTCTTCTACAACCATTGACAGTGACGGTGATTAAATAAAAATAAAACCCCATATTAAAAAGCGAATTGAATTATCTTTTTCATCGTGGTACTTTCTTTTCGTTTTACTGGCCTACTGATTCTGAACTAAACTAGTACTTACGGTAATTAATTATGAATGTAATATTAATATTGTAATTTAAATGAACGAATTAAACGCTTTACTTTCTGAATATTTTCGTATTTTTTTATCATATCTATTGCACTTTAAAATACCGGTATGTACTCGATTTTTTTTTTTAGATTTTCGGTCCGGAAAATCGTGGCGCGGGGCTTATTATGTGGCGAGGGGTACTCGAATAAATACGGTATATATTTTTATATTATAATAAAATTAAAAGATAAATACTGTGAATAATAACAAATAAACAGGAAGAAGAAGGTCCGATAAGGTATGACATCAAATAATGGGAGGGGCATTGACTTAACGTTATACAAGGAAACTGGGAGAGGGGTGAGGGAAAAAGTTGGAAAGGGAAAAGGGGAAGGAGAATAAGTGAAAGGTAAAATTTGTCAAGTTCAGTTTTTTAATTTGTTTTATCAAATTTTCAATTGCGTTCATTTAAACTCTCTCTCTATCAATATCTCTCTCTCTCTATAAAAGCATTGCCGCTTCTGCTAGTATCAAATAAGTATGAACAATGGTCACGTACAAGTAATTTGTTATATAGTTTTTTTATATGCTATTGACCTTGAAAACATTACATATAATAGCGTCTTTATTTTTGTTTTGACTACACTGTCAGTTTTAACTGAAATTTCTTTTTTGTTTAGCAAGCGGCAGTGTAATTATAAAGAGTTTTACTTTACAGTACGTATTATCTTATACACATAACTCTTGTACGAACAAATACAAAATAAAATTCAATAAGAAATCCTTTTTTCAGGCTTACTAGGAGTTATAGAATGAGAAATGAAATATTTTCCTGTCTTCACAAAAGACGAATATATATTTTATATATCGATATACCGATTCAAAATGTTTATTACGATCGCCAAATGGATTGTCTAATTATTAAACATCATTACATTCGTAGAATATATTACTCTTAATAAGTAATATTAGTGTAGGATATATTTTGCGTACAGTAATTAGAAGAAATAGAAATGATATGTAAAACAAATTAATAAACGAGTTTTGCGCAAAATCCTTTAAATAAAAGAATCACATTAAATCACTCTACAACCCTTCAAATCGTTTATTTAGACTAAATAATTTTCCGTTCACATAAGTTATAAAAAAAACTTTTCTCAGGATTACCAGAGGAATTTCCTCTACAAAATACATGAATCTATCTATCTATGGATAGGAGGTAATATCTATGGACAGCAGTAGCCCCACTACTTCCTATCTTATCAAATCTATTTAGATTATAAGTAACTCAACTCGTTCGTATAAGACAGAACAGTGGAAATATTGCTGAAGTATGAGTACGATTTCCATTTGTCAACTCAAAAAATATAATCAAAATAACAAATTCATTTCTTTATGATAAATTAAACTATCCTTTTTAAATGAATACGATTCATCGTAGAATTGAAGAATTCTGCGATAAAAATTAATTTCAATTTGCTCCTTCGAACGAAGGAGACACTTTCTCCTTCGTTCTCGCTCCTGTCCACTGTTTTGTTATTCTTATATCAAAAATTTATCTCAGGTTCGGATAGGTGAATCGCATTAATATTTGTTAAGCATCTTTGTAATGGAGGTTTTACAATATTTCGAAGCGCCCCTATGAAGAGGCCGCAGCATACCGTTTGGGAATCACTGGTCGATAAGGTTTCGGTTATTATCAGTAATACGAAATTGGGAAATTATCTTCGATTAGTTTTCCTTATCGAGAAACAATTATTTCCATTTAGAAAGATTTTCTAGCAGTTTTAGCATTAGTTGCCCTTACATTCGATGCGTATAAAAGAAACTTCTTCTACTAAAATAACAGTTTGTTCAAAATATTATCGTGCTTTATTTTTTCAACCGTGTTTAAATTTCCGTCTGTATTTTGTCCGAACTTGATTCAAAACAGTTCGGTCAGTTCTGTATTATTTTTAAAATAGTTTAAAAAAAAAATTTTTTTAATAAATCGGACAAAAATTTCAAATCTTGGCCTCACGTAATTATTTCTATCTGTAGCGATATCATTTCTGCTTCTATTTTTATCTTATTTTTATTTAGTCTGAAACAAATAAATTAGACGATTGAATCAATTTTATTAGAATTCCTTTTTTTCATTATAAGAAGACCATATCGCTGAATCGTAAAATTAGACCGCATGATATAAGATCGGTTACAGTTTATTTTAAATTTTATAGATTAATTTAAATGTGTTAAAGTAGCTTTTTTTGTTTTAAATGGAAGAGTAGCCTCGGATAAAATATCAGAACGTTTTACTCTTAGAAAAACACATTAATATAGCATTGAGGTATATTATTTAAACAGCAGGTATTTTCTTTACCGGTTTCCACATTGTGGAGGTAATGAAAAAATGCTTAGTTAATTTTCAAGGGCAAAAAGTATGTTATATAAGATATACGTGCAATGAACGCAGAGGAGAAAAAGGATACATCGGTTAGACATGGAGGGGGAAGAGGGAAGAATTGCTGCGTGTTGAAGGTTTAACTTTTAACCGTTTTACAGTTTCAATTCTGCTACGATATAGAATAGGACTTTTTATTACTCAGTTTTAAAAGTTTAACACACACACACACACACACACACACACACACACACACACACACACTTTAAGAAAAATTAACTATAATAATTTGTATATTTTGTGAATGCATTTTTAAATATTAAGAATTCAAGATTAAGTTGTACGGAAGATAGTGATTAAATTTTTTAACCTAGAAAAACAAAACCAAGTTTGTTTTTATTAAGATTTATTGAACGGCAATTTAATGAGTGAAATTGAAAAATTTATTAAACCTCATGATTAATAAATCAAAAAATTTACAGATTCTTACTTTTACTGTGCTAGTAAATAATTGTTATAATTATGCCCAAGCTAAATTCAACGATATTTTTAATTAGCTGACAACTAATACATTATTACTTATCGATCTTGTTTTTGTTTGATATCAATAATTTTTAGCTGACTTAAAATAATCTTAATTCGAGGAATAATTTGTTGTAAACTCATCATAATTAAAAATGTATATAAATTTTTCAATCTCTTAATAAGATTTAGAAACAATTTTATTCTGTTTATTTATTAATTATCATAAATATTTTTTGAACAAACAGTGGCAAAAAGTGTGTGTTTCAAGCTATATAATTTTTTTATTATTATTTAATTTCTTATATGTAAAATTATGAATAATTTATTTTAAAGTATTTATGATGCCATCTATCGATCTCAATTTCACTTTTGTCGTTAACGTTTTGGTGTATGTACGTGGGTTTATAATGATGAACTTTTTTTATAGAATATTCTAGAAAAATAACTGTTGAACACAATTTAGGACGTTATTTAAAGTAAGTAATAACTTTATTACTCATATATATATATATATATATATATATATATATATATATGAAACAGATTTGGCAATTTTTTTTAAGCTAATAATACTTAATTAAAGAGGAGTTATTAAATTTTAGTTAAACGAGTTGAAAATGTAATCGGATAATCTTAGAAAGCTTATTATCAGGATTCTTAAACTGTTATATTTTGTAAGAGTTATTGATATGTAGGATGATATTTATATTTTATTAAGGTCTATTCTAACATTTAATTTTATTTAATAATAATTTTCAGACATACATTTTATTTAGTAAAAAATAATGCATTTTACATTAGCTTGATTAACCAATATGGCGGCGTTATTTTTATAAAATTAAATTTTATATAGGAACTGCAATGAGTTTTGAGAACTAAAAAACAAAATACTTTATTCTTTTAAATGACCCTATGAGAATTGTTTTGATTTTAAGTTTTGTAACAATACATATATAGCGGGTACTGAATAGCAAATCTGAGTATTTGAAATTGACAAGAAAAAATTTGTCTAGGCATGTTTAGCCTACTTTTTAAAAGCTGTTCTAATGAAGCACAGAATGCAGTTGTTTGTCTCTACTATACTATTTTATAGGAACTAAAATTGAATTTTCATATGAATGTAAATGGAAATATTAATAATTATACAAAAATATTTTCTGGCACAAAAATATATTGAAAAATACTTCAATTTGATTATACTTGAAAATTACAAATACTTGAACATTTGAATCTGTTTATTTTTATGGCTGCTGAAATAAAATATACTTTAGGAAACGATTGCATTCATAACTTTTATATGAATTTAGTTTAAAATTTACATCGCATAGTATTTTATCAGAATTATTCTGAAAATTTACAATTAATTTCTTTATCGTAAGAAGAATGGTACTTAAATGAAAAAAAAGTACTAAACCAGAGCAATAAGACCAATGGAGAGTTGCCAGGTAAAGTTGCCATAATTTCAGTTATAAATGATTTTATTACTTCATACTTTTTCATACATTTTTGTCTAATCTTTGGTTTTCATTCTGTATAAATGACCATAAAACTAAAATCTTCTTTCTCAGATTAAGAACCTTAAATTTTACTGTGCATTTGTAAATTTCTATATTACTTTTCAATTTATAAATTTCATTTACATATTTTTGTCCCTGAGTTTTCTTAAGATTTTTATTTCTACTTTTGCTATTTTTTGTTCTAAAAAAAAATGCATACATTCTGCCCCATACAGTGCTTCTGGTAGAACTGCAGTTTTTTAGTGCCTCAATTTGGAGTTATATAACAGGAAATTTTTATGATAAACTTTCTTTATGAGATGATAGGCAGTTTCGATTTTTTGTACTGTATTCCTCATCCCACACATTTTTCAATTATATTTGATGTTATGATTTCTCCGAAATATTTACATTTTGTACTCTACTTACTTTGTTGATGTCAGAAATTTTAAGGAATTTAGTTCTTTTTTCTTTTTCTTTGGAAAATCAATTAGTTTTTTTTTCATAAGAAATTTGAAGACCAATTTGCTTGCAAATTCGCTTAGTAATTGAATTCTGATTTTAGCCTGAGTGGTTCTGAAAGTTACTTACTTTGAATTTGAGTTCTGTTTTCTTCGTCGTTGGAAAATCAGTTAGTTTTTCACAGTGCAGGGTTATGTAGGGTTTTATTATGTCATGGGGAGCTCTTGGCGGGCGGTTCTCTGGGTGCCTTGGTTTGGGCTTCTTTCCGCTTGTCGGGAAGTGGCTTTGGTGAGGGTGCTTTTGGAGCCGGGAAGGGGTTCTGGTTCGGTCGGCGGTTATCGGCTTCTTGATGGTTTTCGGCGGGTCTCTTCGGGGGGCAGCTCTGGGGATGCATCGATGTGAGATGTCTTTTTAGTCGAAGCCAGTATGACTTCATGAAGGTGGATTCACCGAGGATTGCTTCTTGAATGCACATGCCGAAGTGGAACGCGCCGACTGTGGATGTGTTTGGCAATTTTTTTTGACATTGAGGCGTCATTTCCTTCTTTGTATTGGAGTTGTATCCTCTATCGGTAGGAGGACCGCAATGGTACTGTGCCTTGCAGGCCGTAGTTTGAGACTATTTGTCTAACCGTGTGGCTCTGTTTGGAGATGCGCTGCTCTCTGTGGAAGGTCCTCATCGGGGGAATCCCGCAGGGTTTCGTTCTCGGTTCTCTGCTCTGTATTTGACGGATTTCTTTGGCTGACATTCCCGAATAGGTTCGCGGCTCGTGCTTTCGCCGATGACTGTCTCCTGTTGGTTCGTGGTGGTTTGCGGCCGCGGCTTGCGGAACGGGAGCGGGCTGCTTTGACGACCGGTTAGGGCTGGATGGGTGTATAGAATTTTGGGATTTCTGTGTCCAAAACGAAGTTTTTGGCACAGAAATCCCAAAATCTTGTAGACTGTGGTGAACCATCACTTCGGGATAGACGAAACCAGCTTTTATTATCTTATTTTGCTCGTCTCAAAGGACAGCCAAATCACCCGGCTTTTGACTCGTTCTTTAGAAATCCTAATTTAAGAAAGTACGAGGACCATCCACATTGTACTGCATCAGTAGGTGTTCGTACCCGACGTCTACTGCAGCATATAAATGTTGACACACCGTCATTCTTTCCAACGTATCCTTGCTCATATCCACCGCGGGGAATAAACCTTATAAATTTTACTTTTGACCTTACGACATACAATAAACAATCAACACTATTTATTGTCTTCCAGTTAATATTTCAGTGTGTTCTCTCCAAGATGAACCCAGACGCGGTGGTATACATTGATGGATGGAAACAAAACGATACAGTTGATTGTGCATTTGTTGTCAATGAAAGAACTTATATGTGTTGGTTCTTTGTTCTGATTTTGTTATCCGAGTAGGGAGTCTTTTACACTCCCTATCGGAATTTCTCAAATTTTATTTGTTTTTTTTTTAAGTTGTAAGATTTTAGTGATATTAGTTGTCAGTAATTCTGTAAATATAATAGTTTTAAGTTTTATTTCACCGTTTTAATTTTTGCTTTTAACTCAGTTTTAATTTTTTATTATATAATTTTATATAATAAGATGCAATCCTCGGTGCCAACCCCTTTAATGAAACCGTAGTGTAAAATCCAATTATTTCTTGTTAAGATATATTTCTTTTTATTAAGTTACGTAAGTTTTAAGTTGTAATTTACATTGTAATAACGTAACGTAAATTACATTATTACCTTACATGTTAAGTTTTATAGATGTCTACTTATAAGAATGTGCAAATATATATATATATATATATATATATATATATATATATATATATATATATGTTAAATGCGTGCAAATTCTGACAATATTTATGAATACAATTTTTTTTTTTTAAAAGGAAGTTACTTTATTCAAGCGGTGTGTTAAATTAATTTATATAAAAAGTGTACGAATATAATCCTTAGGATTACAATAGTTACAAACGAATGCATTAATATTTCTATAATTAATTTACCGTGTGTAAATACAATTTTTAATTTACTATATTTCTTAGTATTTAAAAGTTATTAAATAAAAGGAAAGGTTTTTTTATCGTATTTAAATCTTTTAAATATGTCAGTGTTAATTAATAATTTATATATGCAACGAATAAACCGTTTAGAATAACACATACACGTACTGTATGTGTTTTTCTAAACGGTTTATTTTTCTCTAATTTATTTCGTTTAAAATAAACATGTACTAATGGTTATTATAAATATAAGACGGGGGAGATAGTAAATAATAAAAAAAGAATTATCAAATTAGTAAATATTTATTATACTTTCGAGTTAGCTTTTTAAATACGCAAGTTATATTATTTTTCTAAATTAATATAAAATTATCAATCTACGCTGAATTTGTATCTGAAATATGATCTAAAACATATGCGTTGAGTTTCATATAAAAAACGCACATAAATTGTGTTTTGTGTGTTTGCGCGCGCGCGTAAGTAAGAAATATAAATTGTAAAAAAAAATAATTGTTCGTTGTTAAAATAATTAACTTAAAAATATTTCTTCATTTTATTAGGTGGATACACAAATAACACGATTTTGTTTTTATCGTATAAATATCGATGTCAATTAAGCCATTTCTGGGTCCGTTTTTGTTCGATTTGTATGTCAACGTTTGTTAAAAAATAATGTTTAGGGTATATAATAATGTATATAGTTTACGATGAAAAAAGATATTTATATAATTCTCTCCACTACAGAAATAATTTGCAACGAAGAGAGCGCGGCAATCGCTCACCGGTTGGCCTCTCCGAGCATCGCAGTACGTATAGTGCGCCAGGCTTAGCTATATCTGATTTCTGCGGTTGTGATAGTTAATCGAATCGGTGGGTTACTAAATCGAACCGGCATGTTTTATAAATCGTTGTTTATGCGAATAAGTTTACTAATACTATTTTTTAATTAAGTGAACGTAAATAATATTATGCTAATTTAAAATATTGTGTGAAATAATTTAATATCGATCTTTTTTATTTTTAACGAGTTAGTGTCTTCTTTTACGGAATTTTCATATTATTTTTTTATTTTTTAAATTTGAACGACGTAAAAGTTTACTGTTCGAAAATTTTACGACGGAGAATTTTAGCCGATTCTTTACTTTCGACGCGTATTGTTCATCGCTACATTAACAGGTAATAATATCTAATTTAGACTTTTATGTAAATAACGTTTTAATTTTGTTGATTATAATTTTAGTATTTGATTTCGGAAAGTAAAAAAACAGTTAAGTAACATAAATAATTGTTTAACGTCCTTCAAATTCTATTGTTGTCGGAAAAAACTGACCGGATTGAACGAAAATTTTACTTGAATTTAAACTTTATGGTTTTCTATAATCAATTGACTGCTTCCAGCGGGAGAGAGTCGTGGAAAGAGCCTTGGGTAATTACTCGCTTCACCACCACGGGCCGTTCTGCGCCGATAGCAGCTAAAATAAAAATCTTTTAATTTTTTATAAAGTAAAATATTTACAATACGCCCCATTTTGTCTCCGTTTTAAAAATTTCTGTTTCAAATCGATTTATTATTTTTTTGTTTGTTTAAATTTCATCATTAAACGTGAACGCATGATATTTTTGATAGCGAATAAAATTCTCCAAGTGGATATCCCAGTATAAATTTAAAAAATATTATTTAATAAGTTTAATAATATTTTAATTAAAAGGTTCGTTTCCTTTGTTAAACTTACGCGTATATTTCATTAAATGGGAAAACCTTTTTCGAGATAAATCATTTCTTAAAATTTTTTTTGAATTTCACGGAATATTTTTTGTATATAGCCTGCCTTCCACGTGCGGTTATTTAACCTTTTCAGATCATGTAGCCACTATTCATTTGTGATGATCACTAATCATTGAAATTGATCAGCCTGTTTCTAAATATACCACACCATTGTTTCATCATACCAGGCCATTATTTCATTCCCTAAATTTTGCGTTGTGATGGATTTCAACTGCTTTAGAGTTTCTGGTTAATTGTAATCATAATGTAGTGACAGTACTTTCAGTAATAATACTTAGTGTGCTTTGCAGTCAAACAATTTTTAATTGTAGCAAATATTTTAATGTTTGATATTATATGAGTAACAACAACACAGAGCTCTTTCTACCAGTGCTGTAGCAGTGTATTGCTGTAGTATAAGATACTACCACTTCTTGTCCACCACATTATAAAGTTAAATATATATAATCTTTATAATTAAATGTTTTTTATGCGTAACATAATTTATGTGTTCCGTATCAAGTCGGGCTGTGAGTTAAGTACCTAAATTTGTGATTTTTCTGTATCATTCTTCTTAAATTATGTTTTCCAGTTTTCTATTTCTCCTTGCCACTTTTCTCCCATCACTCTAGCTGTTCATCACTTCTTGGATCTGCCTTTTGTACTCATTCTTTAACAGCTCCCTCTAATGCTTTTTTTAAATTTTTATCTGTCATTCGTTCATGAAATGCCCCAAAAAATTAATCTGATTTGTTCTACTCTGTTTTCTCAAATGTGTTTGCTATTCTGTTCTCATTTTTACTACGATCAACATGTAGCTGCGTTTTCTGATCATTTGCGACCAAATTTTAGAACAAATAAGTAATTATAATTGACGATAAAAAAATATTATTTGTACATTTTATAATAGACATAGTCAAAGTTTTTCCCTAATAATTTTTGTATGTTATTTTTTTACTCGACTGAGAAATGTGAAGATTTAAGTTTTTTATGTTTTTATTACTTATAAATCTTAACGGTTTCTTTTTCTCTTTGTTTTTAATAATACATTTTCTATATAATGGTGAACTTTGATTTTAGGTCCCAGTCATTCAGACATTCGAGCTCAGTTCATTCCAGTGTTGCTACAAAAGTCGGTGGAAGTATTTCGGCGTATCCTCTTACCTCTTGGTGATAGTTCTGCTGGTAGGTATCTTAATGTGACTGTTTGTTATCTTCAGTTTAGTTTTCATTTATTTAATAATAATAATTATTATTAGTTTTTTATTTTTTATTCTTATTTAGTAATTTTTTGATCGCTTGTATGACTGTTTGATCTGTGTTGTAGATATAATATTGTAAAGCTTGTTATTTTTGAATTTGCTTTTGTATATTATTTTGTAGTTATGTAGTTTAGTTTATAATTAGTTATTATCCGATTTACCATATTTATGTAGTTAAATAAATTGAAAGAAAAAGCGGTATTTAAAAGAAAAAGTGTGAATTTACCTTCAAATTTTATGTTTTTATTACCACCAGGAAAGTTTGAATCTGTAATTTCATAAAATAATCAGAAAAATTAATAAAAACAATCAATTTTATAAGTTCTTGTTAAATTAAATATGAATTTTAATCGCATTATTTTTTTGGATGTATATTCCGTGAAATATTTATTAATTAAAAAGTGATTTTTAATCAAATTATTATTTCTTAATAAATTAAGATTTTATCATAGGTTTGCTGTTTTTATCATGGACTACATGGTGTAGAGAAACTCATCCAATATCATCAAACTGAAAAAAAATAAACAAATTGTGTTCTGTAAAATATGTGACACGGTTCAAAAGTATTCGGTAACAAAATAAGAACGATTAAAAAATTGAAAAATTTATTAATCTTTTCAAACGTTAACATATTTCTCTACATAATCACCATTTCATTCCAAACGCTTTTAATATCGTGAAACAAACTTCTTCAGACCCGTTACGTAAAATTCCACTTCCTAGGATTGTAGCCAGTTTTGCACAGAGATTTTCAACTCTTCACTTTCCTTGAATTGTTGCGATGCAAGCCAGATTTTGAGGTGTAAGAAGAAATGGTAGTCACTGAGCATCAGATCAAGACAAAAGAGAATGATCAAAAGTCTCCCACCTACATTTTTGCATTGTTCCTGTTGTGCATATAGAGATATGTATGGATGTGCATTATTGTGAAGAAGAACAATCCCTGATCTCAGCATTCCCCATGTCAGTTTTGAATGGCACGACAGTTTAGAAAGTATTTCACAATAGACTTTTGATGTGATATCAATTCCATGTTCCATGAAATTGATCAAAAGCACACCCTTTTGGTCCTAGAATACATTTGCCATGATTTTACTTCGAAATTGGACTTGTTTGAATTTTTTCAGTTTAGGTGAATCGGAATGACACCACTGCATGGATTGTAATTTCCTCTCATCATTGACTTAGGAAATTCATGTTTTTTCATCAGTAACGATATGGGAAAGATTTCTCTGCCGTGTGGTTAAAGTGATCATGAAAAGCATGTGCAGATTTCATTTTGTGAACTTTGTAGCGCTTGCTAACATTTTTAGCATCTGTTGTGTACAAAGTTCATGATAGCTTAGTATGTCAGCCACGATTCTCAACAGTGTTGTCTTTGAAACTTCTGTAAATTCTAGAGAAAGATTGTTAATTATAAAATGACGATTTTCTCTTGCTTTTGCATTTACATATTCAACAAGTATTTTAAGCACTACTCTTTTATATATTGGTACGCTTCAATTCTACTAAAATCTGGGAAAGAGTTCATAGGTTTAGCTAATTAAATTTTAAAAAATTTGAACGTTGAAGGTTTTTAAAAATACTCAAACCGAATTTTTAATTCTGATCTATAGATTATACACGAATGAAATGCAAATAATCTGTGTAAAATTTTTGTTTTTTTAGAATCACGATAATATTTATTCTATATATTTTGAATAATGCTTTAGCGCTTTGATGAAATTTAACAATTATAGAACATTATTCTATGTTTAATTTTATTTATACCATTTGTGGAATAACAATTTTGAAGCACTGAATATTATTCAATCAGAAATATTAATGAAATATTTATTACAAATACCAACTTTTCACAAAATGTAAGTTAATTACTTTTATTGGATTTTAGATAAAACTGAAAACTATCTTTATGTTTATGGTAAACTGTAACATGATAGTTTTGAAAAATTTTGATGATCTCAGATATTAACATTTTGAAAATTGAAGGATGTGAAATAAAACAGTATTCTAGTGCTCATTGTGGTTGAACCAGTTTACTATGTGCAGGATGGTAATTTTAGTAGTCAATGCAACTCAAAACTAACTTTTATATATATCTTTATTCACACTTAAAGTCTTAATTACTGTATTATTGTATAAAAAAGTTATGATTTTTATAAAAGAATGCTTATCTCTTAAAGTTTTACTGGGAAGATTTTACAATTTGTTACTATTTATTTGGATAACAGAAATTATTTATTACTTTAAAAAAAAATTGCTTGTTGATAGTTTACCACAAAATCTTACAGAGAATCAATCTTCTTGTACATGGGAATATGGAAATGGAAATTTTGTAGCGCATGAGAAGTGCTGTATCATACAAACCCAGGACCCCCAAATGAAAGATCGAGATGCTACTACTCTGTCATTGAGATCAGCTATATTTAAATAAGAATAATAATAAGTAATAAATAAGTTATTTATTTCGTTATGAATAACACAAAATTTTTGTGTTATTTTTAACTTTTTCTTGAGAATTTTGGTAGAAATTATTGACCATTTTTAATCAATTTCTCGACTCGGAAAACTAGAAACGTGTGTTGTTTAAAAATGTAAAATCCATGAAGTTTGTCAGATTTTCTTAGAAAGCATTTTGGTTTGGCAATGGCTGTTATTTCCTTATTCTTATTTAATAAAATTATTTGCATCTAAACTTTCCACCATCAATTCTCAGCTGAGGTTCACATTCCTGAAAAACCAGAAATGAGCTTTTCAGCTACCTCAGAAATCAGTTATTTGTTTACTTCCTGTACAGAAATATTATTTTCATAGCGGCATTCTACGTAAAGAAACCAGTTCTTTTCAGAACATTACTTTTCCTCTAACCGCATTATTTCTTAACACAAAATACACTTTAACCCTAATTTTCCTTAGTTGAGGCTTTTTTCAGAAGTTATTTACTTATATTTTAATAATTTCCTTTTCTGTCTTTTTATTTTAGCCCTTTTCCTTTAATCACTAGCCATGTATATGTTATACTGTTATTATTGCAGTGTTTTTCTAACATAAAAGATCAAATTAATTGTGGACTAGAACAAGGCTGATTACTTCTGATCAGTCAAAATATTTATAAAAAAGAAAAAAGTAAAGAATTCTTTTAGCAAGTATGAGTAATTTCAAACAACAGCAATTCACGGTAAGAAACTATTAAAATAAAAATAAAATTCTTAAAACCCGTAATAAAAAAACCCATGATAAACCATAAAATATAAAAAATTTAACAGTAAAGAAGTTTTTTTTCCTTTTAATCAGTAAACGAGAAGACTTAATGAAAGATAGAATTCATTGTTGAGGAGTCTGGAACATAGAGGTTAGATGGGAAAGTATGTCAGTGACATGTTATTTAGAGAGATTGGTTATTTTTAGTCACTGAACTCCTGATCAGTTGTAATACATTTGGATTAATAATTCATGAGTGTTAAGAAGGCAGGCTAATTACTGCAGGAGAGAGGAATAGCATTTAAAATTGTGAATTAGCGGTAAAATTATTGAAATACGGAAAATAGTTGTTTGGAATATAAAATTAATAATAGTCTCAAATAGGAATTAGATTTTAACATTAATATTTAACAAGGAATCCCTACATTTATTTTAATTGTTTTAGCAGAAATTAAACAGAATAGTTCAACATTACTGTTTATAAAAATAAGTTTTTTTTTATTTGTTTTTGTCTTTGCATTTACTCATTTCTTTATTTACTATATAACAGCATAACATGCTAAAATGAAGCATTTGTAATGCAGGCTAGTAGAATTAATTTGTTAAGATTGTATTAATAAAATAAATCTTATCCTTTTTTAAATTCACCGTTGTAAGCATTATTCTTCTTTCAATTTCATGAATCTTTGTATTGTATTAGCAACTTTTTTAAGAGTGAACTGTTTCTTTGTTTGTATTGGTATCCTTTTATGTTGTAATCCATGTTTGGTAATTTTACTGTCTTAATATTTTGTTCATCATGATCCTTTTTTTTCTATCAAATTTTATTAGTCTGTTTTATTTCTCTTACTTTTTACACTTTATTTTTCTTAACCATCTTGGTTTATTGTGGAGGAGGTTAAGTTCAAGGCCCAGCTGAAGTAATTATACTATTACTGTACCAGCTCCTTCATGCTGACCTCAGCTACCATTCTGTTTTGTTTGATTGTAATTAATAACAACACATTGTAACAGTTAATCGTGGAATTAATGAGGACATGAATGGATGTATGTCATTGAGTAAAAAATAAATGGATGCTTATGGGCCTCAAATTGAGAAAGGCCTTAGCTATCATTCGGTTTTTAGAGTTTTGCTTGTTTGTCAACAACATTGTATCATAATTTTTTTTGATCGGTTCTGAATCTATCAAATTTTCTTTGTTATTTTTCTGAATTTCTTCTTTCATATATAAAGATTTAGTGAAAGACATTTTACATAAGAAGATTTACTTAAGAAGATTACATTCTTTTTCACATCCCTTTTTTTCCTTTATTTTCTTATAGTCTAAAATCAGGCAGCTGATTTCTGTAGGTATCTGTTTTTTAATGAAACTCGATTTAAAGAATGATTAATGATAGTTTAATACATTACTGCCGGGTTGCCTAGCAAAAATTAGCCGAAATTACCTTTATTTAAATATATTGTAATTAATTCATTTTAATGAATTGCAACCATATTTTTTTTTAAAGTGAAGTAAAGGTCATTTGAAAGAAATGATGTAAAGAATGTAAAAAAAAAGTAGTTGCCACCTCTCAGTCAGGCACAACCTCCAAGTTGACAGATGTAAACAGATATTTTATTGTTAATTATTTATGTTCATTGTGTTTTTAAAAAACATTGAAGTTTAATTTCTGTATACGATAGTTGCATTGAGTTCTTGTTTACAACATGAAGTAGCATGCGCATTCTTTCTCTCTCATTCACACACATCCAGACTGAAAGTAATTAGTTCAAATTATGGCAACCACTACTTGCGGCCATTTTTTTTAGGCAATTATGTGCTATCATGTACTGAAAAAATTAAATTTCAATTTAGTATATAATATTTTTGAAAAACACGATTAGCATTAATAATTAACAATAACATGCCTGTTTATATATTGCAACTTTCAGGTTGCAGCTGACTGAGAGCTAGCAACCATATTTTTTTACAGTTTTCATATCATCTTCTTTCAAATTAAGTTTAATTCACTTAAAAAAAATATAGTTGAAATTCGTTAGAATGAATTAATTACGATATATGTAATTAAAGGTAATTGCGCCTAATTTTTGTTAGGCAATCTGGCAGTAATGTGTTAAATTATCATTAATCATTCATTTAAATCTAGTTTCATTAAAAAAACAGATACCTGCAGAAATCAGCTGCCGGATCGTGTACATTTTTATTTGCCAAAACGTCTGAGTGCTGTTTGGAAAGTTGTATTATATTTTGCTTTCCGAAATTAAAATTGTTTCCTGAATTTGTAATAATTTCATTATCAAATGCTTGCCAATCTTTTGATAATGAAAGTCTGCTCTGATATGATGATTTGATAAACTGGAAATCTGCTCTCTAAGTGCAAACATACACGTTCAGTAAATCAAGTAATAGTAATAATCTCAATGTAACTTTGATGCTGTGGTAATATTTCTCTTACAGTGTCACTCCAAAAAATTTCTTGTCTCAAATATTTGGTTTTTAGTCTGTTCATTTTAATTTCCGATGAGCATCAGTAAATTATTAAATCACTTTTTTTGTAGATATTTGCACAAGTATGCTTGTCCATTACATCTTTCAGAGCTAATATTGTTACCCGATATTGTGAGTTAGTCAGAATCTTTTCACAATATTTACAATTAGGGTCATTCCATTCTGCTATCTGACTTTTACAATACTCAATTAATGTATTGTCTCATAATTACTGAAGCGCTAACTGTGAAATACCTGGACAATCATCTAACCTCATTTAACGGTTTAAATAATATAACATCATGATCTGACGCTTAGCAAATTCTTTAGAATTTTTCTTTTTTATACTAGATTGATGTAACATTTTGTATACAAATGTACAAAATGGAAATAAAATTTTCTATATCCTACATAATAGATACATTTTTCCACGCGTCATCTAATCCTATTTCTTCCCTAAGAATATCTTCCGTAAGAAAGTTGCGTTGTATGGTACGCCCTAGTCTCAACTAAATGTTTCATTGAGTATATTTGCAATAGCTGATTTGTAGATGCACAGGGAATAAATTTCTCTGTGCAATTTATTCCAATACTTCTAACATCATTGCGCAGCTGTGCATCTGCACAGCTTTAAGGGAACTAAGCACACAAAATAATTGCAAGTTATATTTTTATATACTTAAAATAAAAAAAGGTATTCATTACTATTTTTAATTTAACGCGATTAAATGTTGTAATGCGAATAAACAGTATCAACTCAGAAAGCGATTTGGGCCAATTAAAATAATAAAAAAGATTGTATAAACATGTACTATACATTTACGTGAAAATGCTTAATTTTCTGTTTGCATTTTATATTTTTTAAAGTAGAAGTTCATATCTGATGAACAGTACAGTTCTTATACTGTTGTTGAGATATGTATTCTTTTCAATAATAACTGTTCAGTTACAAAACCTTTGTAAGCTATTGTATGCAAAATGTAATAATCTGTTATGCAGGGTGTTCCACGAAGAAACTGAGGAATTTTCAAGATATATTCCATCGGTGAAAATAATGAAAAAACTTCACATAAACAATTCTGGCAACGCTTTATTTTCAAATTATGACTAATGAAAGATTTCACCCAAATTTAAGCTCTTCTAATAAAAAGAAGCCCTACTGTAATTTTTTGGACCCAAATAAGGAATAAAGTTGGTGGTTTTTTTATGTAAATTGAGTCGGGAAACCCAATAAAAAGTAAATAAAAACGTTTAAAAATCAGTCTTTTTTATTGAAGCAAAACAGACCAAAAATAGACAGAAATTCATATTACTTTTTCTGTACCTAATTAACATTATCCTGAATATAGCAAAACAAAAAATAAAATACATGAAATGATAAAAGGTAACAGAATAACTAACATCAGTTACAGTAATTTTTCAAAATTCCCTCCTACACAATGTACACAGCATTCTTCCTGACATAAAATGTTTCCAGCGGTTTTTTGTATCATCTCAGGATCGTTTTGTATAATTCAATAACATTTTGTATTTTAATGAGTAACACTTCTTTAGTATTAACATTTTGCCGGTATACTATCGTTTTCATGTGGCCCCAAATGAAGTAATCTAGTGGCGTTAAGTTAGGTGATTATGGTGTCTAATTGTTTGTTTATCACATCCAATCCAGTTTAAGAAATTAGCATTCAAATGATTTAGAACAACTAAAGGAAATTGTGGCGTTGCACCATCTTGTGGGAAAATCATTTGCAATCTAGTTTTCCAAAAAGCCAGGAAATTATTTTTCAAGAAATGAATGTATGCATCTTCGTAAGGTTTTTCATTTAAAACAAACTGTCCAGAATTTTGTTATAAATAATACCACACCAAACATTGATGTTAAGTCTATGTTGGAAACTAGTTCCACCATACATGTGGATTGTCTTCGCTCCATAAATGACTATGTTTAGAATTCTAAAGAAGAATTTCAGTTTTTAAAGTTCTCTGTTGTAAAAGTGGCTTCATCAGTAAATAAAATTGAATTTACCTCATCAGCGTTGTTTGGAAGCCAATGACAGAAGTTTAACTGCTGGGAGTAATCTGGTGGCTCAAAATTTTGAACCTTCTGCAGGCGGAAAGGATAAAGATTTTCTTTCTATAGGATGCGCCACACTTTGTGACAAACCAGTGCAACATGAAATTCACTTGTACTAGTGCCCGGGCTATGTTGAATATGCTGAATTACAGTGTTCATCGTTAACACGATGATTTACTTGGATTCAATAGAAAATGTACATGTTGGAAATTTCGCTTTTGTCCGTAAATGTTGATTAACTAAATATTTTTTAAAAAGAATGTTTATTAGGTACTGAAAGAATAATATGAAAAGAAAGAAATAATATGAAAGAAAGAAAATAATATGAAAGAAAGAATAATATGAAAAGAAATATGAAAGAATAATATATGCTTTAATAAAAAATGATCTTTAAAAGTTTTTATTGGCTGCATTTACATTAATTTTCTCAGAATTAAATTCCCTACAAGTTTCGCTAATATTTAACATTTATTAATCGTTTAACAAAGCTGTTGTATTACAAACGTAAAAAAATTTTGTTTTTCAACATCAGATTTTGTATTTTACGTCTGATATTTTAAAAACTACTGGAGTTATAGTTCTGGGACCTGTTTTATCCTATTTCTCGGCTCAAATTACATACGATACCGTAAAGTTTACACCTTAATTTGGTTCTTAAAACTTACAGTAGTGTTTCTTTTTATTAGAAGAGCTGAAATCTGGAAGAAATCTTCAGTAGCTGTAACTCGAAAACAAAGCATTTTCAGACCTATGTTTGTATGAAGTTATTTCATTATTTTCACTGATAGAACACGAACTAAAAGTTTTTCTGTTTTTTCGTGGGACACTGTATATCAAAAATTACATCTTTTAAAGATAGATAATTTACTAAATATTAAAAATAAAATGTTTATCTTATACCGTTCATGTTAGTATATTTAGTTATAATAGGTTCTCAATTAGAGAAGAATGCAGTCACTTCACAGTGGTCTGCCGCAAGGCAGCTATGTAAAACATATTGTGGGGTTATCTGAAACAACTGAATTTTTTCAGTTTTTTCCCCAGTTTTTTTTTTTAAATATAGTTTTGCTGAAACTGATGATTTGAAGAACAAAAAAGCTTTTATGACGAATAAAAACTCTGTCCTTAATCATAACTAAATATTGATTTTTAAAAAATGTAATCTTTTAAATTTATGGAATTTGTAGAACTTAATAAGGTTTAATATGGTATAGTTAAGTCTAGTACAGGACTCAAGACAGGACGGACCGGCATTGGGTAGCTCCGATGGCAGTGTAATTTGTGAGTGTAATAGTTGTGTTATGTGTAAAAGTGTTTTAAAACAAAACATAGAGTAAGACGTGTATTCTAGTGAAAGTTTCATCAAAATCGGACGGAAAATAGCTGAGTTATAAGTGTTTTAGTCTCAAATACGGTACCGCATGGCAGGAACTGGTGAAGCCGTTAGTTGTAATTTTTTAAACACAGTATATAGTTTTGTAAGGTATTGTGAATTGTAGGGTATTCCAAAACAAGTTTGTGCAAAATCGATGCGTTAGAAGTGTAGTTATTTAAGTTTTTCTGTAGCAATAGGTTAACACGTGGTGTCACTTTTAGGCGCTTATTGTATTTTTTAGGGTATAATTAGGGACCTATTAGGAAGTGTTAGAACTTAATATAGATTAGGATAAGTGCTAGTGTTAAATTTGACGGCGATCGTACCGGTAGTTTAGAAGATATTAAGTTTTTAAGTTTCTGTAAAAACACGTTGGTTAAAAATTGTACAGGAAGTGGCGGAGTAATACCAGCATAGAGGTTGCAGGCAAAACTACACTGCAGCCAGAGTACGGGAGAGTACAAAGCAGGGCTTCCAGCGACGGGAGTTGGCAACTCATAGGGTATTATACCAATAAATTTATATTTTATTCTTTTTCATACAAGACTTGATTTCACCACTCTTTTTAGTCAACGTGGAGACCATAGGCAGTAGTACTCCATCCAGAGTGCAGGGAGGACTGAAGTAGCGCTCCTAACAGTGAAAGGTGGTACCTTATAGGGTACTTTACCAATTAGTTATATTTTATCATTATTCATATGTGTTTTATTTATTTTAATTTTTTTTAGTTAGTTTTTGTACTTGTGGTACCAGCCGGCAGGCAAAAAAGCGGGTTTTTTTGGATTCTTTTTCAAAATTACGTTAGTGGTTCGTTGTTCACTACGACTCACGCCATCAAAGACTTAAAAAAATTTCCGAAGTTTTTCTAAGTCTTTCTACTAAGCATATATCTTGAGTTAGGGGCCATCTAGCCCCAAACCCTTTTGGGTCTAGGCCGGACCCAAACTTTTGATACGTGTATGACATATGTATCAAAAGAGTAAAAAGTAAAATAAAGATATAATGCAGCGGTGGGAGAGGGTTTTCCCTCATAAGGAATTTTTTTTTGAAAGCATTTATATCTGTTGTTTTTTATAAATAAATTACATTGCACTATGACGGATCATGTCACGATTAGTCTGGTAGATACGGTGTTCCATTAGTAAATAAAGATAGCTGCTTGAAGTAAATCGTAAGAAAATTTAACAGTGCGTTTCAAAACACCAAAAGAGAAGCGGTTAGAGTACTTAATATGTAAAAATAGGAAATATTTGAAATAACAGTGATGCAATCAGTTATTTGTTGATAAAATAAAGTAAAAATTCAGATAACCGTATTACTTGTAAAGTATAAAGAGGAGGATGCAGGCCGATCCGGTTTTTTTTAAATTAATGACGGTTAACTTTGACTAGCCGTGGCAGCAGTTTTCTCATTAATTTTTTTTTATTTCTGTTTTGATATGAATATTTGATACATTAATGTAGTCATTACCACAGAACATCAGTTAAAAGTGAAAATATTGGGAATGTAAAATATTTTTTTTAATATTATTTAATTAATTATATTACATAATTTGAAATAAATTATGATATAATTAATTATGATTAAAAGAGTTAAATTTTATTATTTACTTATTACAGTATAAATTATGCAATATAACATATAAATAAATAAAAAAAATGTGTTATGTATATATATATATATATGTGTGTGTGTGTGTGTGTGTGTGCGTGTGTGTGCGCGTGTGCGCGCGCGCGCGCGCGCGCTTGTAAATTATACTAATGTCTTATATTATTATGAAATTATAAATATTATTGTTGTTGTTATAAAATTCTGTTATATTATTGATTATTATTATTATTATTATTATATATATTTGGTGCTAATTATTTATATTTTAAGTTAGTTGTAATTATTTACAAATGTTGACAGCAAATGATTTTAAAAATATCAATCTAGAGAGGGTTGTCCATATATAATATTTAGATTTTATGAGTTAAAATTGATATACTGACTCGTTTTGGGCTTCATATGGTCATTTGCATTACGGCGTCATACAGTCATGTTCTAGTAACACAGCAGAACAATTTCTTCTTTTTTTGTTGAGGTTGTATTCTTTGTAATGATGTATTGTCTTGGATCTATCTGGGGAGGGTTGAAAAAAAAACAAATTCTCACCTGAAATCTTTTTGTATAACTAATACTCTTTTCCTTAAAAATTCAAACTTAACTAAAATTTGCTGACAACAAAGTTGTTACATTTTTCTGGCATTGGTAATTTATTTGTCTTGAGTGGAAATATAATGGTATATTAAAAACAGTTTAAAAGTTGAAAAAATAATCTATATTTGTAGACTTTGATTGGTTTCCTCAATCCCAATATACCCCTGACTTATTATTATTTTTTTTGGCTGCTTGTACAACTACTATGCTTAGAAGACATAAAAAAAGTTTTTGGTTAAAAAATATACAGTAGATAAAAAGATAACTTTTTTGATTTTTGAGTAAGGGGAGAGTTTGGGACAAATTTTTTTTTTAAATGGTAAGATTAGGATATATGTCTGTACTGAGCTTTATATAAATTGGGGTTATGCTTATAAAATTTTCAGAAATTGACCCCAAACATGTAACAGTAAACTGCTCCATATACACGAGTCTCTATGCTAAATTTCGTGTGACTGGATTAAAATTAATTAATCCAGTCAAAAGTTAAGCCTCAAACATGCCAACATTCATACATATGTATGAGCATTACCTTCCTTTTTCTGCTTTTTATCAATTTACTGTTGAGTAAAGACATTGTATTTTTTATATTTTTTTCACAGAAGGAGCGTACATAATTTTTTTTTACATTATCTAAAGTGTTTGATGCATATAAAGAATCTGAAAGTATTATCTGTGCTGAGCAGAGTTACTTTTTCTGAAAATAATGTTGTTTACTAAACAACTAGTCTTTGGTAGTGAACAGAGTGAGATGTCCCCCTGGAATTAGTGATGAAGCCATTGAGAAACCATTCTCTCTTGTTTTTTTTAATTAAAATCTGGCTCATTTTAAATGCCAGGTCACCTGCTGAATTTTATTTTACAAAATTTTTTATGAAAATTTTACTTACCAAATTGTTAAGAATAAAGAGTATGAAATACTATCAAGCTTCTTTTTTCTACTCTGTACTAAATCTTTGAAAGATTTTTTAATTTTGAGTGTTTTTTTTTTTTAATGGATTATTTATGGATAGCATATAATTATTTGGTTAATTGAAAGCTTAAATATATTATTTATAATTGATGAGAATATTTTTTTGGTAATTTGATAGTATTATCCGAAGGAAGTTGATAAAATCAAAAATGTATTATTGTTTCTAATTTCTTGTAAATTAGATAATAATGAAGATTGATTATATGCACAACACTATCAGTTGACTTTGCTGGTAATGTAATATATAATATTAATTTCAGATTATAATTAATAAAACTGTTACATGTTACATTATTTGTATATTAGCTGTAAAGAAAATTTTATCTAATGAAACTACGAAAAAGATGATATTTTAATCATATTTTCAGTAACAGTATAGGTTAACCTGGAATTTTACAAATAAATTTTATTTCTACATTAGTTTAAATAATTAAAAAAAAAAAATTATTGAATATTCATTGAAGATTATAAATAAAATATTTATTGTTCCTTATGAATATTTAATGTATTTAAATTTATGTTATTTACTGGCGTTTTTTATATTAAGAAGTTAGCGTTTAGAGTGTTGTAGGCCTACTGAGAACTAGTTGAACAAGTCTATTTGTTTTAACCCTCGAATTGGTTATATTGTTATACTTTTTCATTCATGAATTCCAGCACTATTAAGAATATCTTTATAAATAGATTAAAGTTTTATATATATAATTACGTAATTTAATTAATTATAAAATCAAAACCACCAGATACAGTACATTAAAAGTAAGAGACACTTACTTGCATACTTACTTTTGTTTTACTTGCATACTATGGTACGAGAAAGATATTTTAATGTTATATGACAATGCTGTATATGCTGTTGTATTCTATATCTAATTTCTGATTTTAACTGCTGACAATGAAGTAAATCTTTGAAAGCGCTATAGTTGGTAAGCGTCTTACTTTTAATAAACTGTACCTGGCGGTTTTCATTTAACTATTTGTGATTTTAATTTAATTAATTAAATTATAATATTCGATACATTAGGAAAAATGTCTGAAAAAATAATAAAATATATGTATATATATATATATATTTGCATGGATTGCTTGGAGTAACGTTTTTTATTTTTTTTTAAATTTAGGGAAATCCTCCCATCCCATTGATCTAACTTTTTGTTTATTTATCATACAGGATTAATAAAATCACAATAAAATTAGGATGATGAAAATTTATTGTGAATTTATTTGGAATATAGGTCATGTTTTAAAAAGTCCAGTTTATTGAAACTGGAATAAAAGATATATTTGAACTTTAACATAACATCATTTAAAAATCTTTCCGTGTAATAAATGATCGTACTTTGATATGATGGTACATATACGCTTGTAATAAACAAAAGTATTTAATAATGGTTCTTTTATAAACTATCTAACAGGGGTGTACTTGTAAATTTTCCAGTACTGAACATTTAATTTGTACTATAGGATACTGCAAAATTACGGTTCACAGTCACAGCAGCTGGTTATATGACACCGTTATGAAAAATGCATGTTAATTTTTATGTTTACATTGAAAATCTTTTCTTTTTTTTGTCATATTTGTAACTGTTTTTTGTGAATTAGATTTTTAGTGACTTATTTTACTGCCAAGGACTATTTTTCGTGCTGTCTTGATTTTTATAATTTAGGTTATATTTTTTTATAAGCTCATAGTTTGTTAATAATATATCAGTAAAAACAAAGGTGAAGAATTAAAGCAAAGTTTTAATATCCACAAAAACATTTTAATACGTAAAAATTCATCATACATGACTGACTTAAAGAAGTGATAATTTCTTTCATTAAGAAATATAATAACATAGGCCAGACAGACTTTAAGTTAAAACTAATTTTATGAGAAAGGGCAATTTTTTATTTCTCCTAAAAAGCGCTGTACTGGAACAGCATTCCTGTGCTCTCTGGCATCAATGCATTCCTGATATGAAAGCACGTTCTACAAAATAATGTACGATTAAAAATTTGTTTTATAAGAATCTAAATACAACCAGAAAAATAATTTGTAATGTGTTTCAATGTAAGAAGTAAAATTTGGATGGATTCCCATCATAAATTATAAACAGAATTTATTTTTAAAAAAAGTAGAAAGCTTTGAATTATACGTTATCTCACTTCCTTGATATACTTGATTTGGTGCTGATTTATATATATATTTTTTTAAAGTAGCATACATTTAGTTATTAATGAGCTCGGGATTGTTTCTCATAAATTCTGGCTAAATTTATACTTTCTGTATTGTCAAACAATTTTTCATGCATGTACTTTTTTTGGGAATAAGAACTAAATAAGAGAGACTTCTGTGATTTAAAATCAACTAACCAAGATTTGTGTTGATTTCAGATCCAATATACAGAGCGCTGATTAATTAATGTAATTACATTTTTTTTGTAATGTTACTTTGTTTACGCTTATTAAATTATGATTAATTTTTCTTCCGTGAAATTTAAATGTCTTCTTTTATATATCAAAGAAATCGGTATTGTCAAAAGTTAAAAACTTCCGTTGTTTTATGAGATATTGACTTTTATTTTTATGACGCTTATTGAAAAAATTAAATCAAGTGGAAAACCAATTTTATTTACCACCTGTGAGGGGGAGTTATCCTTATAAATATTCCAGTTGTAATTTTTTTTTACTTATATTTCTTCCACTTTGTATATTTTTCATGTATACGTTTAATTTTTATGTGCTTTTTTTTACAAATGCACGTGTATGTATTATTTTCTTTATTAATTCATTTTTATGTTTTGAGTGTATGCGTATGTTAATTTTAATTAATTTATTTTATCGTTTAATTACCAGTTAATATTAAACAAAATTAATTAATAAAGGTAAGAAAAAATAATAGTTATCATGTTAAGATGAAGATAAGTTAAGTATTAAAAAAGTTGAAAATTTTTTTTATTATAATATCTGCAATATTGATCTTTATTTGTTGAAATAAACTTTATTAAAAAATAAATTTAGATTCAGGAGATCTTATAAAAATGAAATAATACAAAAAGTATTAGGTAGTTTGTTTTAGTTAAAATAAATTTATTATTAGCGGTAGTAATTGTTAACGGGTTAATATTTTTATTGTAACATGTAAATTTTTTTAAATTGTGGTTACCGGGTGAGGCATCATCTTTTGTGTAACTGCTCTTTGATATTATTGCACTCTGCAGTATATTTTTTGGCCAATCAAACTGTTAACCGGCATATCGTTACGGGTGTTATGCTCTGCTGTCATCACAGATAAATTATGATGACCACATTCACTAGCCTAAAAACATTTAGCATTTTATCAACTTATTATTAAATCGTTTTTATGAGGTAATGTTAGAAAGTAAGTTTTTCATAACCGGTTTATTTTTATGATTTCATATTACAGATATATGTACATATTTTGAAAAGATACATATATACTGTGCTTTTTTTTTTGTAATCACCCTTTTGGTTGAAAGATTTGTTGTAAGTACAAGATCTACAATCCAAAACCATTTTTTGATGGAAGTGAAAATTTGTTGACAGAACAATTATCACTCTTGAATGCTTTCCTGGGATATTCCTGTTCACAGTGATTAAGATTTTATTTTTTGAGAGTAATTGAATATTCTATCATTCGTTTGGTAACTCTTTGATTCAGGATTTACCCCCTTTATCCCTTTTTGATACTAATCTAATCAAAGATTATCAATTCTTAACGTACTGTTGCTAATTATTTATACTGGATTTGTATAGTTTTTATTGCCATTTTCTAATTTTTAAATCTGTAAGTTATAGATGATATATTTTTAATGTGATGATTTTTATGTAAGTTCTTTGAGACTTAAAACGTATTATGTACGGCTGATTCTTTTATATAAATTATACGTGCATTTCATTTCAAATTTATCATTTTTAAATCTTTGATTTTTATTATATCGTTAACATAAAATATATCTCATTTATTTATTTTTGAATATCTGTTGTGGTTAAATTGCCGGTTACTATACTCAAATCATCTGGGTTTCAATTTCACATTTTGGGTAGTAGAAAACTGTTAAAAAAAAAAATCGGCATTAACTGCTGACATCATTAACTCTTAATAAAGCCAGTATGCAGTACTGTTTTAAATTAATCAATACCCTACACGTATTGATTTATTAAATAAGGATACCCTACACGTATTGATTTATTAAATAAGGATATAGATGTTGGCAGTTATCATGATAAAATTCCAGATTGTTTTCCCAAAACACATAGACCGTGGCCGCTAAGGATCTTTTGTCATTTATTTTAGGTGTAGTGCAAGTTTAATTACTGAAATGTGTCTGTAAAAAACATACATTCAGAACTGTACATTAGTGGCTATTACCTCTTCAAAGTATACCATTTGTATGTCTGTGCAGTAGTTCATATGCTAGTTACATTTCTAAATATAAATTTAGAATGCTCTGAAGTATTTTTAATTTTGGTTGATTTCATTGATGTAAAAAAATCCCCATCTGCAGGCTGACTTTGCATTTCCATATGTAATTCTGGAAATGACAATAAATAAATCATATGAATTAAAGGTAATTTAATCCAGTAATTAATATTTTGGCGCGCTAATGTAAAAATTCATTCTGAAGAAGGTGAGATCTCTATAAAAATAATCTAATCTTCAGAAAACAAGCTAGTAATGGAAAGCATTTGGTGTATAACCTCAATTAGTTAATATAATTTGTACTATTTTTTTACAATATTCAACAGAATGCATTTATAAATTATACTTTCTGATTCGGTTGATGATAAATCTTTGAAGCCAAACAATAAAAAATAAAGTTTTAAATGAATTTCTATCAAGTGACCCTTAAATTTTTACTTTCACCCTTTAAATTCCAGGCTGTATGAAGGAAAAATACAATTATAAAATCTTTAAAAAAGTAGGTAAAAATTCTATTTCTTGTTAAACATAAAATATTATCTGTATTTTTTCACATATTTCTTGTATTTATGACTTATTTTGTGTGTATATTATAAGTGTTAAAATCCTTTTTTCTTTGTACAAGTTTGACTGTTTTAACTTTACCGGTTTGAATTAAATGTCAATAATTTGTATATATGTCCATGATATTTTGAATAAGAACTGGTTTTAATGAAATTATGTTATAATTTTTTATCACTAATTTTGTGTAAATATCTTTCATCTTGTATGCTGAAAAAACTTTGATTTCCTACTTAAATGGAGGTGATTGCTTGCTGTTCAATAAAATAATTTGTTTATTCATTTATTTTATGAGGTAACAAGATTATGAAGCTTAATATATTCATAATTATGCTTTATTTTGAGATACCTTTGGGAGTAATTATTCTTCTAATTTGTTTGTTATAGTTAGTTGTTCAGAGAAACAGTGTGCAAATTTTTACATGTTTGTTTCCCTTTTATTTTTTTTTTTTTTACAGTAGTCCCGCTGTTACATGTTTAATAAGTAGATCACTTTCTTAAAGTTTTTTTTTTTGAGGTTTTTAGGGGCATCGACTACTTTGGTCATTAGCCCCATCACACATAAAAAAAAAAAAAGTTTGATAATTCATATTTTCATGGAAAAATGTTCAAAATTTCACATTCTTCTAATTTCAAATCCAACACATTACCGCCTAGGCTTTCCTTTCGGCCATCCTTTCTTGCGTTTTCCCATTCTGCGAACGACCTCAACTTCCAATGACAGTGTGTCTGAGGCTTCAGACATGGCATCGTCTTCTCTTTCTGATGCCAATGACGTTCGCCGGCTTACACCAGGTGATGAAAGCTTCAATGGTGCTGTGAGCATCGTTGTAATTGAATCTAGACTCGCAAGCGATGCACTTTCGGCGGCTGATGAACTTGATTCAATGTCTAAGGCTGTGCTTGGGCCGGCTGATACAGATGCTCGCCACAGTTCTCTGAGCTTTTGGAGCTTCTGTATGTACAGTCTTATTATCGTCTGTGTCTGGTGCTTTTTCGATAATTACTTGCACCTCCATTTTGGTTGACTCAGATTTTTCCTGTACTCTTGTCTCAGTATCTTTAGCTTTATGACTCGTCGTCGGAGTGATCTTTTGGTCTTTGTCAGATAAATCAAGACTTTTCTTCTTTACGTCTATTGATGGCATTATAATCGAAGATTTTGCCGGTTTTTTAAACTGCGCTGGTATGGGTCTTATATCAACGACGTCAGTCCGGGAATGAGCCTTCTCATGTTTACTTTGTTGTGTCTGATGAGTCGACTCGATCGTGGACTCAATGATTCTTTCTATCATTGTCGCGAGACTCGGTGTTATCGTATTAAGCAACTGCTCCACGTTGATTTTAGATGTGGGGGGAGCAGCAGCTGCTTCTGTGTATGTAGTCGATGGTCTAGGTGTACGTAGATTGACAATCTTCTTCGCTTCAGGATAGTTAACTTTTTGAAGCGTTTTAACTTCCTGAATGGCTGTTTCTAATTTGTATACTGGGCAGTTTCTAGATCGACAGTTGTGGTGCCCTTTACAATTAATGCAGACTGGAGGGTCTTCACATGGATCACCCTCATGTATCTTCATTCCGCATATTCAAATTTCCTGCGCTTCACATCTAGCTGCAGTGTGTCCGAAATGTTGACACTTAAAACATCTCATCGGCTGCGGAATAAATGCCCATACATCAAGCCGATGGATGCAAGCTCGTACCTTTTCAGGAAGATTTGGCTTATTGAATGTCAAAACATGCGAGGCCGAAGGAAGAATCTCACCATTTCATCTCATAGTAAGTCTGCGACAATGTGTCACTCCCTGACTAGACATTTCCTGCACTATTTCTTCTTAAGTACAGTTAAGAAGTTCACAGCAAACAACAACTCCTCTAGATGTATTAAGTGTACTATGCGGTTAGACAGTAACCGCAAATTCACCGATCTTCTTCAACGCCTGGACTTTCTGGCTTTGCATGTCATTGATAGTTTCGACATGTAATCCATTGAACGTTTTACGGATTTCCTTGAAATCCGTGTATAATAAACATTATAATTTTCAGAGAAAGCAACTCTGAATAGAACCAGTTGTACATCAAGTACTTTATATGTTACAACCTAGAAAAAGACTGAGACAGTTGGTGTAAAGCAACAAATTAATGTATCTCATTCAATAGGAAACAATGCAATAAATGCATTATCTTTGCTCAGTAGGGGAATATCTAATACATCTTTCGCTACTGAAAAATTTTACTTTATATTACCTAATCCAGTTATGTAATATTTTTGTTACCTATGTACAAGAAGCACTATTCAGAGTCGATTTCTCTGAGAGTAATTTACATACATAAACAACCAATCCTTGAAGTGTACAGAGAAATGTCACTTGTGGGTTTAATTTCATTGGATTTTGGTGGGCTTAGATTGCTGAAGAGCAGTATTATATTCGGATCAATGAAAAAGGCAACAGAAACCATTATATTCCTTTCATTCCATAGATAGCCTGTACGGGTTGTTAATATATTTGGCTTTGTACGTTTCTTAAATTTTGTGTTAAGTTAGATCACCTAATACTTTTAATTTTTCATACTAATTGAGTATTTGTTACAAAATTGTATTATAGTTTAGAAGGATTATTATATCTAGATTGTTGTGCAACTATTATGCTTGAAGTCACAAACATAGTTGTTGATTGGCAGTGAGCTATCACTTTAGGATAGGTGGGATCTTACTCTATCCATCTTAAAGGACATTCAAATCAACCAATTTTTAACGCAGCTCTCCCAAACCCTCATTTACAACGGTCTGAAGACCATCCACATAATACAGTACTAATGGATGTTCATACCGTATACTTACTCTACGTTCTTAATTTTGACACACCTTCTATTTTTTCGACCTATCCCTGTTCATATCCTGTGTGGAGACGTAAATTTTTATTATAACCCAACATACAAAAAAATCCAACAACTCCTATTGTCTTTCAGCAAATGTTTTATCAACATTTGGTAAATAAGTATCTACAATGCTGAACTGTATGCCATCAATAAGACTTTTAATATCGTTCATCCAAAATACTATTACATCCTTATATGCAGCGATTCCTTAATGTAATGTTTTATATTCTAGACATCCTATCGTCACCAAAATTCATAATTCAATTGCCAAGTTGAATCATTGCATTACACAAGTGAGTTTCTGCTGGACTTCTAGCCATATGAGAATTCTGGATAATGAACGTGCGGATTACACTTCTAAAGACGCATGTAGCCAACCATCTTTCACCACTCGTATTACTTCTACTGATTTTATTAATTCTGTTAAACAAACTCTTTGATGAATGTGACAAAATGACTGGATTGCTACAGTAGATAACAAACTTTGATACATCAAGGATACTGTGTTATCATGGAGTTCTTCAATCCAGAATAACTATCAAGAGGAGTTTATTATTTGGCATTTGTGAATAGGCCATACCACTCTTGCACATGAGCACCTAATGAATCAGACAGATTTATCCGTTTGTGTTTTCTGTAATTGGCAAATAATGATACACCACATCTTTGTGGACTGCATGTGTTATGCGGCATTGCATTGTAAATTTAAATGAGGAGCTACCACCTGAGATATTCTAGGAAACAATCTGAGGATGTTATCAAATATCTTGTTCTTTCTTAAAGCCAGACAACTATATATGATTATCTAATACTTATTATTATAAGTTTTTTTTAATATTTTATATTGTGATTTAACATTTTATATTTTACCTGTGTTATTGTGTGGTTTGTTAGTTAATTTTATTTTTTAATTAATTTTTTTCTGTTGTCTATATATCATTCTATTTAGCGCATGTATTAAAAATTAGTTTATATATTGTAAAATCGTTATATATTGTTAAAATTGTTTTTGGGTGCTAATAATGTACCTTAGTTGTGTGCCCCAAAAAAAAAAAAAAAACGATTAGGTTTACTGAGCAGTCACTGAGTAGGAAACAGAATTCGTAGCTTCTGCTCTCACAAAACCTTTCACTGAAGAGTGAAGTGGTTTGATCCAATTTCAAAATGGACTGATCCACTGGTTCTAAAGATTACAACATTTTCAGAATGGAATTCAGTCTTGATTATCTTGATCTTTATAGAATGATACATATATGGTAATAAAATTATTCTTCTGTCAGAAATTAAAGCACAATCATGAACAGGTGAAGATTATTATATAAAATGTAGGAGACTTATTGAACACCTTTACTTGATTGTAAAGTTAATTTTGTGTTTTGATTTTATACTTTTATCTCACTCTGTACTTAAATTTATTGTTACTGTTTATACACATAGAATTAACTATTTTAGGTGCTGTTGAGTTTCCTGCTATAGCAATCAGTATTGTATTTCTTTTGAAAATGGGTCGAAGATGGCCACTTTGTTTAACAATAGTTGGAGCTGGATTGGCATGACTTTTAACAGTTCTTGTTCCTGAAGGTAAGAGCCATAATTTTCATAATATGGATATAAATACTAATTAATTTGTTAAAATTCATAGACCTGGGTAAATCAAATTTACCTGAGCTATACAAAGCTGCTCTACTTTGAAAATAGAGAAAGAAGATTTTCAAAATACGGCAAACCTTTTGCGAGTTAGTATAGACATATTTCATCTGTCTAGATTAACTGGAAACACAGGTCATCTGGATATGCAAAAAATCAAAATAATTAGTTTATCTTTTTTCCTGGGACTTAACACAAATATGAATTACGATTCAGAAGTAGAATTTTTTTTAGTTACAAAATAAAATCATAAAGTTATATAAAGTCTTATGATAAACTTCAGAAAATGGTAATCTTTTAATTTGAGGTCAAAGTCTATAACTATTTATTTACAACTAAAGTTAAATTTAATAAAAGTGGAATTTTACTGTACTTTAATGTATCCAATTTTTCTTTCTTAAATGACAATAAATTTTACATGAAAAAGTGTTTAAAAACTACTTAGTTTTCAAAAAACAAAGTTTATGAATAGTACATATTAATTAATATTAAGTAAAAGTAGTGTATAAAGCATGTGAATAAAATTTAAAAAAAATTACAGTCATTGGAATAAACTGATTTATTATAAATTTGGTTCTAAATTATAAATTCAGTGAGTGTTCTAAAACTGATCAAACTGATTTATTAATTAATTTTTAATGTAATGTTTTTCAGAAAATTTCAATTTGCTGACAATAACATTTGCCATGATTGGAAAATTCTGTATTTCATCATCGAATGTTGTTATGCCAGTATATATACAGCAGAATTATTTCCTACAATTATGAGAAATTTAGGTGTGGGTTCATCTAATGTTCCTGCTGGTGTAGCTTTGATGCTTGTCCCATATCTTTGGAATCTGGTAAGATGTAAATTTTATTGCATACAATGCTCCCTTGATAATATATCATGTGTAGTAAATTTTGTCATCCTTTTTTTTTCTAGAAAGTTACTTTGTCTACTGAAGATTTTTCTTATTATAAATTTAATTTTTGCATGAGATAAAAAGTGCTTAGAAATTTTGCTCATTAGAAAGAGGAAAAGACAAAAACAAAAATGAAGACTTAATAACTTCTGATTAGTTAGAACAGATTTATAACTGAATGATACACTTCATTACAGATTTAATATAAAATACTATGGTGCAGCATAGATATTAACAATAAATAAACTAGTACCTATATCAAATACTGACTGATAAAGGAGGATGCTATTTTTGCAAACATATTTTTGTTGGCAATAATGATGAAAAAATTCCAAATTAATAAATATAAACAGGAATCATGTGGTTTAAAGCCAAATTGCCAATTTAGTGAAAACATTACAATTTAATTGAATTAAAAGCAATATTTATTGAGTAAATTACAAAAAAAAAACTCAAATCACAGAGTAACAAGGGTGTTTGATTGATTCTAAGGGTGTTTGATAAGTCCATATATGAATAAAGAAGGCACAGTTCTATTAAGAAGAAACATGTTTTTTTATTTTTCAACTTCATGTCGTTTGAAGTCTATACACCTTCTCCAATAATATTCAAGGTTTCAACCCATCCTAATAGTATGATTCATCCAAGTCTTCTAAATAAGGGATTTTTCAGCAATAACGTCATCATTTCATGAAAATTTCTTTCTAGCAAGCCCTTTTTTATATTTGGAAGTGGATAACAGACTGAAGGTAAGTTTGGTAATTAGAGAGATGTAGGTGAATTCCGTATTGCAATTCTAACAATTTTGTTTTTGTAATTACAAGAGTGAGCTGGTGCATTGTTTTGATGCCAAAGAAACTTTTTTTCATCAAATTTGATTTTTTAGAAAGTCAATAAAGATTATTCCATGAGAATCCCGAAAAAACAGTGACCCCTCATCTTTAATTCTGATGAAATAATCTTTGCTTTCTTTGGAGCTAGTTCCTCAGTAGGAACCTACTGTTTTGCTATTCCTTGGTTTCAGGTAGATGATGATGGATCCAAATTTCATCAGCTGTTAAGAAATTGCGCAAAGATTTCTCTTTATTATGTAAAACCAGCCCCAAACTGTGCTTAGAAACATATACTTTTTCACTCTTTTGATCGGTTCTTATCACACACAGCAGCCATTTTATTTACAGTTTTTACAGGTGTAAATATTCATATAAAATATGATGCAACTGTTCATTTGAGATGGCTGTTGTCTTAATGATATTAGGCACTTCTAATCTTCTGTCCTTCATCATTATATCATGTATTTTTTCAATATTCTTTATAGTTCCATATTCTTTATCTAAGCTTTTATTCTTTATCTAAGCAGGCGATCCAAAATGTTCAGCAACATTTGTGCTCATATGTCCACTCTTAAAATAATCAAACCATTTGATTATTCCATTAAACCATTTGATTGTTCAACATTTGTAAACTGTTCTCACCAATGGAACAGCTTACTCACTGTAATATCAATCTGGTTTTTTTATTTAGTTTCCTGTGTGGTTTTGCCTTTCAAAAACTAATATTTGATCACCACATGAAATTCTCTTTTGCCCATTTTTTACAAATCACAATATGTGATTAATTCAATTGACTGCCAACAACAGACTTATGAATCTGACAGAATTATGAATTATTATTTGACTGAAACTTGGTGTATACTCCTCATGGTGATGTGGGAAACAAAGAATGATCTCAACAATATTTGATGTGCATAATCTCATGACTTTAGATGAACCTATCAAATATTCATCATAAAAAAAATATTGTTTACATAGTGTTACTGACAAAGAAGGTTTTTTTTAACAAATTTAAAATGTTATCTGTGTTAAATAAATTTATAAAATGTGTTTTTGTGAACTAGGATATTTTAAGTAAGTCAAATACTTTTTAACATCCAAGATTTATAAATACTTTATGTAGAACCTGATTAATAATGTTTACAGCTGAACTGTTCATAATTCTTTTCAATTGTAAAGTATCTCCAACTATAGAAGTAATTTTTGATCATGTATATATGTTTTTACTATAAAAAATGGCCTACAAATATTACAAAATGAGCAAGCTCAATTTACATAACAAGCAACATCATTCCCAGTTGTAAAACAACCCAAAAGTTGGTTCTCTCCAAGTCTTCCATCAGAATGGTATAATCAGGGAGCACTCAATTTGTTTTATGTTAAAACATTAGAGAAACAGTTGATTAAACAATCAGTTATTCTAAAAAATTTACTTCTCTAAAATAATGATCAGAACTACTATCTGAAATTTGATGAAAAAAATGTTTTATCATTTTTCTTCATTTTTTTTTTAACTGTATATTTTGAAGAATATTGTTTTAATATAATTTCTTAAAAATTGCTTAGTCAAAGACAGGATGTAAAATGGCAGTTCTTAAAATATAAATTTATGAAAATTTTATGTTAATTTAATCAATGAAAAAGTTAAAAAAACTAATTTTTTACAGCAGTTTTTTTCAAAATATTCAAAAATAAGGCATGATTCAAAAGTAAGGGCCAGTTGGTAAAGTAAGGCCCAAAAAAATTAAACATTTATAAATTCAAATACTTATATATTTAGTTTATTTTTCTACTTAATCACCATTTTATTTCTAACTCTTTTGATATTGTGAAACAAGCCATTGCATAAATTCAAACCCACTGCATAAAATTCACTGCCTGGGATGAAATTTACGTAGCCATTTTTACACTGAGATTTTCAACTCTTCACTTTTCTCAAGTTGTTGAGGTGCAAGCTAATTTTTGAGGTGGTAGTCACTAATTTTTGAGGAAGAGATAGTAGTCACTGAGTGTGAGATCAGGATGATCAAAAATCTCCCATCTGAATTTTTGAGATGTTTCTGTTGTGCATGAGTGTACATGAAAAAGAACAATTTCTGACCTTGGCATGGCGTAATGTAGTAGAGAAAGTGTTTCACAAAAAACTTATGATGTGATGGGACTTGTAGATGTCGAGAGTGGGATTATGTGAATTTTTTAGTTTAGGTGAACTAGAATGTGCCATTCTGAGAAACAGAATGGCAATCAATTCTTGATAAACAATAATCCATGCATTGGTGCCCAATGCATGGATTATTGTTTAATCTCAGCATTGATGGACAAAATACATAAATGGGAAAAAATTGATCTCCCACGTAGTTAAAGTGGTCGAGAAAAGCATATGAACATATCATTCTGTGATCTTTGTGAGCACTTTTCAACATTTTTGGCATCCATCATGCACACATTTTACTGGCGTGTCAGTCATGATTCTCAACAATGTTGTTTTGAAACTTCTGAAAATTCTAGAGAAAGATTGCTAATCGTACAGTCACAATTTTTTTCCCTTTGCAATCACATGTTCAACGAGATTGACAGTCTGGACACTAGACCTGCCACTTCTCTGTTAAATTTTATGTCATTATCGAGGGCTCCCTCAAAAAGTCAGAACTAATTTTTAAGATATGAAAATGGGCTGTCAGATCGTTATTTGGGAACTGTAAGTATGAATTGTGTAGATTGATATTTGGAAAATTAAATATGTTAATTTATCCTTCTATTTATTTTTATGAGTGCAATTTTTGCTAAAAATAATTGTTACTGTGAACTAGTAACTATTGTAGTAATTCTTTATTTAATATATTTGCTTAACATTATTTCACATGTTTACGTTTAAGTAATATTTCTGGATTTTAATCATATCTATTTTTTATCTTATAATTTATGTTTTTACTAGCTTTTCTCTTTAACTCAGAATGTTTTTTTCATGTTTGTCCTCAAATCTTGCATCCTTTATTTAACATACTTCCTGGCATTGCCGATTGATGAAATTTTGTACAGTTACTAAGGTCAGGTGACAATGCAATATTCTACCATTACTTTTTCAAACATCCTCCCCCGCATGGGGATAAATAAAGGTGCAGGTATAAAAAATTGCAATATCTGTAAAACGGCTATGCAGGTTTTCAATATATGATGTTGTTATCTTTTGAAATCCAAATTAACCTACTAATCAAACTCATGCAATGTATGATAGTAATTTGATTGAAGTATGACTAAAAGATATTAAGTTTTTAAAAGTTTTTGTAATATTATTATTTTAGAATTTATCATACAATGATGTGATATAATTAATGTATTATTATGTAATGTAGAATTTATTTATTTATTTAGTTATTCATATGATTTGTAATTAATATTTGGTAACTGAGAATAAATTATGATTTTTCTTTTTGTTATTGTATTTCAAAACGCATAGCGATAGAATCATTGTAATAAGGATAAAATCAAAACCTAAACCGACAACGATTGTTAACGTCTATATGCCTACAAGCGCCCATGATGATGATGAGGTAGAGTGTGTATACGAAGAGATTGATGAAGCAATTAAACACGTAAAAGGAGATGAAAATTTAATAATAGTTGGAGATTGGAATGCAAGCATTGGAAAAGGCAAGGAAGGAAATATAGTGGGTGAATACGGGCTGGGCAAAAGGAATGAAAGAGGGGACCGACTTATAGAGTTTTGCACAAAATATAATTTAGTAATTGCCAACACCCAATTTAAAAATCATAAGAGAAGAATATACACTTGGAAAAAGCCAGGCGATACTGCAAGGTATCAGATAGATTATATCATGGTTAAGCAAAGATTTAGAAATCAACTCGTTGACAGCAAAACTTACCCTGGAGCAGACATTGATAGTGACCATAATTTGGTGATAATGAAATGTAGATTGGGGTTTAAAAACCTGAAGAAAAGGTGTCAGATGAATCGGTGGAATTTAGAGAAGCTTGAGGAAGAGGAGGTAAAGAAGATTTTTGAGGAGGACATCGCAAGAGGTCTGAGAAAAAAAGATAAGGTAGAAAATGTAGAAGAAGAATGGGAGAATGTTAAAAAGGAAATTCTTAAATCAGCAGAAGCAAACTTAGGCGGAATAAAGAGAACTGGTAGAAAACCTTGGGTTTCAGACAATATATTGCAGCTGATGGATGAATGTAGAAAATATAAGAATGCTAGTGACGAAGAAAGTAAAAGGAACTATCGGCAATTAAGAAATACTATAAACAGGAAGTGCAAACTGGCAAAAGAAGTGTGGATTAAAGAAAAGTGTTCAGAAGTGGAAAGAGAAATGAACATTGGTAAAATAGACGGAGCATACAGGAAAGTTAAGGAAAATTTTGTGGTACATAAATTAAAATCTAATAATGTGTTAAACAAAGATGGTACACCAATATATAATACGAAAGGTAAAGTCGATAGATGGGTGGAATATATTGAAGAGTTATACGGAGAAAATGAATTAGAAAATGGTGTTATAGAGGAAGAAGAGGAAGTTGAGGAGGATGAAATGGGAGAAACAATACTGAGATCTGAATTTAAGAGAGTTAAAAGATTTAAATGGCAGAAAGGCTCCTGGAATAGACGGAATACCTGTAGAATTACTGCGCAGTGCAGGTGAGGAAGCGATTGATAGATTATACATACTGGTGTGTAATATTTATGAAAAAGGGGAATTTCCGTCAGACTTCAACAAAAGTGTTATAGTCATGATACCAAAGAAAGCAGGGGCAGATAAATGTGAAGAATACAGAACAATTAATTTAACTAGTCATGCATCAAAAATCTTAACTAGAATTCTATACAGAAAAATTGAGAGGTGAGTGGAAGAAGTGTTAGGAGAAGACCAATTTGGTTTCAGGAAAAGTATAAGGA
The DNA here is from genome assembly GCF_047948215.1 of Lycorma delicatula. Taxonomy (NCBI): domain Eukaryota; kingdom Metazoa; phylum Arthropoda; class Insecta; order Hemiptera; family Fulgoridae; genus Lycorma; species Lycorma delicatula. Next base: position 129,625,151 of record NC_134461.1, on the reverse strand, counting down.
CAAGGGAAGCAATTTTAGGCCTCAGATTAATAGTAGAAGGAAGATTAAAGAAAAACAAACCAACATACTTGGCGTTTATAGACCTAGAAAAGGCATTCGATAACGTAGACTGGAATAAAATGTTCAGCATTTTAAAAAAATTAGGGTTCAAATACATTGATAGAAGAACAATTGCAAACATGTACAGGAACCAAACAGCAACAGTAACAATCAAAGAACATAAGAAAGAAGCCGTAATAAGAAAGGGAGTCCGACAAAGATGTTCCCTATCTCCGTTACTTTTTAATCTTTATATGGAACTAGCAGTTAATAATGTTAAAGAACAATTTAGATTCGGAGTAACAGTACAAGGTGAAAAGATAAAGATGCTACGATTTCCTGAATATATAGTAATTATAGCCGAGAGTAAAAAGGATTTAGAAGAAACAATGAACGGCATAGATGAAGTCCTACGCAAGAACTATCGCGTGAAAATAAACAAGAACAAAACAAAAGTAATGAAATGTAGTAGAAATAACAAAGATGGACCACTGAATGTGAAAATAGGAGGAGAAAAGATTATGGAAGTAGAAGAATTTTGTTATTTGGGAAGTAGAATTACTAAAGATGGACGAAGCAGGAGCGATATAAAATGCCGAATAGCACAAGCGAAACGAGCCTTCAGTCAGAAATATAATTTGTTTACATCAAAAATTAATTTAAATATCAGGAAAAGATTTTTGAAAGTATATGTTTGGAGCGTCGCTTTATATGGAAGTGAAACTTGGACGATCGGAGTATCTGAGAAGAAAAGATTAGAAGCTTTTGAAATGTGGTGCTATATGAGAATGTTAAAAATCAGATGGGTGGATGAAGTGACAAATGAAGAGGTATTGCGGCAAATAGATGAAGAAAGAAGCATTTAGAAAAATATAGTTAAAAAAGAGACAGACTTATAGGCCACATACTAAGGCATCCCGGAATAGTCGCTTTAATATTGGAAGGACAGGTAGAAGGAAAAGGTTGTGTAGGCAGGCCACGTTTGGAATATGTAAAACAAATTGTTAGGGATGTAGGATGTAGAGGGTATACTGAAATGAAACGACTAGCACTAGATAGGGAATCTTGGAGAGCTGCATCAAACCAGTCAAATGATTGAAGACAAAAAAAAACTTTTTGTTGTTAAAAAGAATTTATTATACTTTCTGTAAGAACTTATTGATAATTATTATGAATCTATATTCATGTTTATAAAGTTAGATTTATAAAACTATATTTTTTTAAATATGCTGAAGTTAATGTCTAGATTTTTACAAATTATTTTTGTTTTGATTCAGAATAATTACATTTTTTCTATGTGTCAGCGTATTTGTTTTAATAAAAGTCAAATTTCTAAAACTCATGTGTCTTTAATTGATTTTATTTACATCAATTTTCTTAGTAAATTTTGTTCCAAAATTTCATTTGTTTTTTTGGCAATTTAACAAAAGTAAAAAAATTAAATTAAAAAAAAGTATGGTTTCAATTTTGTGAGCTTTTCAGTGAGTGATTTCTCAGACACTACTTAAAGTGACTTGCTTCAAGAAATTCAGTAGTGGTAAAACTATGTGTATCTGTATATTTCATGATTAACCACTCATATACTTACAAATATTGATAATTAATTTTTTTAAGCATTCTGTATTACAACAATCATCATTTATTTATCTTTGACTCATTTTAAAAATGCCATTTCTTGTGAATTTTAAATAGCTTATGATGTGTAATTTTTTCTCTTTAGGCGGACATGAGTGCAAAAATGCCAATGGCTGTTTTGGGCACAAAACAGCCATTTTTGGATGGATCAACATTGGATGGGTTAATCCATCAACATGGGTTATTGGTGGAGCAGCAGTTTTGTTATTACCAGAAACAGATAATTTGGCTGATACATTAAATGACATAGAGTAAAAACCCAGGTAAGCCGGTGTTTAGTGGATAAATATTTTTTACATATTCAATTAAAATTAATTTTACATAGCTATAAACATAATTCATTGGGACCATGTGTGTTTTGTTTTAGAGTGTATTGTAGCATACGTGAAAGACAAGTTTTAAAATGTTGATAACTAGATTAAACAGTTTTTTTTTGTAAATAGGCTAACATTTTAGAACATACAAAATTGCATTCCTGTCTTTTGCTACTTAATTATTTTTTTAATACTGTTTTTAACATAAGATTTCTCCTCTTGCATACAAATTGCTGTAGTACATGTTGCAAAACTAGAATAAAAATAGTTTTCATAAATTTTTGACATTTTTATCTGATTAGTAATAAATGAAAAAAGTTTTAAAGCATAATATATCATAAATTTCTGTCAATATTTATCTTATAAAGAAATGGAAAGAATTTCAGGTCATGTTCTATGAGTGAAAAGAAAGAAAAAAGTTATTTATTATTTATTAACATGGGTTCAGGAACACTTCTTTTTTGAGATATATATAGCTTGTGAAAAATTTTACCTTGTTTTCTGCTCCATGGCTATATAAAGCCATGTTGAAATTCATGGTAACTGTGTCTCTCTGCCTGCTTGATTGGTCAAGGAGCTTTAATTTTGATTATGTTTGGTTGTAACTAAAATTAAATGGTCTCATTGTCTGATATTTAGAAGTCATTGTACAAAATTTGATAAAAAGCAGTTAATCAAGTTTGAGGATATCATACAAAACAATAAATAACAAAAAAATTAGGCTGATTATCCCCCACCCTGAATGGAATTGCCCATATAATTAACCAAACTGATTTACTAATGTAATGAAATCATTTAATTCAGAAATGACTAGAAAGAAAAATGGGTTTTTGCATCCACCCTTTTATATGGATTTGAAGAAGGCCGAATACCATCAAAAAATATCTTCAGCTACTTAGCTGTATTAAATTATATGAAAAATTTTTTAACCATTTGATTAAAATTTGAAAATAGGAGATATAAGACTTATGTAGTCCCTTACCTCTTGACCAGTTGTGACCAAAATTACATGGAATTAATAACAAAAATGTAGAAATTAATGTGAAAATTATTATCCAAATTGATCTAGTCTGGAGATATCAAGCAAAAAATATGCCAACATACATTTATACGCACAGGGTGTATATAAAGTAAGTTTCTTGGTCTTCTATGATTGTTAATTTGTAAAATCTTGATCAGTGCCATATCTATTTTAGACGTAAACACTATTCTTAAATTTATTATAAAATTTTGGCTGCCATCTTGTTTCCATCATGTTGGATCTAAGTTTATTTTTTCTGATAGCACTATGGTCATTTGATATATCTTTTCTTTCTTTTCCTGTTTAGCCTCCGGTAACTACCGTTTAGATAATTCGTCAGAGGATGAATGAGGATGATATGTATGAGTGTAAATGAAGTGTAAGTCTTGTACATTCTCAGTTTGACCGTTCCTGAGATGTGTGGTTAATTGAAACCCAACCACCAAAGAACACCGGTATCCACAATCTAGTATTCAAATCCATGTAAAAATATCTGGCTTTACTAGGACTTGAATGCTGTAACTCTTGACTTCCAAATCAGCTGATTTGGGAAGACGCGTTAACCACTAGACCAACCCGGTGGGTTCATATGATATATCAAAATGAAAAATAATTGATGAAGAAATTTAATGAAAAGATTGATGGAAAAAACAGTGGAAAAAACAGTAAATAGTGGACTTTATGTAGTCCTTCAAGACAAAGTCCAGTGGCTTAAATGGCCAGTACATTCTAAAGAACGTACTGGCCATTTCACTGATCCTCTCAACCTATTCATTTTTCTGGAAATGTAGCATTTAAGATGTCAACTATATAAATCAGATGCCGATAATTTAGTTCAAATAATTTCAAGAGAAAATCAAAGAATGTCTAAAAATGATTCAATCAGTTTTTAAGATTCTAATTGCTTTTGAGTATTTTATTTTAGTTATGTCAGAGAGTTGTCCAAAGAAGCACTCTCAGTCGGTACGATCATTAATAGCATATAACTTGAAATGGATAGAGATGTCAGTGATGGCAACTTAATTTAAAATATTTATCATTTTATTTAAATATAATACTTTTTTGTTTATTTAATTCAATGATTGTGTAACTAAAGTGCACGTGCATACGTGCAATCTTTCTTCGCGCGGGTGTGGTAGTACTAACAGCCATTAAATATTATTCAATTAATTCTACTGGTCACCTGTGATGTTACAATATGGCTGGTGCCAAAGGCTAAACAGAAAAAGAAAGAAAGACAACAACAGCAGCTGTACGTCAGTGCTACACCAGCACTTCTTTTGGTGAGAGGGGGTACTAATGACTTGCTATGCCCAGTTTATCCATTTTTTAGTGCAATTTTGCAAAAACTTTTTTGGAGACATTATTATCTTTAAATTTTTGATAAATGTGCCTAAGAAAATAAGACCATAATCAGGCGAAATCTTGAAATACTTAGGATGACCTTGCTCTACAGCCTCACTCTCTTAACCTTTTAAGTTGAAAATTTAATGACCAAGTTTGGTCAAAATCGGTCAGTTAGTTCTGTAGATACAAGTGTGAAACACCGAACACAAACATGCATGAGAAAATTTCCATCTGGTTTTTGTGCTTTTTGGGTTCCTTAGGTACCTAAACATAAAGGTCTGGTGAAAACCGCATTTGCCCAAATTGGACCGATTACAATACTTTCCTTTCTGAAGCTGTAGCTCTGCTATAGTGCTAGGTGGGAAAGTAAAAGAATTTATGTCCAAAATAGGAATGGTGTTGGTTGTTTCTCTAAATTAACAATTGTTTCAGAAAAAAAGGAGGAACTTACTATATAATACCCTCTGTGTATATGTATATACATACATCCTTCCAGAATTTTTCAATGTAAAATTTTGTTTTTGGTTAGAGAGGGATTATAAAGTTTTAGATCTGGAAAAACTTGACATAAAATTTAATAGAATTAGCATATTTCTTTTATAGAATATACTGTAAGCTATTGTGTATATAATAATTTAAAATATAAAATAAAAATTTTCCTAGCCATTTATTTTAATTTATAGCTGTATATTTTAATTTAAGATATTTCAATGCATAAAACCAAGTATTAGTTTTATATTTTTTCTTGTCTCATATACTCGTATCCTCTTTCTAACTTATTAGAGACCTTGTTTTCTTATACCGTAAAGAAAATTAAGGTACATTGATTGATAAGAGCGTATAGAATTAAATTGATAAATGAAAAAAGAATTTTATTATTTTAATTTTTTTTAAATTGATTTTAATATTTGTTTCTTTTTTTTAGAGATACTTCAAAAAAATGTAACGAATTCTTCCTGTTGTATTAATGTAAAATTAATATCATTGGGTAAGCCAGCAAAGAAAGATAAGAAAGTGTGCAAACTGTACTCATAAAAAGAAACTTCAGTGAATAAAATAAAATTTTGTGTCTTGACTTGATTCAGTAATCTGATAAAAACCACAATAAAATTATATCTGTAATTCATAAACTTTTAACAATATAATCTTTCTTTTCATATTAAAAGAATTAAGAAGTGATGAAATATGTGATGTATATTATACAGTGTTTAATTCTGTGTATGTTAGTTTTATTATCATTATTATTACTGTAGTATTATTATTATTATATTATGTGTGTTTTTTATAATTGCTGTATTGTTATGTATATAAGCTTATCTTTGTTGTGTGTGTTATGTTCTGTTAATTCTAATTTATTTTTGTGAGAAGTGTTCCATGTAATTTCTTTAATGAAAGTGACATTTAATTTGGATGGTAATCTCATTTTAATTTTTTTATACATTTTTGTTATATTTTATTTCATCGGTGTAAGTATTAATATCGATTTAAGATAACTTATCAATAAAATAATACAGTTTTGTAAATATTCTTATTGTTTTTCGATTGTAAAAATAGTTTTTCTTTTAATAATTATTATATATTAAATTTTTTAAAACCTTTATATTGCCATGAAAAATTAAATGTTTAAATTTATTTATTGAAAAAGGTGTAATTAAAAAAAAAAAAAAATATTAAAAAGTTTTTTAAGTTAATATTACTTTTATGTTTTAAATAATGTTTTTAGTGTTGTAATTTGCTGGTTTTGAATTACTATAAAATTAACAATCAGTTATGTAAATCTCATTTTTTTTGTAAATAATAAACTCTAATAATAAGTTTACTCTGTATAAAAATAAATATACATACATTTGTGTATGTGCTGTGGTTACTTCTTTTCTCATGAACTAAATTGATCGATAAATGTTTACAGGACATTTGATAACAAATGTTCAGAAATTAGATTATAATTTATACAGAAAGATGAATTTAAATATTTACATTAGCAGCTGCTATCATTATATTAAATGAAAGTTAAAAAAATTTTCCCTTTTAATGCATTGAACTTGTGTAATAATACATTCTATCTTACAACCTATAATTAGGGCAGATTAATTTATGAATGATATTTGTTTTATGATTAAGATTTTCATACTTGTATTAAAATATTGAAATTTTAAAAATATTGTCGCCACTCAATTTTATCTCACAGAAAAATAAAATTTGGTTGTTTTTCAACTTTATACATCTTCACATATACAAGAATTTTCATTCGTTTATCTTAGATTTTATATTATTTTAAATTAAAAAACAGATTTTTGAAACTTTGATTCGTTTACGTTTACTAACATGTAAAAAAAATATATTAACAGCTATTGTTTGGTGGGATTATGATAAAAAAATGTTTTTGAATACAAACCCAAATCTTACAAAACACTTCATTAAACTTGTGAATGAACATGTAAATAGCAAACTTATAAATTTAATTACTTAAATTTATGTCAAATATAAAAGATTTAACACAAATATTCTACATTTACGCTATAATAAATATACAATATTTTTGATCCAAAGATCAAAATGAAATTTTAGCATTTAAAAACTATTAAAAATTTGTGTTTAATAATCATCATTATAAAATTGGAATTAATATTCTTTCATAGTTCAGAAAAAACGCCTCCTATAATACATTTAAATGAAAAAAAACTAGTTAATTTGTATACAAGTCTACACTTCAGAGCAGATATCTTATGGGTACTTTTTCATTTTACACTTCCACTTTTTTGCATTTTTTTCACATAAAAATTGCTTAATGCATCATGCTTTACATTAAGCGATGAATAAAACAGAGAAATACCGTAGTAATCCTATAACTGAAAAAAAATAATCCAATAATACATTAGATGAAACACACTTAAATGCCCTTTCATGCTGGTCATTCTAAACATTCTCCATATTAACATATTTTACATATTAAAAATATAAGCATTATTGCTTATAATTATAAATATAATCTAATCAAACATAACCTACGCTTGGTTCGCTCGCTATCCTTGATTAATTAACAGTAATGTTTTGATTATGTAATTATTAAATAACTGCAATAATTATTGAATTTATTATTTAAGTAATCAAGACATTACTGTTAATTAGTCAAGGTTAGTGAGCGAAGCGAGTGTAGGTTTTGTTTGGTTAGATTATACTTACAATTTCTCTGCAAATATCTCCATACCCACTAATTTGGAAGAATTCTGCCTTATTGTACTTTCTTTTTGAAAATGAGGACTCATTTATTTCTTCCATCATTCCTGGACCACTACCATTTTAATAAATTATTTTTTATAAATGATCAGCACACACATGTACCTTTCTCAGGTACATTTTCCAATCTGTTATTGCTTCACTTAACAATAAATGATGAAATTGTAGGTTAATGATGGAATTCGTTATTAACCTATACTCACTTTGCTTGCTAACCTTGACTACTATGTTAATATGTAAAATAAACATATTTTAAACCTATCATATGTTTAAGATAGGTATAAAATAGCATATAGTGTGTTTTCTCTAATGATTTATTCATCAATTATTATAAAACATCTATATTAAGTAATTTTTATGTGGAAAATGCGTAATTTTTATGTGGAAAATGGAAGGTGTAAAACAAAACAGTGCCGTGTTATGTAACACACATAAAACAATACATTTAGTATAGGCTCTCTCCTCAAGAGCTTCTTTAGATCTTTCACTTGTGTGGAGAGGGTTTGTAATAATATTCATAAAAATGTACATATTCCTAATTTTCCATGAAGTATGAAACAAGATTATCTAAAGCCAGCATATCAATTCCAGATTTGATAAAGAGCTACTTTGATGAAACTTCAACAACAAGGGGACCAAAAAAATACCCATGCGAGGCCAAATGCATGTCAATAGTAATAAGTAAACTATCTAAAAATATAACTTTTACGTTTTAGGATGTTTACTTTTCCCTTCTTGGTATATAGAACGAATGAATTTAGTCTTCAATAACAGTAGACTAAAATAATTCAAATTATAAAATAAACCTGAACTTATTAAAAACTCTATATGACTGAGTGTTTTTAATTTCTGTTACAATATAACATTTATATGAAAGCTGCACTGGATGGAAACTGCTGATGATGGGATATAAGGCCCCTTGTAGTCAGTAAAGAGACCATATACAGCAGACAGTGTCTATCATTATGCCATTAGTAAATACACTTTCACTGTATATATTAATAATTGCTGCTACAACTATTGCTACTAGATATGTTATAGCTATTATTATGTTCAACGATAATAACCGTGCTTGTTCTGAGGTCAAGTTTAACATCTAGTAATATATCTCATCAAAGGTCACAATTCTCCATTTTAGTGGCAGTCTATCACTGTTTGTTAAAAAGTGCAAAAAAAGAAAGTGTAAAAAAGTGTTAAAAATAGTAGTTTCATTAAAATAAATATATATTATCCAATGGAGTATTAAAATATGAAATATAGTTTAAAGTTTTATAGTTTATCCTAATTATTCAATTATAATATAATTAGATAATGTTTAGTACATATATTGTTTTTAAAAGTACTTAAAATAACTTTTTTCATTTAGTATATAAATTTCATAAAACTATGGTTTATAATTATTTATAATGATGTATGCAATTTTTACTTCTAGAATATCTAAGAAATTACCATATTAAAAGCTATAAATTTTTCTTATAATTCTATAATTTCACTTATTACTAATGTGATATATATATATATATAGATCATTAACCACTTTTTTTATTTACTAGGTTAGCAGTGGACCAGTTAGTAAATAATATCTTACATTGTAGATTGACTTGGATTTTACATAATTTTTCATTTTGTAGAAAATTACCTTGGATAGGTTTCAGTGTTTTTGAACTATCTTTTATTTGTTATTTATACTGACATTCTTTTTTTTTTAAAATGGCCGTCCTTATAAATTACTATCCGTTCAGTGTTTATTATTATTATTACTTAAGAAAATATCATTTTAAATTTGAATATTATGGTCCCTTGTTACTGTACGTTCTTTCATATTTTTTATGTTTAACTTAAGTTACCATTCTCTGTCTTTATTAAGTTGAAGTCTGTTACAAACCATTTATGCATATATCATTATTCATCCATCTCATATATTTTATATTTAGTTTTACTGAGGAATCGTTTTCTCATAAGTATTTGTAATGAAATATGATTCAAATTTCAGAGGGACTTTTTTAAGATTATCAAGAAATAATTTTTTTCTTGGTTATTTTAACGTATCAAAAACCACTGTTAATTTGTAATTTGGTTTTATTATGTTTCAGAGCTAAATAAGAACTGATATTCTTTAGTTATTGATGTTTCAGTTATAAAAAATATAAAATGTTCACTGTATTATAATTTTTTTATATAATCCAGACATGAGGGCTATCCAGAAAATTACTTGTTTTTTTTTTAATAGAAAATACTTATAACATTTTTTTTATTCACAGCATAAAACTACAATTTTTAAATACTTTTTTCTACATTGCAACCAAATTGAGACAGTTATAAGGTTATATAGACTTTTAATTCTATCATTGTAAAAGCATTCTGTCATATAAATACTGGGATGCAAAACATTTTTTTTTTGTTTATTATGAAATAACCATAAAGTGCCAAATCCAAACTGTTAGGAAGATGATTAAACCTTTTCCACTTAAATTGTAGTGAAATTGAAATATATCTGGGAGTATATACTCATACCAGCAGGTATGGTCATTCAAGAATACAATACTGGAGCAAATCATGCTAAACTGTTATTTACAGAGTTCCTTCTTAATTTTCTTTAGTTTCTTATAATACACTTCAAAATTGATTTTAGCATTGCATTTCAAGAAATCAATAATCAAATCATTTTATCTGTCTAATACAATTTTCATTATTTTTCTTGGTATAAAAAGTTGGTTTTGTTTCAGTCATTTTATTTTTTGTTTTGTTTGGTTCATGAAGAACTCTACTAGAAATCTGAGAAAATAAATAAAAAATTTCTTAAACAGAGATTTATTGTTAATCTTATTTAACTATAACATCAATTTGTATAACTAATTCGTTGTTCTTTGTTAGTTATTACTGAATCATATTAATTAGTTAATAGATTTTCGATTCTCTTCTAAAACTTATATTGTCTTTTTTTTGGGAGGATTTTTTATGTCAAAAACTTTTAATACTTGTAGTTGCAAAGAAAAAATTATAGTAATAAGTTCCAAAAAATTAGTAGCTATAATTTACTTTATTTCTAGATGATATCACCATATGTAGAATTACAGCAGTTGATGATCATTTTGAAGAATTAGAAATGCCAACTAGAATGTATGACTGTTAATTTTTCCATAAAACAGCATATTAAACTGGCAAACTTAATTTAAATCGATAAATTTTTTAATTACTATCCATTTTTGATTACCGATTATAGAGATGCCATCTGCTGTACGGATGAAGAAAAATCTGAAGAATAGCTTTAAATTAACAGCTTTAATAGCTTTAGAGTACTAACAGAAAATAGAGTATCGTAGCAGAAAATGTAGTTACCATAAATATTACTGCCGGTCCATACTCTTACTACTATATCTTTATATAGACACAAGAAAAAACTGCTGAAGCATGTTATTAAAAATGTCATATATAATACATCAATAACAGCTTCTTCTGTTTTATGTAATATAAAAAGATTTGTCTTGGATATTCTAGGGAAGAATTAAAAGTAAAGTAACCCCCATAAGTATTTCATTTTTAATCTATATACTTTTACTAAATATTTAAATCATTATTTGTATTGGATATATGGTAATTAATGGTTATTATGTACTGTGTCTATATTTATCTGTTATTTAAGCCTGTTACATTACCTCAATGATGTGTTTTCATGTGATTGTAGATAATGTATAATTAACTATAATTATAATAATAATAATATTTTTTTCATATTAATGATGGTAAGATAGATGAATTATGTTTTATTGTGTAAATATTTATTTATTTTCTTCATTATATCATTGTCATTATTATTTTTCTACTGCATATTAGGTAGATTTCATAGGAAACCTACTTATTGTAATGGGTACCATGATTCGACTTCTGGAATTTTTGACATATCTTTGCCTTTCACATCCCCCAGACCCCAAAACCACTGTTAGTTCAAACATTTATATATATATTTCACTTTCTTGTGGATATGATAACTGCCATAATTTTGGGCCAGTTACTTTCAAATTGATACATAAAATATAACAACCTAAAATCTTGATCGATTTCATTAATGGGCAAAATCGAACCATGGGGGTGGAAATGGGTGGGCTTTTTTAAAAAAAAAACAAAAGATTGCTACAGCTTTCTTATTAAGTAAAATATTGAATTAGTTTAAAGTTCCTATTATTGCTTCTATAAGGGCCTAAAATTTAAGTAAAGTTTTTTGATATCACCAACCAGTGGCCTAGGGAGGTGGAAAAATTGGGGCTTCAAAGAAAAAAAATCATACCTCCCTTAATAGGCACAGTATCGAATCTGTGTAAAGTGGTCATTAGCCCTCTAAATATTACCTAAAACTTTTGTCTCAAACAATTTTTGATATGACCAACCCTTATGACAAGGGATGACCAAAATGTTGCTGGAATTGTAAAAAGATGTTGCTTGTCATAATAATATGGCAAGCCCATCTTCATCTTTATCTTTCAGATGGGGGTGGGACTTGAAACTTTATTTTACATGCAACCATTGCCGTATTGAGTAAATTTTAAGTTTTTCTCAACTTTAAGGTGGAAATGTTTTTTAACCCTACTTAGCACCAGTGAAATCTACCTCCGCCTTCCGGCATGCCAAAAGAGATTTTTTTAATTATATTTTTATGTACCATGTATATATTGTATGTTAATAATAAATGTAACTATTATACTGTGTTCTGTATGTAATTTTTTTTGTTATAAAATTATTTGTATGTCAAATAAAAGTAAATAGAAATGAATTTTTTTGTTCTTATTATTTTCCATGTTTAAAGAATTTTAATTGTAATGTTATTTTTTTTAATACACACATATATACCAGAGTTTTCAGTTATTTGAGACATTCTGTGCATTGTTTTGTTGCTTTATTGCGAGAAAGTATAATACAAAACTTTTGTTTACGGAAGTAATGACTGGAAATTAACTGCACATTAAGATGATTCAATCACCAAAGACACCATACAATCCCAAATGTTGTAATGTAATTGCCTTGTTAAAACTAAATGTCATTTAAATCCACTTCTATGAATTAACTGATGACATTTATGAGAAATTCTGAATTATTGCAATTAACATGAATTAAGATCACATAATATTATGAAATATTATTGCAGGATATTTGTCGGCACTTCAATACAATGAACGTAATGACCATGCTGCAAACAGGCAGCGTGATGCTTGGTACTTGTTATGAAAAGAAATAACTACGGTGAAGTAAGTAGTGTTTTTCTTTGTATAGTGTATATAATAACAGCAGGTAAATTAGATTTCTGGTCGGGCTTTCTTAATTTAATGAGATGGTAATAGTGTACTAGAAAAGATTTATGTCATTTATTTTGAATAATAATATTTATTTATAAATAAATTAATCAAACCGTTAAAGATATTTTGTTTAAATTTTTATATTCTGTGTGTATTTTGTTTTAGGTAAGAAAATGTAATTAAATAAAAATTGTAATTAATTGTATGAGCACCTTTCTAGATGTATGAAGCATCAAACAGAATGAAAAATAATACAAAGAGTAATGAGTAATTTCTGTAATATGAGCATGAATAAATACTAATCATATATGCATTGTTGAATTTCACAATAAAAACGTCAGTTACCGGTTCTTAGACTTCCAAATTAAATTTTATTATAATAAAATGTTTATTAAGTTCAATTAAAGTTAACTAATACGTCTTTGGTTGTACTTGTTTGGTAACTTAAGATTTATTTAGAGTCAGTAATTCAGTAAGTAAGCATATAATGTTTTATTATGCATTAAAACACCATGATTATGTTATTTGTTTTTAATGCTTTTATTTACAGTCGCATCAATAATTACCGTCATTAGTGACTAAAGTTACACTATCATGTAATTTTGTATAAAACTACAAAAATCATAAACAACAAAAATAAACAATAAAGGAACACCATGATTTTATATGAGAACTAATTATAGATTAACCTTTGGTTGAGAAAAAATAAATAAATGTAAATTGAGGAATGGTAACCAAAATGAAAAAAATATTATATGTGTAAATTACACACCCATACACACACACACACACACACACACACACACACATACACACAGACAAACACAGAAAAAGAGATGGCAGAGAAAGAGGTAAATGCAGAGACAATGATAGATACAGAGGCAGACATAGGGACAGATAAACACAGAGAAACAGACAGAGAAAGACAAACACAGAAACAGACAGAGGCAGACGCAGAGACTGAGACAGACACAGAGACAGAGACAGACACAGGCACAGGCAGAGACATACACAGAGGCAGAGACAGTGACAGACACAGACAGAAACAAACATAGAGACAGGCATAAACGCAGACACAAAGACAGAGGCAGGCATAGAGACAGAGACAGAGGCAGATGCAGACACAGAAACAGAGACAGACACAGACACAGAGACATAGAAAGAGACAAACACACAGACAGACGTAGACGCAGAGACAGAGACAGACGCAGAGGCAAACACAGACATAGACACAGATGCAGAGACGGAGGCAGACATAGAGACAGAAACACACACAGACAGAGACAAACACAGAGAAAGGGACAGACACAGTCAGAGACAAACATAGAGATAGAGACAGAGTCAGCCAGAGACAGAGGCAGACGCAGTGGCTGGACTAGAGACAGAAACAGACAGAGATAGACACAGGCAGAAACAGAGACAATGGCAGAGGCAGACATAGGCATAGACAGAAATGGAGACAGACACAGACGGATACAGAGACAGACGCAGACACAGACAGACACATACGCAGATACAAACAAACAGAGAGACATATGCAGAGACAGAGGCACCACATAGACACAGATAGAGACCAAAACAAATAGAGGCAGACAGTGACAGATACAAACACAGATGCAGTGAAGGAGGCAGACACAGAGACAGATATACACACACACACACTCAAACACAACTTTTATTACTTTTTGACATCATTCCCATCCGAATTCAACCATTTATTTTATCATGATTCCAGCTTGTATATTATCGCTTCAAAGAATGATCCGCCAACATCCGTTTGCCGACTCCATCCGTGAGTTTATTACTAAGTTTGAAGTGTTGTGTTGCCAGCCGAAAAGGTTAAAAATATATGTATGTGTATGGATAATTTTATTGTTTTATTCTTATTATTTAATCTAATTATTTTTACGCAATATAAGGTTCTCCAGCTTCAAAAAGGGAATATTCAAAAAATTGAAATACCTTTTTAATTCTTTCTACTCCAAATTTCAGGCTAATAATTAACCGAATTAGTCATTAAAAATAAATATTCTGATCATCAGTTCAAACTACTTTCTTTATCCCAACACGGCTGTGATCAGTCACTAAGAAAGAAAAATTTCTCTTTACTGTTGCTTAATGACACCTCAAACCCTCAAATTAAAAATTTGAAACTTTTACATCGTGTTATAAAATTCACATTTGTATGGGCAGAAGAACTTGGGATCAGCATCCGAGAGCGACATTGAGCGAAATCATAAAAATGTTATATTTTTTAAAACAATCATTTAACTGGACATTTTTCTATTAAAATAATTTGTTTTTACTTAAACTTTATCAATCCATACTAATTATAAAAGTTTACAGTGCATTCTAAAATTCACAATTATTAGGTCTGAAGAAATTGAGATCAGCATCTTTAATCAACATTGAGTGAAACCATAAAAATGTTATATTTTGTATTTTTGAAAAATCGTAAAAGTTCAACATTCTTTTTATTGATATTTCTTTTTTACTATTTTTTTACATTTTGTAGCGGTGAGTTTGATAATACCTAAAATATAAATATTACTTTACATATTAGATACGATTCAATCTGGCTGTGCTGTGAATGTTTCTCGTTGACTGATCATTAGAGGCGTAAGCCCTGATTTGTATGGTCCAGAGCTTACATCAGACAAGCTGTTGAGATTGTAGTTAAGAAAGACATGAATTGATGGTGAACCAGTTGAGTTCAGCTCATATAATATATTGAGCAGGTTGTTTAGAATTTTGTAAAACAACTGTTATTTTTTGAGACTGTTAGTCATTTGTAAATGAGAAAATAGATAAATATTTTAAAATAGAATTTTCATAAATATTTTTGATGTTTTGAAAAATAAAAACAAACATTGTTACCTACCGCTATTTTTAATCAATTATTTTATGAATCAGATTAAAAAAGGTGTCTGACCTAATTTTTTTTATTCAAATTTATTTTAGTATCACAAAATTTCAGTAATTCTATTTTCATTTCATAAACTTTCTATGGTTAATTTACTTATAAATTCAAAACACAGGACTGTCTAGTGAAAATGGTGTCACAATGGAAAACAACAAACCTACCAGGATTTAAACAAAAAGTGTTCTGAATGAAAGGTTAGGATGCTATTACTCCACTATGGAGATCAACATTTTTATCAGACTATTAATAAAAGTATAATTATGTTATTAAATTAAGTTTCTTACCTTATTTAACAAAATTGTCAACAAATTTGGCTGATTTTATTTAAAATTAGATAAAAATATATCGATTAAAGTAAAAGTCAAATCAGAAGTTTACAGATATGTTTTAAAATATTAAATAAATAGCAATAATGATAAATGATCCCGTTAAATAAACTGCTAAAATTAAAACAACAATAATTAATTATTTTTTATCGATTAACTCACTGTACCGAAAACGAGAACACCTACTGTCCAATTTGCAGACGATATGATTGAACAATGCTTTTTGAACAGAAACTGGAGAAAAAGGTGCTCAGTTATATTTTGCACTATTTATTTTTGTCACTCACATGTAGTTACTAAAAAAAATTGAATAAGATGACTTCCTTCTACTGGTTGTCTTAAGTAAGGTAGGAAAGAAATCTGGTGTAAAAAAGGATAAATACAGAGTGTTCAAAAAGTGATTCAACCTTATGGGAAAATGAGTAAGTTACAATGGTAGTTGAAAGTGGACTCCATTATATGATTCACATAATTTAATATGATACTGCATGCTCTTAAAAACATGTAACGTTTGTTGAGGAATTTCAGCAACATGTTCAATTTTGCTCTGTGATTCGGAAATGGTGTGAAGATGAATTTTGTAAGTGGCATCCTTAAGGTATCCCTGCAAGAAAAAGTTGCAGGGGATAAATCAGGAGACTGAGGGGCCCATAACAACCCCTTCGAAATCACTGATCCAAGGAAGTGATAGTATTGTTGGCTGTATAAGCCGTAGCATTTTCCTGCTGAAACCATGTGTACTCTAGCCAGTCTAAAGGTATAGTGTTTACAAATTGTTGCATTGTCTGCATGTAGTGTGCTCACTCTTCACTGTGCTGTGAAAGAATGTCATGAAGATTCCCCTACGTGACATTGCACACCAAAAACCCACTTTTTGTCTGTGGAGCTGATTTGGATTTTCCATACACCAAATGCATGAATTCTGTGCATTCACGTATACATCAAGGTGGATGCATGCCTCATCAGACCAAAATCAGTCATCGAGTTCTTTCCCTTATGGCATTATAGACGATATGAACTGTTGACAGAAAGCTACACATTTTCCAGTGTCTGCAGGTAACAATTCGTGAACACGAATTCTGTGTGGATGCATCTTTAAATACTTATGCGATGCCGTGTGGGCACTACTGATGGAGAGACCCAACTGGCTTGCTAGGTGTTGCACAGGCTTTCTTGGGACTAACAGAATATGTAGCTTGCACATTGATCAACCTCTTCTGGTGTTAGCACTTTCGGTCACATTCCCTATCTCTTGGTAGTTGTCACATAGCAACTTAATGGAGACTTGTATGGTTCATGCACACCATACTTTTCTGTGAAGGTATTCTGGGTCTGGGCATAACTGGCACATCTAATGTATTGGGAGGCAATGAATATTCTCTGCTGCATTCTGTAACCCATTTTTCCTCATCACATGCAACATGTAAAAAAAAAGGAAACACTGTTCCACAAGGTTGCATCACTTTTTTTACACTATATTATAATTTTTCACAGTTAGTAATCTGTATTAAATTATGATTATCATTATAACAACAGTAAAGATATAATTAAATATTTTGACAACTTTGGACTAATCAAATATTATCTTTTAAAACTATTCTTAAGATAACCATTATTTTTCATACATTTATTTGTTCTTTTGGTTCTTGAACAGATAATGAAAGTTGTTTATCTTTTCTTATCTTCCCTCCAATTTTTCCACGTCCTGAAATTAAATATAAGTAATATTTATTACATTGCTTGATAAAGAATATACTTTCATATGCTTATTAAATATCAGACAGTATTTATTTCACAATAGCAGTGTAAATTTGTTTCTTCTGGGATAAAGGACCTTTGTTCAGTGAAACTGTACGCTTTCACAGTGCTGTTAAAAAGTCCAGAGTGCAACTTACAAATCTATACCCAAAAAAACTGTATGAGGTTTATGGGGCAAGTACAACTGAAAACTTCACTTGTTTCTTGGTTTCAGGTCAGTAGTGTTGAATTCAACAATCAACTTTCATCAATGTTATGAAGTGGCAAAAAATCCCATTCAATTATTTTCAAACAACCCAAACCATGACTAGAAATGTTTACTCATTCATGTTTTTTATCGATTGTGAGCAAACACAGTACACACCTTGCAGACATTTTTTCTTATGTAATATTTGTGTAAGTATTATACACCCATTCATTTGAGTTGCCTGTTGTCTTAGTGATTTCAGGCATCTTCACTCTTCTAGAATGCATCACCAGCATTCTAGAAGAGTGAATGGATTTATTCAATATTTTGTGCAGTTTTAACCTCAATAGGCTATCTGGAATTTCCAGCGTAGTTTGTGCCATATGACCAGTCCAAAAATAAGAAACCATTTGTAATCAGTTGAAATCAATGGAGCCTTTCTTTCTTTTTTTGTTTAGCCTCCGAAACCACTGTAAGGAATACCTTACTTCAGAGGATGAATGAGGATGATATGTGTGAATGTAAATGAAGTGTAGTCTTGTACAGTCTCAGGTCGACCATTCCTGAGATGTGTGATTAATTGAAACCCAACCAACCAAAGAACACCAGTCTGGTATCTATGATCTGGTTTTCAAATCCACATAAAAGTAATTGCCTTTATGAGGATTTGAACCTTAGAACTTGCGACTTTGAAATCAGCTGATTTGCATTGGCGAGTTCACCACCAGACCAACCAGATGGATGAAATCAATGTAGTCAATTCCTCTTTAATGTGTGACAAAAGTAAAATTAAAAAAGGAAAAAAGATTATAAAATGTTATCAGAATCTTTTATCTATGACTGTAATTTATTAGTAATATCTTTTCAATGATTAGAACAATTTCAGAAGATTATGTAAGTGATTTTTTAATGTTAGTTTTAAAAGTTCTGAATTAGAACTTTTAGATAATCTGCAAGACTCAAGTTTCAATAAAATTCCTACAAAATTGCTTTTTACAGAATTTGGATGCCTATACTATATTGTACTTGGTCAGTTAAAATCAATTAACCCATATACAGCTGAAGTTGTGATAATGCAACGTAATTTTTTTTGCGTTGTGATAGCGTCTCGGCCTTTCATTTGGAGGTTCGGGTTCGAATTCTATGCAGGCATGGCATTTTCCCATGCTACAAATCGTTCATCTCATCCTTTGAAGCAATACCTAACGGTGGTCCTGGAAATTGTTTTGCATTATTATTGCATGAATTATTAAACAATAGCAAAATGTTTTTGTTGGTAATAAGTATTTTATGTTATTGTTCACAAAATTTAATCATTTTATTCTATTTAAGAATAAACTCCAAAGTATAATATTATTTTAACTGATTATTACGTACTCAAAAGTAGCAATAGTTTTTCTATGTAAGCTTATCTTATTATCAATTATTTATTACGTCTTTATCTAGACAGAAAAAAATTAATGTCGCGTTTTTGCAACTTCAGCGGCAATGAATATTCAGAGTGACTCATTATTATTGACATGTTTATTCATTACATAAACACAGTGCAACCTTACATTGATCTTCTGAATAAAAACTTTGGCAAATACAGTGTTTTTGTTCATCACCTTTCAATAGATGAACAGATGATCCATACATTGGTCACTATTATTGTAAAATGTGTATGAAAGAAAAACGTGTGCACTTTGGTAACAAGGTGTGGTGTGTTATATTCTTCATAAGGATACCTTCTTTTCAACTTTTCTCTTTATCAAGGAAAAGAAGCAGAAGTAGATTCTAGCCTTGGATTAGGTGCTTCAGTTGTTCAAAACTTATTGCACATCAGGTAATTCTAGGAAGCACAGCATTTATTTTGATAGATTTTTTAGTTCATATTAATTGTTAAGCTTACTTAAGAAGCAAGGATTTTTTGCAAACGGAACAATTAATAAAAATATTATTCAAAATTGCCCTTTGGAAGATTCTTGTTCTTTGTGTAAGGAACCTCGTGGGATGTACGATTATCAATTTGATATCATCAGTTCAATTAAGTTCTTAATTTTCCCAGGTAATTAGGCTTACAGCTAGTTTTAAGATAATAAATACTTGAACAAAGAAGTATACTTTCAAAACTATTGTTTTGTTTCTGAAACTAAAGTTTTTCCACACTTTTAATGTAACATGCTAAATATATTTTTAAATATTAACGAAGCTGTATTATGCAGTATTATTATTAAAATAGGTTTTAAAACTATTTGGTTAATATTACTACTACTATTACAACCAAATATAATATCAATAACTAAATTACAAGTGAAATAAACTACTGTAATCTGCAGATTATACAGCAAACCTAGTTTTATGAGGAAAGGAATTTATATGTTGAATGAACTCGTGAATAATTAAAAATATCTAATGACTTTTAATCTCTATCATTGTAGTTTGTCTACAATTGCCTGTTGTAAGTTCTTCTAGTAATTTTGTATCCACAAATATGAGGCCATTCTGATGTAGTTTTGAATTACGTTGTCTTGCCCTTATTCCTTTGTTATAATTATGAATCCCTTCATTCATTTTTAAAGCTGAAGTTTTACACAAATAATTATGATGATTAGTTCACCACATAAGTTTAAAGTGTGTGGACTGAAATATGGAATTGGAATTTTTTAATGTACAAGACTGCACTTCATTTACATATACACATCATCATCATTCATCCTCTAAAGTAATACCTTATGGTGGTTTCAGAATAAAACAGAAAAAAAAGGTTAGGCCATAGGCTCAGAAATATAAATTCAGCCAGGGATCAGCAGAGTGACAGTTTAAAGTTTCAGTAAAGTGTGTGAATAACATGAGTATGGTTTACAATAAGTGTGATCAAGTGGGCAAGAGCATTTGAAGTGAGTGTCCGATAAGAAAGAAGTGAAGAGTGCATCACGAGTATTCCATTTTAGATGTGGGGTTAAAAACAAGAAGTTGATTGGTGAGTTCTTTGTGAACAGAAATAGAAGTGACATTATTCATTAATGAAGTGTAAGGTAGTTTTTTGTAAACAATGAAATTGAATAATACTGCCATCAAGTGAATTGTTATCTTAATATTAATTCAATATTTGTTTCTATTATTTATTATAAAGTCTTTAGTAGATCGGAATTGTATTTTGGTATTTACAATTTAAATGATATTAAATTAACTTTAATTATTATATTTTACCTTATACGTTATTTAAGAGTAATAAATTGTATTTATGAAAAGTTTTATGTGTGCTATCTCTCAATATCCTTGTTGAACCATGAACACAAGACAATATCATTCTGCTTACAATTTTTATCAAATGATACTTTATCACATAAGTCACTGAATATTTGCTGATAGTGAACTCAAATAAAATCTAACAATTTAGATATGGTGTTATTAATTAGTTTGTTTAAATAGTAGCTTTGTTCATTATATTTATTCTGAAATTCAATAAAACTTGTGTTTTTTTTATTTAAAGTTTTTTTGTTTCTGTTTAGATAAACATTGGCTTACTGTAAACTTATTTGGCAAATTGTGCTCAACACACGCTGATTGTTCTCCCAAATTTAAACTTTTATTTGAACAAATGATGTAAAAGTTATCACTACACTGATTTAAACTACTCTCTAGTTCATTAAATAAAGAATAAGATGGAAACTAAATTTAAACTTGTGAGATAGATGAATTGTAGAACGTCATTCTAAAAAGTGCTTAAAAATGTTTTTCCTTAGCATCAAATGAATGGCAGTTTATTAGCTGACTGTTTTTTTTTTTTACAATAATTTAGTTTATACAGTATTTTTTTTTGTACTGTTCAATAAACAGAATTTCAACTCTTTTAAATTAAACAAATTAATACCCAATTCTTTTTCTGGTTAAAAATATATTTAAAATGTTAAAAGAACAAGAGTATTAATTATTAAAGATTACAATTCAATAACTTCACTAAATTTTTATAAAACAATTATATCTTGATATCCAAAAGACTAAAATTAGTTAAATGGATAATCAGTCAGATATCAGTTTTGATAGAGATTAATAACAAAAAATATTACTAGTACACTCAGCACAAATTATTATACACAAACCTGACATGAATATCCATATTTTATGAAGGCATATGTGGTTATTATAACATAAAATATCAGTCAATAACTGAAATTGTAGTAGCGGATACCTGATTATCAGACCATGTTTATCAAATAATTAACTTTGCAAACATTAGAAACCAAATCAGTCAGATCCTAAGGAAAACAATTATTTCAGTTTTTTCCTTGTCAATAAGAACATATTTGTGGTTTTGATTTACAACTCACAGGAATAAATTAAAAGTATAAAACATTTTAATGTTATTTATGACAATGAAAGTAATTAAAAATTAATCTTTTGCCTTTTATTTTAAAAAGGCAAAAGATTAATTTTAGTTTTGTTTTAATCATAATTTATTTTATGTGTTTTATTTAGCTTTTAAAACTTTTAATAAAAAAAATAATTAATTTAATTTAATTTGATGAAGTGCATGTGTTTCAGAATCATATAATCATCTTAGAAACAAATTGAAATGTTTCAATTGAAAGGTTTCAATTACAAGTAGACAATTTTACTACTTTTTTATTGAACTGTGTTCACATCTGCTCATTTTGTATATGTTTTACGAGAGTGTAAGTTTACAGACATTTATCAATGTAAATATGGGTCAAATTGATGTACGATTGTCCAGTACATGGATAATGATTGTTCATTTTAATGAACATATCATATGTTCATTTTGTTGTTGTTTTAGTTATCAACACTTTTTAATCTATTGATCTAGTTTATATGCATTATTCATAAATAACATAACTTGTTAAAATTACCCATTCATTTATTAGGGAAAAATGACTCAAGTATTACTAAACGTACAATTCACACTATGAAAGCAAAAAGTAATTAATTTATTTTGGTAAACCAAAACTAGAAGAAAAAAAGAAAATTTAAACACTACAAAAAAGATTAAATAAATGATAGGAAATTAATGAAATAATTAAAACACAACTGTCATATTTAAAAATACAGGTTCATTTATCTTTTTAATTACACATTAACTATTTATCTACGATAAATTACATTATTCTACAGACTTAATAAAATAATATACATCTTGAATCACTTTATACAAAACATAAAAAAAAGTAATACTAACAATAATTAAATTAAACATTAGTTCTCAAATAATTAGATATACGTATAATAAATGTATTTATAATGTAGGATAAAAAAATTACCGTTAATAATAAACAAGGAATTTTTTATTTTATAAATACTATTCTTATCTTTACTTATCTATTTGAATTTATTTTTTAAAATGTACACAGATAAATCACAACCAATAAATGGTTTTCATTATAAATAACTATTTTACTATTATATTAATTAAAATATATAATACAATAATTTTATTATTTACAATTAAAGAAATCACAGATTAATTATAGTAATTTAGTGAGTGTAATTTAATACAATACTTAACTTTTAATTCTAAACTTAGGTTTAAATATTAAATTTCTCTACAAAAGAATATTTACAAAATTTAATTAGTAATTTTTATTTTTAATGAAAAAATGTAACTCCTTAATATTCTGAGAAAAAAATATGGTGTTTTTGTACCTTTCTGGAAGTAGGTATCACCTTGTCACATATTAGTATATGATGCATATAATTTTTAAGTAGACATAACTTTAAAGCAAAAAAAAATTAACAAAAGTTAATTAACAAAATTAATTGAAAAGTTATACAATTTAAAATTCAGTTTAAATAAAATAATATAATTAATAACCTTAAATTTTATAACCTTTTTAAAATCTTTTTATATGTAAATTGATCACACACAACATTTAATGGTAAATAAAACATAAAAAGTTGTACTATTTAAAATTTACTGTTGTACTGTTACTAACAGTAAAAAATTTGAAGTTTTAAAATTTTGTTAACTATTGGGAGAGAATAGAAGGGATTTGACTTTTGTGATACTCTGTGCGTTACGGAAGTTTAAAATGATAAATTACAGTATTACAACTGCATTTACAACAGATACAACTATTGAACTTAAATGAAATTAATGATTTTTAAAAAAACAAACAATTTTCTGAAATTCAAATTCTGATAGTTCTTTTGTTTTGACTTAAAAAAAATTGATTTTCATGAAATTAAAATTTCATGTATCAATTAAAAAAAAAATTTTTTTACAAATTTTATTATTTAAAGAAAGATATGTACGGTAATTATTTACCTATAAATAAATATAAACACATAGTGCTTTTGTGTGGGTAAAGAAATAATTACAGCACCAATCGTGATCTCATTACTATGGTGATGTGAATGGTGTTCTTTGAGGATGATACAAAAAATTTTGGATAATGTAAATTAATCATTTATAAATGGTAATATCAAGGTTGCCACTAATAAATTATTATAAATTCTATTTTTTTAAATATCAAAATATAATTTTCGTTTCATAGTAAATTTTTTTTTATGCAAATAAATATCTACAAAATGTTCCCGCAGAACAATGAATAGATGTATTGAATGTTTACAGTTGACTTAAATAAGAGAAAAGCTGACAGGAATTAACCCCTCTATATTACATTTTATTCTGGCTGACACTCTGTAACAGCTGCCAATGGATGACAATGAAATGAGTATTTTTAGTGCTTGAAAAAATGCTATGACTGACCGTGAGTGAAACCCAGAACATCTGGATAAAAGGCACAGATTCTATCATTCTGCCATGTAGATTGGCTGTAGTTAAATAAAAGGATATTATTTTAATTTCAATGACTTAGATAGCAAATTTACATCTCTAAAATTTTAAATTTTTAATTTTGTTTCTAATTAATAAACTATAATAAAAAAATCCATTCTGAAGAAGCAAAGACCTGAATAAATACTCAACAGAAATCATAAAAAGAAAAACAGTAAGAGAAACAATTACTTTAGTAATTTTAATCAATTCTTAACTGGTGTTAAGAAGCAGTTTTTTAAACTATTATTATATAAATAATAAAATGTCAAGTAATTGTTTTTCCTTGTTTATTTTTTCTTCAAAAAACAGGCATCTTAAATTCTTACTATGAAATAGTGATTATTCTGTTTTTATAACTATGAATAGAACTCAAAAGTGGGGTTGTTCTCAAATTTATTCCTGCTTCAATTAAATTAAGTTAAGTTTATTTGAATGCTATTATATTTTAATAGATGACAGCTATTCTGAACTGAAATTATAAGGATAACATTAAACTACTGGTTAAAGAAATAGAAACTTATCAGTTTTGCTTTATAGGTAGATTTCATAAGAAAGCTACCTATTATGATGGGTACAATGATTCTACTTCCAGAAAATTTCAACATATCTTTGCGTTTCACATCAGCCAGACCCAAAATCACCATCAGCTCAAAAGTTTACGTATATTTATTTCACTTTGTTGTGACACGATAACTGCCATAATTTTGCCCCAATCACTTTCAAATTGATTCTTAAAAATAACTCATCCAGAAATCTCGGTCAAGTTCGTTAATGGCCAAAATCGAACCATGAGGGTGGAAATGGGGGGCTTTTTTGAAAAAAAAAACAAAATATCGCTAAAATTATATATTAATTATATAATTATATTAAATTAATAAATATTAATATTAATTATATTAATTAATAAAATATCAAATTCGTTTAAAGTTCCTACTATTCTTTGGATAAGGGCCTTTTATGTAAGAAAGTTTTTTGATATCACCAACCATTGGCCCAGGTGGTGAAAAAAATGGGGTTTTGAAGACAAAAATATATATCTACTTTAACAGGCACAGTATTGAATTGGTTTAAAGTGGTTGTTAGTCCTCTAAACATTACCTAAAACTTTTATCTCAAACAATTTTTGATATTACCAACCCTTACGACAAGGGATGCCTAAAACAAAAAAACAAACAGAAAAAAACAAAATATCGCTACAACTTTCTTATTAAGTGAAATTAAAAATTTGTTTACAGTTCTTGCTATTCTTGGATGAGGGCCTAAAAATTATCTAAGTAAATTTTTTTGAAATCACGTACATTGTCCCACGGGATTGAAAAAATTGGGTTTTGAAGACAAAAAAAATCATACTTCCCTTAATAGGCACAGTATCAAATTGGTTTAAAGTTGCTGTTTGTCCTCTAAACGTTACCTAAAACTTACATCTGAAACAATTTTTGATATGATTAACCCTTACGGCAAGGGATGACCAAAATGTTGCTAGAATTGTAAACTGGGGCGTGTCATATGCTAAACATGTGAAACTTTTCTTCACATGTAACCATTTTTGTATTGAGTAAATTTGAAGTTTTTCTTAACCTTAAGGAGGAAATCTTTTTATCCCTTCCTTAGCACCAGTGAATTCTACCTCTGCCTTCCAGCAAACTGAAAGGGATTTTTTTTGTTTAAATTCACTACACAAAATATTATTTAATCATCTGTTGCCAAATTTACTTTACAAGATTTTTTTATTTGAGAAATAATATCGATTTTGATATCTTTTACCCAAACAATGGTTTTAATCTTTTGAACAGAATATATATTTCCAGTGAATATACATTTGCAAAATTTAAAAAAAAATATTTAGATTTTGAATATACTACTATTACTATATCAATTTTTAGATTTAATTTTTATACTTATTAATAAATTTAATAAAACTTATTCTTAATAGATTTAATAATAACTTGAAAAATATATAAATTTTATTATTGTAAATATTTTTAATGATATTGGAAGCTTATAGAAATATGGTAAAATACTTATTACAATTATGTTATCAGTACAACATATTTTAATGAGGATAAATCTTTGAACATCCATAAGTCTACTTTTTTCTAATTATAAATATGGTGCGTGTGTGTATATACACACATATTCATAATCATATCCACATAATTACTTTTAAATAATGTTGAATACACAGGGAGAAGCAACATAAAACCAAACCTATAATGTTACTGCTGCAGAATCAGTAGGTTATGTTGGAAAAAAATTTTATAAATATACTTATATATTAAATAAGAAAAACATAAAACGTAATTTAAATGTTATATTTATTTACCTTACTGTTCAAAATAACTACAGTGAGCATCGATGCCCTTTTGTGCTCAACTGATCATATTAAGATTCATTTGACGCAAAACATTGTCAATTGCGTTGATTTTTCATTGAATGTTCACCTTCAGTTCATGTTCTGTGAAATAACACGGCCGGATAAATGAAATCATGCCTTGTCTGACATGAAATATGACATCAGGTCTCTCTGTTCAAGAGCATTGTTTTTGAGAAGCCAGTTGCAATAATCAAGTCGTTTCGGTTTGTCTTTCTCCTTCAGTTGTTGCACAGTTGTAACGCAGTATGGTTTCAATTTTAATTCATGAGGAATTTTACAACAAGATGTGTATTTAACACCAGATTGTTGGGATAACTAGCACAGTGATTTTTTTGGACTGGCAGTAATTTTCCTTTCAATATCAGCAATGACCTGTGAAATCCTAACGGAAGGTTACCTATTTCATTTAGCATTTTAAACTGAATCTGTTGCACGCCATTTTTTAAGTAAATCATGTATGCTACTCTTCACTGGGATACAGGCATTCAGAAATTTTAGTACAAATACTTGACGTGATTCTTCAAACTATCGAGAACGAATATAGGCCTCAACTACAGCTATCCTCTCCTGGGTTGAATGAGGCATTTTACACAAACACAGTTGCACCTACAATACTGCATTGAAAAAAACCGTATACCGCACTGACACGTAACTATCTGACAAATGGCAGCAACTATCATTAGTAACATATACATACACTGGTGCTAGTTGTGTGGAAGTCTTTCATAAATAATGTTGGGTAGCGGTTTCATTATGGGTTTGGTTTTATGTTGCTCACCCTGTATTTACTATATTTACATTATAATATACAAAATAGTACAATGTAGTTAATATGATAATATAAGTCCACCACATTTAATTTCTGTGCTCATAAAAAATCATAAATTATTTTATGTCTCTTATATAAATCACTCATGGTCAATTTTATGATATACCATTTTGTTTTCTCTATTTTGACAAATAGAGAAAACAAAATGGTATGGTTTATATTTTATTGTGGTGACCCACAATAAAATATAAACCATGCAATATAACATTGTTTTGGGAAGGTTTTCTATAAAAAAACACACATACACATACAGAAACAATATAATTCATACATCAGAAGAAATTGACAACAATCTTGATTTACTAATATATATAAAGCTGTTAATCAATATATATATATATATATATATAATATTAATATACATAAAGCTATATATACATGTCATCAACTACAGTCATCAAATATATGGTAATGGGAAAAATAAACACAGGAATGCATTATATACTATTACAATGGTACCAATTATTAATCTACAAAATATGTATAAGAAGATATTTTAAAATGGGTTAAATTGTGCACAACTGTAGTACTCAGCTGTGATTCTTACAAAAACTAAACCAAAATAATTTAAAAAAAAGAAGATTCAGTTTTTTGTTTGGAGTATCATAATTACGTAGTGAAATCTTTTTACCAAAAATATTTTGTAATGAATTTTTTACTACATATACAGCAAGCATTATGTTAATCTGAATTCATTGATTGTTAAATGAAAGATTATGTTTACTACTGACATCCTTTGCAAGCTCTGTTCCTATTTGTGAACAATAATTAATAAAAAGAAGTCTTCTTTGATTTTTTGACTGTACACATTTAAAGTTAGTTTAGTTTTTATTCATTATATAACACCCATGTCAGAATTTTCTATTAAAATACAAGTAATTGTATTATTTTTATACGTGAAGGATAAGTAATTGTTAAAAGTTATTGATATAACGAAACTCATTTTATTTTAAACATTTAGAAATAATATAACTTTATTATTTTACTTTTTCTTATACAGGCACAATTTGGGAATACTTTAAAATAAAGTACAATTTTATTTTAAAAACAGTATATTCAAGCTGAAAAAACATACTTATTTACAGTTTATAGTAGCAAATGTAAAATTCTTGGAAGCCAGAAATTATTATCTTTATACATTATTATGCAATCTTTGTTGCTGTCTTTGTTCAGTCATTGTCAAACAAATTCAAAGAATAGATTTTAATTCATTACAATCAGATTTGCTTTGTGATATCTTTCAAATTACCAGTCAAAAAAGTTTCTGAATAAATTTCACTAAAATATTGAAAGTACTTGCAATAATTATTAAACTTTTAATGAAAGTTTTATAGCTAAATGATTACTTTCCACATTAAAAGAAAAAAGTAGTTTGTAATAGTTCTCAAAATAGTGTAAAATTTTAATTTATTTATATAAGGTTGTGTATCAGTGTTTGTTACTAAGGGTTTTTGTGGGGTTAGATTGGAGAAATTTTGTAGGAATTAGATTTTCTTCCTTTATATCAAGCCAATAGAAAAAATGAATTAAAAATTATTTAATATATGAATAATCCCATGCCTGGCCAGAAATTGAATCTGTATAAGAGACAGAGGCATATCACTTTACTATGAGATTGGTAGGAAGATTAAAAAGGTTAAAGGAGGAGACATTCAGGGGCATGTTAAATCAGTAGAGGAATTCTAATTTGTTGGTATGACTGATTAATGATGAATAGGTTATGTCGAATTAGGTAGGGAAGTGTTGGGTAACTACTTGAAGGTTGCTCTCCATTCTTTAGAATGGAAGCACAATTCCAGAACAAACATTTTTGTAACAAGTCCAAATAACAAATTTTTTTATTTATTGAGATTAGTGCCATGCGCGGCTCTGAAATCTAAATAACAACATCTAAAATATGAAATAAATTGAGTTAATGAGTGTTTGGAGAAGAACATGTCAGTTGAGGATATTGAATTGCATCCAAAATGAGATTATTCAGAAGAAAATCAACATGAAAAAAACAGTGCTGCCGAAGTGAAATAATTATCACGCTATGGTCCCATATGTAGAATAGCTGAAGAAAGAATTCCTCAAAAATCTTGGACATGGATTCAACTCAACGTAAAAAGTGTGAGAGACCCAGAAAGAAGTAAATGGATGGTACAATATTCCTATGGAGAAAAGAACTTTTTATAATGAAGAAGTTTATGGATAAATGCAAATTTGGAAGGTGGAAATGACATTAACTATATTTTTTAATTTATACAGAACAAACTAGATTACTTTCAATTAGAAAGAGAAATGTAAAAAGATGTTTGTATACTTGAAAATAAGTATCTAAACATATTAAATTAAACTGATTTTATTAAAAAAATGTTTATTTTAGGAATTTATTCTACTTCTAAAAATAATTCCTCATGTTCGAAAAAAACAGTTAAATGAGAATTTTTCCTAAACCTAATAAATGTGAATAAAGTAATGATGAAAAAATTAAAGTCAGAATGAGAAATTAAGCTTGGTACTTTCATAATGTACTTACTATTTCAGCTAATTGCTGCAGAGAATGACTTGCATTTATGTAATTAAAACAATATTATTCCATTGTTTTTTTGAATCTCTGTGATAATTAATTGATTTTTTCTGTTATCTTCGTATGAATTTACATTAAATGAGTATACCCCTCATTATCCTGACTATATATATATATATATATATATATATGTAAGGAAAGAATATTATTTCCTTAATATGATTGAATTTACTGCACAAGTTTGATGAGTTGGTAAGTTAGACACCTGATGGTGCAGGAGATAAAAAGATTAAGAAATTAATAAACATGTGGTGTGATAATGAAAGAATTAGAAATTAATAAACATGTGGTGTAATAATGACCAATTGAATTAGACTAACAAAAAATCGTTTGTTAAAGAATCTGTAAAAATTGTTTGTAAAAGAGGGGAACAACATAGTAAGTAATAAACTTTGAATGTTGTTTCCTTTATAATTAATGTAATTAGCAATTGTAAAATTTGTAGATAAATAAAATTTACTTTGGTTTGCAGAAAAACATTTCAGTTTAATTATTTGTGTTTAACCGCAAGAAAAGAATAAAAAAAAAATAAAACACATTATAAAAAAACATTCTTGTTGAAAGTTCACAATGGGTACTCTTAGATTTGATTTTATGGTTCAAAGCTCGGCAAATGGAAAAACAAATTTCTTGTATATAATCTTAATGTGTACACCGGATGGTCACACTTTCAAGTTCCCAGATGAACACCAGCCAATATGTTACATATTACAATTATGGATTCACCAGCATTTGCTAAGGTAAAAAACACACTCAAAAAGAGACACCAAACAAGAAAGATTAATACAACTACGGAAATGCTAAAAACTTATTTAGATGAAAGGGGTAATTTACAATTCAATGATTTTTAATTAGAAGAAAAAATAACTGAATCACACACTACTAACATTAGTGCCTCAGAACAACCATTGATAAAATGTTAGAAAAATTACTTGAAAGTAATAAACAGAAATCTGAAACCTGAGATACCGGAAATATAGCAAAAGAATTTACAATTGGGATATTTAATGGAAGTAACTTGGAACGCGTACCATTGGATTAACTGATTTGAAAAAGAGTGTAATAGGTTCTATATAATTCAGGATAAGAAGAAAATAGAAATTTTGAAATATTTACTAGAAAGAGAAAGCTTGTGTAGATTGGTATAGCTGCATGCTATTAAAATTTATGCCTGAATCAGAATGGAAGAAATGGAAAAAAAATTTGTAAAACATACACAAATAAAGGTTGGACTCCACTAGGAAATGCATTATCATTCTAATACCACACAGGTTCTCTATTAGATTATACAGTAAAGAAAGAAGTCTTTCTTTATACAGTAAAGAGTATTATTGAAAGTACAAAGCCAATTTACACTGGAGCATTAATAGACCTTATTGCAACTGGTCTACCAAACTTTGTTGCTGACATGATTGATAGAAAGACATTAGGAAAAATCCCTGTAACAAAGTAGGCAAATTAGAACATTTTGTTTACAAGAAGAATTTTGAAATGAAAAAAAATATAAACAATTCAGTATTGGAAATGGAACTGAATAGCAAGGATCCAAAAAACTGATAATTACACCATTAATTAAACTCAAAGTAGTATTAGATGAAACATTAAAGTATTTATGATATTTGGTATTTATGATTTAGGCTCAAATGCTTCATTGATAAATTCAAAATTATTAAATCTAAAGATGAAAGATAATCATAATACAAGAAGAGTAAATGAGAACAATTAATGGTGTAAACAAAACGAATGGGTTAATAACGGTGAAAGCAAAATTTTAGATACAGAAGAATACATGATTATGTATTCAAGTTTATGATGTGTTCATATATATAATAAAAACTTCAAATATAACTTTCTAATTGGATTAGATTATATAAGAAAGTTTAAATTGATACAAAATGATGAACAGAAAATTACAAATAGATTAAATGATTACAAATAGAACAGAAAATTCCTTTTTCTACGGGATAAATGGAGAATTTTGAAGTAAATTTTAACGAACATATGTGGATACTTTTGAAATTTCAATAAACCACTTAAGCTCTTTTGAAAAATCCGTAATAGAAGAACTTATAGGTAAATATAAAGCAATATTTGCCAAAAACACATATGATATTGGCACAGTGAAAGATTATGAAGCCAGAATAGATCCGATAATAGATAAATATTGTTGAAAAGGCTGTACAGAAGCACGATTGAAGACAAAAAAGAAATAGAACAACATTTTTTAGAGTTGCTAAAAAAATTTAATAGAAGAGTCATACAGCCCTTTCGCTTCTCCAATAACACAAGCATATAAATGAGAAGAAGATAAAAGATCAAGATTATGTATAGATTTAAATAAGATAATAACCCTTCAATCACAACAATTCTCACTGATTGAAGATTTAGTAGTAAAAACAAGAAATTTGCAGATTTTTCAAAACTTGATATCAACTCGGCATTTTGGTCGATCCCGTTAAGAATTGAAGATGTAAGAAAAACAGGATTTGTAACTCAAGAAAGACACTTCCAATGGACCTGTTTGCCGTTTGGATTAAAGACCTTGCCGGCTATTTTTCAAAGGATCTTAAGTAATATAATAACAAAACACAGGTTATCAGACTTCACTGTAAACTACATAGATGGCAATTTAATTTTCTCGAAATCTTTTAAAGAACATATGAACCATTTGTCACAATTACTAGAAGCAATAATGGAGGAAGGTTACAGATTGAAACTTTCTAAATGTACATTTGTATTGAACTTGGTCAAATATTTAGATACCGTGATAAAACACAATTCAATTTCTCCAGTAAAAGACAACCTAATCTCAGTAAAAAATTTCCCTGTGTTGAAACACAGAAAAACCGTTAGACAATTCTTAGGAAAAATAAATACAATTTACAATGATACAATTGTATGTAAAAAACAATTTTTATTATTTTTTGTCTTCAATCGTGCATCTGTACGGCCTTTTACAACAATATTTACTATTATCGGATCTATTCTGGCTTCATAATCTTTCACTGTGCCAATATCATATGTGTTTTTGGCAAATATTGCTTTATATTTACCTATAAGTTCTTCTATTACGGATTTTTCATAAGAACTTAAGTAGTTTGTTAAAATTTCAAAAGTATCTACATATGTTCGTTAAAATTTACTTCAAAATTCTCCATTTATCCCGTAGAAAAAGGAATTTTCTGTTCTATTTGTAATTCTTCATTTTGTATCAATTTAAACTTTCTTATACAATCTAATCCAATTAGAAAGTCATATTTGAAGTTTTTATTATATATATGAACACATCATAAACTAGAATACATAATCATGTATTCTTCTGTATCTAATATTTTTGCTTTCATTATTATTAACCCATACAATTGTATGTAAATACAATTTACAATGCATATGTACTTAATATTTGAATAATAGTAGATTCACTACATAATTTGTTACGAAAAGGACAAGATTCATTTGATCAGAAGAATGTCAGAAAGCCTTTGAATATATGAAATATTTTCTTTGTACCCAGTCAGTTCTAACTATTTTTGATCCAGAATTACCAATCCATATATACACAGATGCAAGTTTACGGGGTATAGGGGCTGTGTTTGATGTGTTAACCACAAACAAACAGAACAACAGGAGGAGTCAAAAAACCCGTGGCATACTTTTCAAAGAAATTAAATGAATCTCAAAACAGGAAGAAAGTAATTTATTTAGAATATCTACCTACAAAGGAATCAATAAAATATTGGCAGCACTGGCTCATGGGCAGATCATTCAAAGTTTTTTTATAAGCCATTGGAAAAAATTAATATAAAAGCTAGAACCGATGAGGAATTAGGTGATCTAACTTATTATTTATTAGAGTATAATTTTGAACTAATGTGCTGCCCAGGAAAAGTTAATTTAGAAGCAGACTGCTTAAGTAGAAATCCAGCATTAGAAGCCCATGAAAATGGAGATGACAATTTGAAAATTCTGAATTTATTCAAATTGGGAGATATTCTAGAAGATCAGTAAAGAAACAAAGATTTAAAAGATAACAAAAATGGACTGATCTTAAGAGATACTGTTCTATAAAAAGGTGAGAAAGAAAGAGAAAATTATACTATTGGAAAACTTTTGTAGAAGGTTCATAGAAAAGACGCACCAAAATTTCTGCTACATAGGA
This sequence comes from Lycorma delicatula, assembly GCF_047948215.1. Taxonomy (NCBI): domain Eukaryota; kingdom Metazoa; phylum Arthropoda; class Insecta; order Hemiptera; family Fulgoridae; genus Lycorma; species Lycorma delicatula. The sequence continues at coordinate 129,590,364 of NC_134461.1, read as the reverse complement.
ATAAAACAGATGCAAAACAAAATAGGGCCACATTACACAGCAAAAAATATATCAAGGAATATAAGGAACATTTGTAGAAACTGTGAGATCTGTATAAAAAACAAATCAAGAGGACAAGATAAGATTGGTCTAATGTTGCATTTAGGTCCTGCAGGAAGGCCTTTTGAAATAGTTTCCATTGACACTATCAGTGGTTTTGGTCGTACACGATCCATGAAGAAATGCATACATCTGCTAGTAGAAAAGTTCACGAGGTTTGTTTATATTTTAATATCGAAAATACAAAACTTCAATGACTTTTATTAAGATAACAAAATATATTGAAAGACAATAATATTGACAGAATGGTACCCAGGAATAAATTCCAAAGATTTCAAAAGCTTCTTAGATAAGAAGAAAATAACAATGATATTTACAGGGGTAAATGCTCCATTTTCCAATGACCTAAATGAAAGACTTAGACCTTGGTAAATGAAATTTGACGTGCAATAAATGAAAAAGGAAAAAATTCTATGTGGACAAGAATAGCACATGATTGTGTAGAGAAATACAATGAAACTGAACACACAGTAACTGGATTCAGTCTAAAATATATGTTGGATGGCACAAAACTTTGATATTACCAAATAAGTTAAAGCAAAAGAAGAAAAACGAAGATTTAGAAAACGATAGGAAAATTGCTCTAGAAAATAGCATAAAATTTCATAAATACAATAAAAATCTATTTAATAAAAACAGAAAAAACTATGAGTTCAATGCCAGAGATATTGAAAATGGAAATCGCCTAAACCGAAAAAAAATAAATGAATTATGAATTGGTCCATACAGAATTTTGAAAAAATATCAAAATTGATATATGAAATTGACACAGATCACAAAAAATCAGAATCAAATATGTTTCATATTACCAAACTTATACCAGCTCTCAGTACTACAGATAACAAGAATAACTGGGACACTTACGTACGACTTCATAAAATTTTGTGGCAAAATTTTTCACTGGAAGGGAGACGTAAGGAAAGTATATTACTTCCTTAATATGATTGAATTTACTGCACAAGTCTGATGGGTTAGTAAGTTAGACATCTGATGGTGCAGGAGATAAAAAGAATAAGAAATTAATAAATATGTGGTGTTTTATTAATAATGACTAATTGAATTAGACTAACAAAAAAATCATTTGTAAATGAATTTGTAAAAATCGTTTGTAAAAGAGGGGAACAAAATAGTGAATAAAAAACTTTGAATGTTGTTTCTTTGGTTTACAGGTAAGCTTTATAATTAATTTCATTAGAAATTGTAAAATTTGTAAATAAATAAAATTTACTTTGGTTTACAGAGAAACACTTCAGTTTAATTATTTATGTTTAACTCCAAGAAAAGAATAAAAGAACTATGATGAAACGTGTGATGAAGAAATGCCCACAGTTCGGAACAGGATTTGCAGTCAATCTTAAAATAATTGACTCAGTCGTAGAATTTAAGTCTTACTCCCCCAGGATTTCAACCTTAACCCTAAAATCAGCCAATAAATTCTACACCATAATAAATGTCCATGCTCCCACCAATGACAAAAACAATCTTAAAAAAGATAGAGAAGAGATGGACAAATTCTGGGAACTTCTTGACCAAACTGCAAACAACATAAATACGACCCACACAAAGATTTTAATAGGGGACTTTAATGCCCAACTTGGTAAAGAACGAAGATATTGTGATATTATCGGAAAATGGCCTGCCCAGAAAAAACTAACAAGAACGTCCAAAGACTTGTCGAATTTTGCAGAAACCATAATATGATCTCAAAATCCACCTATTTTATGAGAAAACCAAACAAATTGAAGACTTGGAAACACCCAGATTGGAAAAAAGGTTATGTAGCTGGTGTAGCCGGTTGGTCTAAGCCGTTCTTCAGCCGTGTCCTGTCAAAAAGATTGGAAAAAAGGGGAATGGCAACTCAATCATGTTGTATGGACCGGAATTATAATGAGATTTAATTTTAAGGAGATTTATAATGTTAAAGTCTTGAGAGGACAGATACTGGATCAGACCATTACTTAATTAAAGTTAAAATAAAATTCACCCTGCATAAAAAGAAAAAACCCAACCTAAAAACAAAAGAGCTTATGATCCACATAAATTAATAAACAATGCCATCTTTGAAGAAACAAATATAATAATAATTTAAAAGAACTGACATCCCAACTGAAAGAAATAGCTGTAGAACTAGCCACAACAAACCCAAGAAAAAAACACTAATGGTAGAATGAAGAATGTGACAAAGCATTCAAAGACCAACACCGGGCTTGGATCAACCACCAAACCCAGAAAACTGAAGAATCTAACCATGAATTCACCAAACAAAGGAAAATAACTCAGAAAATTATAAGAGGAACCAAACGACAAGCCCAAAAAAACTTGATTCAGCAAATAGAAGAAAGTTCCAAGAAAACTAACTCCCGAGACTATTATAAAATTTTTGGTCAGGTTCTTCAAAGATATGAACCACCCACCCTTATGCTGAGACGAAAAAAAGGAAATATGGCCCACACCAATAAAGAAAATGCTGAAATTTTGGCAGAAACCTTCAATAGACTCCTCAACTGTGACGACCCCCCCAGACCTTTTTGAGATTGACACTGAAACTCCAGTTAAAACTTCACCGTTAAATATCAACCCGCCAACAATTCAAGAAGTTCTCGCAACCTTAAATGAAATAAAAAACTACAAAGCAAGCGGAGAAGACCAGCTTTTCGCAGAACTCTGGAAACACTCATCAGTTTATTCAGTCAAAACTTCCCTACATCTATGCCTCGTGAAAATATGGAACGAAGAAAAACTTCCAGAACACTGGACCACAGCCCTCATTCATCCATTATATAAAAAAGGGGATAAAACTAATCCGGAAAACTACAGAGGCATATCTTTCCTGGATTGCACATACAAAATCCTGTCGAGAATCATATACAACCGATACAAAGGCCAACTTGAACTGGAACTTGGGGAATACCATTGGGGATTTAGGCCATGGAGAGGTTGCCCGGAGCAAATAATATCCCTAAAACTTATGATGGACTTACATAAAAGACAGAAAAAACAACTAATAATCACCTTCGTCGACTTTAAAAGGGCCTATGATTGTATACACCGACCATCCATGGTGAATATTCTGAGAAACCTGACCCTAAACTCGTAAACATGATAAAATTAACTTTACCCAGTCCAGAGTGAAATTCAGAGGTGAACTCTCTCAACCCTTCTACATAAAAACTGGATTGAGGCAAGGAGACGGCCTTTCACCACTCCTTTTTAACTGCGCCCTCGAATTTGTCATGAGAAAATGGTATGAAATAAATCCCAAAAATATAAAAATGGGTACTAAGAAAAACTCCATCATCCTAAATTGCCTAGGATTTGCAGATGACCTCACTCTTTTAGCAAATAATATTCAAGAAGCCATAACACAAATCATGAGCCTTCAAAACCTAGCACAAAAGATAGGGCTTCATATCTCTTTCGAAAAAAACTGAACTAATGGCCATAGATCCTCTGGTAATAGAGCACATTACGGTAAACAATCAGAAAATTAAAATAGTAAAACAATTTAAATATCTAGGGGAAATAATAACTTATAATTTAAATGAAAAAGTGACATGGCAAAACAGGACAAATAAAATGATTAAATCCCAAAAATTAACTTGGTCAACATATAACAAAAAAAGCCTTTCTGCTAAAACAAAACTTAAACATTATAAAACTGTAGTTCAGACAGAAGTCACCTACGGATGCGAGACCCTTTTCAAAATCACTCAGAAAAACCGAATTGATAAAATTCTGAAAATAGAGAGGAGAATTGTCAGAATGTGTATCAATAAAAAACACCAAAAAGAAGGCCGATGGTGGATTGTGCCAAATGAGGTGGTGTATATAGAGAAATAGAGCCTGTTACTGATACTATGCGGGAAAAAAAGAATCTCTTTCTTTGGTCATCTCATAAGGACACCGGAAACAAGACTGTCATGAAATATCATTGAAAAGCTCTGGTTCCAAAAGCTAGAAGTAGGATGGATGAAAGAAATTAGAGAAGATACGAAAGAATTGGGAATTTCCCTGACCGACCTACAGAATAAAACTGGAAAAATTACAGAGCTAAAAGACAAAAGCAATAGATTTAAACAAAAGACAGACAAACGACAAAATACAATGAAGAGGGTGTTTACGGATAGAGAAAAGAAAGCAAGATCTGAACGGATGAAGAAATACTGGGCAGCTCGGAAGAGTAAAATAACACGCTTTTCTCAGAAAAGATCCAACTAAAATTGACTTAAGTGGTCCCATGTTGAAGCATAATAATAATAATAATAATAATAATAATAATAATAATTATATATATATATATATATATATATATATATATATATATCCTGAGATATTGCTCTTTTCCTATTTAAAAGCACTTTTTTACATTTCTTTATTGTTTAAAAGATATAAGAAATAAATGTGAAATGATTCATGTAAATTTTATTAACCTACTTTAAAATATTACTAAAATTTAGGATGTTAAAAGTTATGTAAAACTTTATATAGCAGTCTTGTGAAGTAATTGTGGCCTTCAATAATATATTGTATTGGTTACATATTCTATTTGTTTACACATTTATAAACCAATAATGCTATAAAAAACTAATAAAAGGGAAGTTTTTTTTATAAAAAAATTGCATATGGTCAATCGTTTTGACTGCAAGCAATGTAACATCTAGAAGATAAAGCTGAATCAACACTTAATATAATAATAATCATTATTAATTTTCCAGAAAAACAATAATTAATACAATGCTATTATAAATTAACACAGCTTGACAAATGTAGAGTTTTTTTTAGCTGAGTTCTTATACTCTGCTAAAAACAGAAATAATATTCAAATGTATACAAATGTGTAACATCTTCTACAATTCAAGACAAGTAAACCCCCTAATTTTAGTTATAATCTTTTTCTTTTTCTTTTATAAATTTATCTAAGTATCTGGACAACCATGATAATCTGTGATAGCCAAATTTATTGAAACAAATTAAATGCCATTAAAAATAATAATGATCTTAATATGATTTAATATATCTAGATAACTTTTAAATAATAATCTAATATATATTCAGCTGATGGGTTGCTTGACTAGGAATCTGAATTTGGGTGAATAAATAAAAAAAACTGTTTAGAAAGTTGGCAGATGAAATATCTTAAAATATATTTGTGGAGTAGTATCTTATTAGATATCTTGAATTTGTGTCTTGTATTTCCCATTACTAAAAAAGTAGTTGTGTTCTTCTCCTCTAAAGTATATATACATTCACAACCCCAAACCCCCCCAAGTATATAGTAATGTATTTATATGAAATACAGTATATTTTCATTGATTTATAACTAAATTCTGTACTGTTTTAAAACAAATACATAAGTTTTAACACTCAAGCTTATCGTAATTTATTTTCATTATGTATGTAAGCGCACTATTATTATTATTATTTGGCAAAGCTGAAGTTAATACCAATTTTACATTTTGTAAAGAAAATAATGGTCCTGTATATGCTAATTCATACATATTGTTTTATAATAAGAATGCAAAACTTTATTAAGCCTTATACCAAACAAAAAGAAGCTTAAGAAGTTATTATCTCTGTAAACTTTTTGCTTACTTTTCTTGTTCTTCTTCTTTCAAGGGAAATAACATGTTAACTGAATTAATAACAATCTTATTCTTTACTAAAAAGAGAATTTTCATTTCATCTTTGTTACTTAATTTAAGTGGATTATTTTTATATAATACTATTAGTAGTGATATCGAATGGAAAGCTATGCATCATTAATGGTATCCATAAACTCTGACGAGTCAATCAGTTGCTTCATCAATTGGTTGAGGGAAATTTATTTAAACAAGCCCATAGTTTATTGAATATTAGATTCTGAGACTAAATTGTTTATTACTTTAATCTAATTATTTTTGTGCGTATAACTTAATTGAAATTGAATAATATACCAGCTGAATACTACTGCAATGTATTTAAATAAAATTACTTGTATTTTCTACAAGGAAATCAAAATAATTTAATATTATAAATGGTTTATAAATCAACTAAAATAATTTTTAATCTAATTCTTTACGTTTAGGAAAAATACACAATCAGGCAAACGATTGATCAAGCGATACAGCTAGTTTGTTCCCTTTTTCAACCCAGTTTTTTAGCCTACCTCGCAATTCTTCTAATGATTTAGATTTCGCTTTATTAATCCTTTTATATTTGACATCTTTGGGTTTGGTGACTGAACGATGGTTACTCATAACACGATTATAAGTAGTGACATGATTCGGTGGTTCTTGATCTAATCTTTCAAAACTTCCATAAAGTTCTTTTAATCTACCCCTATGCACAGACCAGGAATCTTCTTGATTTTCTGTATGAGTCGCTTCATTTCCTGAAACGGGTTCAGCATCTGTATCTTCTTCTACACTGTACACGGTTTCAAGTATTTCTGGTCTTCTTAAAAAGCCATTACTTCGTCGTAATGATGAATATTTTCCACCAGATGGCATCTCTACGGCATCAGAAACACTACGTACAACAGTAACTCCTTCAGGTAGTCCATGGAACGGTCTGAAATTTATTAAAATTCAGTTAATTACTCAATTAGAAATAGAAAAGACATAATGGTATAATATTTTTGCAATATTTATCAAAAATTTTAGGGAATAAATAATTGTAACTATCAACTTTCACAAAACAAAATAAATTTTAATGGAATCAGTTGACTTAAGATCATTTTGCTTTAGTCTCATACTCTCACCAAATAAAGTTTAAAATTTAGAAAAAGCTATGTGGAAGTCATAGAGATGATTTCAGACCTTGTCTTTAGAAAGAATGTTAAGTGAGCAACTTGAACCTAAACATCATTCATCTTATTAGAGCACATTTTTATATAATTTTTCATTTTGAAAATAACATTTACTATTAAATAACATTTTTTTTTATTATAAGCTTTATAGAAACTACAAAGTTTGCTATAAGACAGTGAAAAATATGGTGTATCATTTTGTTTATTAAAATTTTAATTAATTTTTCAAGTTTTCAAAAGCTGAGTTGGTGTAATATTAATAATTTCATACAGAACATCATTTACAAAAAGTTCCCAAGGTTTTCAGGGATATATAATTTGATTTTTAACTACATTTAAGATTCTGTGCATTTTAAACTTTTAAATATGCATTTTAAAAAGCTACTCTTTTTGTATGTTATTGGTTTTTGATACTTATTTAATGTTAGTAATTAATGAAAAGTTTCTGTTTATTTTCTAGCATTAAATTAAAAATATATTATTATTATTAGCTTTTATGACCGCATAGGATCACTTTAGTCAGACCATTATCCAAGTGTCTTCAATTAAACTGTTTGAACCTTTGAGCCTTCTGGTTCTCCCAGTACTGTTTCATTCATTCGGATCTTTGTACCCTTTCTAATGTTGAAAATGTTCGTGTTGTGAGTGTGTTTTTGTTCTTGATTTTATTGTTTAATTTTATCTTATCTGTTGTCTCCTGGTGTAAGGCCAATTTCCTTCAGATCCTCTCTTATTTGTCCAATCCATATGTATCCTGTCTTGGTGTTTTTTGAGTAGAGATTGTACTGTACTAATTGTTTCAGAAGTCCTGAATCTTGCATCCTAATGATATGTCAAAAGAATCCTAGTCTCCTTTTACGGATGGTATCAGTGATGGGTTCTAACTGTTTGTATATGACTTTGTCGGGCACAATCCACCACTGTCCGTCTTTCTGGTATTTTTTAGTGATGCAGGTTCTTCCATTTTTTCTTTCAGTTTTCTGGAGTTTGTCTGTCTTTGATTGTTCATTGAAGTGGAAGAGTGTTTCTGCTGCATATGTGGCTTTGGTTTTATAACTGTGTTGTAATGTTTTATTTTTGCGTTTATTGATAGGCATTTTTTATTGTAAGTGTACCAGGTTAATTTTTGAGCTTTAGCTAATTTATTTCTTATTTAGATTGAGGTTTTTCATTTAAGTTGTTTGTTACTATTTCTCTGAGATATTTAAATTGGGTTACTATTTTGATTTTATTACTGTTTACGTTTACTTCTTTTAATCGTGTTGGTTTTTGGAGCATAATTTTTGTCTTTTCAAATGACAATTTGAGACTAATTTTATTTGTAATGTTTTGAAGTTCTAATATCTGTGATTTAGCTTCATCTGTTATTTGTTAGCAGTGCCAAGTTGTCGGTGAAACAAAGACAGTTTCGTTTTGATTTTTTGGTCTATTTTTACTTTTGGAGGGCACTTTGAGCCATTCTCTCATTACCATTTCTAGAGTGCAGTTGAATAGTGGTGAGAACCTATCGCCTTGGTGCAGTTCTGTTTTGATCTCAAATGGTTCTGAGAGCTAGCCTCTGAATTTTACCTTCAACTTAGTGTTTGTGAGGGTCAGTTTTATCATATTTATTAAATTGATATGTAGTCCGAGGTGTCTTAGAATTTTTAGTTGGCGTTCTCTGTGGATACAGTCATAAGCTTTTTTGAAATCTATAAATGTTATCATCATGTCCCTGTTTCTTTTCCTGTTGAAATCCAATATTAGCTTGAGAGTCATAATCTGGTTTGAACAGCTACTGCAAGGTCTGAAACCTCCCTGATATTTTCCTAGTTCTTTTTCGAGTTGTGAACCGATCCTGTTGAGTATGATTCTTGAAAGAATTTTGTATGTTGTGTCTAGGAATGAGATTCCTTTGTAATTGTTATGGTCTATTTTATTTTGCCCCTTTTTTGTGTAGTGGATGGATGAGGGCTGTTGTCCAGTTTTCTGGTAGTTCTTTTTTGATCCAGATGTTGACAAGTTGTTGATGAAGGGCAATTTTTGCTGATCTTCCTGCATGATTCCAGATCTCTACAAAAATCTGATCTTTTCTCACTGCTTTGAAATTTTTAATTTCACCCAGTGCTTGGTAGACTTCTTTTATTGTAGGAGAGTTGATGTTTTCTTGTGATGTTATTATTGGGGTGTTGAAGTTTAGGAGTTCTGTCGGCTTTTTGCAATTTAGGAGTTTGTTGAAATATTTAGCTAGGATTTCCACGTTGTCTTTATTGTTATGGGCCAGTTTACCGCTTTCATTCTGTATTAGTAGGATTGGGGGTGTGTACTTTTAGGGAAATTTGTACTTTTTGAGCTGATTTTGGAAGGTTTTGTAGTATAAATATATACTAACAGAATAAAAAAAAATTAAAACATTTTTCAAACCATTCTAATAACAACAACAGGAATGTAAATTATATAATTTACAATTTTTAATAATGTTAACTCTCACCCTAGTTTTTGAATTTGCATAAAATTATGGGATATTTTACATGCATATGCTATATAAAAAATATTTATTAGGTGCTGACTCACAGATAACATATCACCTCTACTTTACTATCACCAAACAACAGCGGATCAAGTATATACAAAAGGTAAACATCTTGTGTATTATTAAAAAAAAGTAAAAAAATAAAATAAAATTACCTAACTGTATATTATGATAATTATACCCTAAGCATATCTTTGATGAAAAACTTGACATGGTTTGATATGTAACTTAAGATAAATAAACCATTTTTTTATATAATTAATCTTTTTTTCATCAATTCACTTTTCTACTGATACTTTCTTACTTATACACTATTACTATTCTATAATGATAATTTCAAACCAATAAGAAATAACTAACCTCACATACAGGATTTATTGGATAGATGAATACCAACAAGTTCTATAAATCATTTGCTTATAAAACCATATCAAAACCAAAGAAAACTATTTACACTCTTTCAGGAACATAGTAATCCTATTGAATTATAAATTTTTCCTATTCTGTTTTCAAAAAAAGTAAAATAGTAGTTTTTTTAAATCTTACTCAGGTGAATTTGAAAGACGAATAATTATAATTCTGTTGGAGATAATGTTACATCTGATTTTACTTTTCAGATATGTGTAATATTGCTGTCACATGAATAGAATTCCCATTAATGATATTATAGTAAAATTTCTGGAGATTTTATTAGATGGCAAGCTCTCTTGATATGATTAAATAATTTTGTTAGCAAAAGAATAAAACCATACCGTTTTGCTTTACAGTGTCTTAATAAAACATCTTTATTCAGTTGAAATATTAAATATTAAAAATTCATGAAGGGTCAAAATAGAAAGTGTAAATGTTCTTCTTAATGTATTTTTATCTTAAATGTTTTTAATATGTCATTACCATATAACTTATTATTTAAATTTACACACCAAAATTTTAACAAATCTTTCTATAAAAAAAATTGTAATTTAAATATAAAAAAAATTTGTTAATGAAACCTATTTAATCATAGCTAGGACAGCAACCAGGTAAATACAAAATTTACCAGAAAAATACAAAAGTACTAGCTTAAGTAAAACAAAATTCTCATAATTAATTTCTTGGTCCATAAATGTTTTTATAAATATCTTAAAATATATTCAAGTATTTAAATTTAACTTTTACATTATTATTTTCTTTATTCTTGACTCACTCCTTTGTATTTAATTTTAATCTTTATATATATATATATATTTTATTCCTTATATTTTTTGTTCTGTTTTGGTTATTCTATCCACAGAAAATAAATATATAGTATGATATGAAACACAAAGCATATAAAGATATAAAAATGATAATAATAATACAAATCACTAAAAAATAAACTAAATCAATTTATAGGAAACGAAAATGGATAAAAGAATATTTTTGTAGAGAATATTAATAAAATAATACTAAAAAGAATATTATTAAAAAGAATACCAATTTCATTAAAAAAAGGAAAGGAAGAAATATAAACTTATATTATTATTATACTATGTATAACTATATTAATAAAAATAGAAATAAAATAGTTATTGTTTAAAATAATAAAAATTGTAGTATATCTTTTAGAGTAATAAATAATTTAGCAAAATATTTAAAACTATATTAAAATTTTATTGTATCAAAATATAAATTTAATAGTGGTGGCATATTTAAAATTAATTGAAATGAATATATATTAAAAAGAATTTAAACAAGATTTTTAACATTTATTTTGGGTAAACAAGATTTTTGATATCCAGAAAAATACATCGGTGAAACGGCAAGTATTTTAACAGAGACTTTTAGAACATTTGATATCATATATAAGTAAAAGAAAAATTTGTTCAAATGTTGCTGATCACCTCCATTACACATAAACATAAAATAACAAATATAGAAAACAATTTAGAAATAACAATAAATTTGAATATTTATAAAAATGTAATGTTTACATTTTAAATGTAAATACTCATTTGTAAATGAACAAGTGATGTATGAAAATAGTTAGTTGTTTAAATTGCTGTCTCCGTCTTGATAGTTGACTAAATTATTACCAATTTTAATTGAATTGATCATGACAACTATCAGCTGTAATTGACAAAAGGTAATGTTCTTCCCCAGGATAATATTTAAATAACTGACGATGAACGGATGGATTTGAAAAGTACATATGGAAATTGGTAAGTTTACGTTTTATAACCTTGCTATTAATTTGGTATGTTTAGAAAGGTTTTTTTTGGTAATTTTATATTATAAATTTAATATTTTAAAGTAGGTAAACAAAAAAACATTTACCTGTAATCATCATCTTCCATAATGACTGCACTATCACTATCATTGAGGGAATCAAAATTTGTTTCTTCATTACATTCTAAACCGGCTTCTGAAAGTCTAGCTTGAAGTTGACGAATAGCTTTTTGTTGTCGTGATATTACTAATTCTCGTTGTGCTAGAGCTGTACTAATTTCCCGTTGTTTTCTACATAGACGAGCTTCAAATAATAATAATTGGGAAGAAAGTAATCGTAACTGATCCATTCTTTCTTGACAAATCTGTGCCATAACTTCTTCCTGCAAGTGACAAAGAAAAACAATAGAAACGTATTAACACAGATTTTAATATGATAAAATTATAAACTAAAATTTCTTACTGCTGTTTAAAACCTTTATAAAAATATGATAAAACTGAATAAAAAAACAAATTATGAAAATTTAAGGAAATACAACAGCTCACTTTACACTTGTACATTTGTAATAATATCCTTATTGAAAAAAAAAATCAAAATATTCTTTACTTCTTGAAGCAGATATCCACAAATTTAGAAAAGAGTCGCACTTACATCTATTTAAAACAAATTTACATCATTTCCTCATTATGGCATTAATATGACTTTGGTAGTATTAAAATCATTTAAATTAATTCTCAGCACCATAAAAAATGATTCTGTTATGTGAAACATTTTTTATCAATGTTTGATAAATTTTATCATTGAAATTATCATTTAACATTATCATTTTTACTGAAACATAAAAAAAATTATTATTGCCAGCAACAGTCTTTTAAAGAATGTTTATATTATACACTGATATTAAACAAAGAAAAAAGAAAGACTTTATTTTTTATCCATCTAAAGAATTTACTCTTTTGTCATCTATTATGGGGGGGATAGCCATTCTGTAGGGTTAACCTCTAATGTTACATGATTTATATATAATACTTCATGGTCTTAATATTTCCTTTATTAACTTAAAATTTATATTCAATTATAGTTGATTTGACTAATAAATTTATTTCCAGTTGTTTACACAATTGTCTTGTGTGTCTACTCACTAGATTTTACAGCATTTGTTTTTTGTTATTAATTTTTTTAAGTGGAATCAACTCCTGTAGTCATTAGAAACAGATAAATCCCAGCAGCATGCAATTTGGGTTCAGCATATCATCTTTGTTACAAAGAGATTTCATCATCGTCATCATCATCATCTGGAGTTTGCACGGCATAATGCGATCTGCCTTACCCTGTCCCAAGTCTTCTCCTTCATCCCCTTGTAGTGCTCTAAGTGCTCTTAGTGCACTAAGAGCACCATAATGCATTTTATGACCAATTTATGATTTTATTTCTGTTTATTTAACAAATCTTTGTTAGCAGATTTTCAACACTTTCCTACTGTTCATATTTTTGTGTTTTATTAGCAGCTTTAATCTCTTGTAAACAAATACTTTTAATTTTTTTTAACGAAGTGATTTTCTTTTATATTTTATTATTTTAAGTACATCATCAAGTTTTTGTACGAGATCATTTATATATTCAATATATATATATATATATATATATATAGGCGCGGTTCGTAAACCCACCTTTTTTTATGGAAATGTGACATATCCGTGTCCCACGGTCCATCAAATGGAAGAAAAAAACGTAGTTTCTAACAAAATTCGAAGTATTTTTTGAAAGTATTTATAAGACTTTATTATAAATCTAATTGAACTAAAATATAATGTTTTCACGATTATTTTTTTCCCATTTTCATTTGTCTTAGGTTAGGTCATGTTTTAGAACTGTAAGCATAGTTTGTTGATTTCGCCGTGCCGTCCATTTCTGCGGAAATGCACCATAAGTGCATTATGGTGCTAAGAGCACCATAAGTGCTCTTTTTCTTTATTCCTTCTTATTACTTTCTCATTCCTCACTTTTTCTGTCCATCTTACTTTCACCATTCTTCTTGGATCCACATCTCAAAATACTCAATTCAGCCTTCTCCCTCGCTCTTATCATTCACGCCTCACCTACATATAACAAAACATTCCATACATAGGATTTGGTTAATGTTTTCTTTAACTCAAGTCCAAACTTTTACTACATTACATAGTAATTTCCTCTTCTTATTGAGAAGGCTTCCTTTGCCAGAGCTTTTCCAGTCCACTATAACCATAGTAACCATAGTCCCTAAACAACTGTAGTTTTTTACTTTTTCTATACTTCCTTCACTTGTCCTTACCAATAAATCCTCTTTGTTGTTTACTTCCAGTACTTTAGTTTATCTTAATTTCATACTCTTTCATTTCTTCCTCTAGGCCTGTTAATAATCTTCCAAGTGTGTGTGTGTGTGTGTCATCAGGTAGAATTACTATATCATCAGAAAACCTAATGCAGCTTATCTCATGTCCTCCTATTTTATCTCATTCCCTCTTCTCTTTCTTCTAATAAATTCCTTATTATATCTTCAATGAAGATGTTGAACAGTGTCAGTGAAAGGTGCCCAACTCCTCAGGTGTCCTTGCCTAACTCCTTGACCTAGACCCTCCCAGTCAGTCACATTGTTACTTACTGTTGCTGTTGTTGTTGCTGTTTGTCTCATTATAATTCTTTAATTAACTTTCTGTCTTTCCATTCTACTTTTTTCTGGATAAGAATCACCATCATTTTCTCCCGTTTATTCTAGCAAATGTCTTTCTAAATCTATGAAATTCAAAGCCATCCTCTTCCTCTCTCTAAAATCATATTCTGAAAAAAGAAACAATTTATACTTCTATCAAACCTATTTTCTTTTTACGCACACAATACTTTAGCTTATAAGAAAGAGCCTTATTATGTTTCTGTTTCCATTTTTAGCAAATTACAAAACCACTTAAAATTCTTTCTAGCAATTATTCTAAAATACAGTTAAAAGATTTTATTTTACAGAAATTATATTAAAATGTCAAAATTTTTTAATAGTAGGAATTAAAAAGTAAAAGATAATCAATTTTCTGCAACCTGTTCAATGTGAACATAAATATCTGTTGCAATAATTTTCAATAATGCCTTCCACTTTATTTTAATAATATTTGAAGTTAAGTGTACTACATCCTTTGGGTATGTTAAGTCCTTCTATGGTTCTATATGAAAAACTGTCAACTTTGTTTAAGACAACTGTTAAAATGTAAATCTTTAATAATGTTTAATCTAATTAACTTTAAATTATTTTGTTATTGCTTTTTGTATTTAGTATCTTAATGTATTTACTTTAATATTATTTCACATGTTTATATTTAAAATAATTAATATAGACAAATTTTTATTTAAACTAAAATTTATAAATTTCTTACATGGACATTTATTCTATAATTAATTGTGTATGCTGTGAAGCGGCTCTGATTAAGATTTTATCATAGTTTCCTTTGAACCATTCAGCCAAATGCTGAGAGAGTTCCTTTTTTTATTCATGGAATAGCATATCTCCCTTATTCTGAAATTATATAGATATATTATAAGTTATTATGCATTGATCAAAATAAAAAATGTATTTATTTATTTTATTTTATCCTGATTTCCCTTTTTTAGGGTACTACTTCCTAAGATATTTCAGTTGTGAACCATCAAATTACAAGGAAATGCAGTTTATCATCTTCCCCAAAACTGTTTATTACTATTCAGATTATGAGGTTTTTAAATGTACAAACTATTTCTTTAAATACTATTGGCAGTTTATTTGTTCTTGTTCTTTGAGTTTATAAAATGTAATTTTTTTTGTTGAGATAACATTGCCTCACAGCAGGCTTTTATCAATTACAATTTAATGATTGTCTTATACAAAGCTGACAATTCTTCATACAGAACTATTGAAAGGACTTGACATAATGAAAGGATGAGATACGCCAGTGATGAAATCTTATTAAAACTAACTATATTTTTTTTTGGATTGCAGCCTGGGTTTAGCAGCATCAGAAATAGGTATCATTACAAGAATATTAATCACTCACATCAGTAAGTATTAGATATATTTCTGAAGTAAGTATCTTTTTTTTTCTTTATCTTTTTATTTTGTTGGGTTTGTAATAGTATTTACAATAGTTCTATCTATAATTACTATTACGTACCACAACAATTGTCCAGATTATTTCATACTTTGTCATTGTGCAAATTATTTAATACGTTTTCATTAGTTGATGAATATTTACAAATTCTCACCAAACAGTTTCTGTAGTCTTCCAATAAAATTCAAGCTAATTTATTTTGACAAATTATGGGAGGCAGCTTTTGATTGTTTGGAAGTGAGATTCTGTATACATAATTTTTGTTTTATGTTATGTTATATTCCCCTTTAAATTTCTCCTTTTCTCAGCAGGAGAGCTACAAAACATTGTTTGTCAGACTTTACTAACTGCTTTGGTAATCATCTGTGATGATGATCTATGATGATTTGTTATAGGTAATGAGGCACACATCACTCCAATATGTACCCAACAAGTAACGCTTTCACTCTGTTCATGAACTGGCTATACAGTGAATATATATCATTTCTCTCAGGTAAAGAAAATTCAACTATATCTCAGCTGATTTACATGCATCCCTTCTTTTACATAAAAGGCTGGGGCAGAAAGTACAAGGTAAACAATTAGTATTAATCCTTTCTGTGGAAAACAATACATACAAGTCTTTTTAAATAATATCTGACTGTAGGTTGTGAAAAAAATTGCCTGCTTAATGGCTTTCTCTCCTTATAAATAATGATGTTACACACTTAATCCAGCAAACCTTTTATTTCCTAAAACATTTTTTATAGTCCTCTTTTGGAATGGCTAGCATTGTACTGCCAACCTCAGTAAGTGCTGTGGCAAGGGTATGAAGCACTTGTGGCAAGTGTCTAACTTGTGTCTCCCCATAACCCAATAATGACAAAAGAAATTAAAAATGTTAATGTAACAAGTTAACTTTTACTAAATACGATATATTAAATACTATTAACTTCATCAAAATGAGTTGCCTGTATGTACAATAATGTATCTGTCAGGGTATTTGCATAAATAAGTAATCTTATTTACAAAATAAAAATCTGTTCTTAATAAGAACAGATTTTTATTCATATTCAATGATAACAAAATAAAAGAAATACAAAACATAGGAATATGTTATACGAGGTGTTACCCAAAAGTTTGGGGAATTTTACCATAAAAATAAAATAGCTTACCATAACTTATAATTTCCACTGTCTCCTTCAAAATAATCTCCTTGGACATTGATACAGTGATTCCAGTGTTTTTCCCATGATTCCATGCATCCCTGGAAGTCTGCAGGTGTAAGTGTTCGAAGCACATTCTGCGTTTCTTCCTGAATCTCCTCAGTTATGTTAAAATGACGGCCTTTAAATTGAAATTTTATTTTCGGAAAGAGAAAAATGTCGCACGAGGCAAGGTCAGGCGAATAGGGTAGGTGGGGAATCACTACTGTTTTTTGGAAGCCAAGAAATTCTGAATGGCTAGCGATGTGTGCGCGGTCGCGTTGTCATGGTGCAGAACCCTGCTGTTGTTACCCAACAGTCTGAACGTTTGTGCCTAATGCTTTCACGTAACCGCTTCAAAACTTCACAATAGAATATCCCATTGAGAGTTTGACCAAGAGGAACAAATTCCTTATTGATTATGCCTTTGATGTCGAAAAAAACAATCATCATGGTCTTCATGCTGTTGCTGTTGCTGCGAAATTGGCGTGCTTTTTTTGGCCATGGTGAACTTGGCGATTTCCACTGCGACGACTGCTGCTTAGTTTCAGGGTCAGACCCGTACAACATGTCTCATCACCGGTTATGATGTTGGAGATGAAGTTAGGGTCATCTCTTGCTGAATTTTACAATTCACTACAGACAGCTATGCGATTTTGTTTCTGGTTGCTGTTCAACAGTCTCGGTACGAATTTTGCAAAAATGCGTCTCATGTTCAAATTGTCCGACAAGATGGATTGCACGGACCCATATGACATTTGTACGATTGTACAAACAACATGGATTGTTTGTCTACGATCTGCAACAATAGCTTCTCGCACTTTCGCTATGTTTTCCGGTGTTGTGCTTGTTGATGGTCTTCCTGAACGCTCATCGTCATCGACTGTCGTTCGTCCATCTTTGAATCGTTTGTACCACAAAAAAGTTTTACTTTTACTCATAGCATTGTCACCAAATGCTTCCACAAGCATGCGATGGGTTTCCGCACCAGTTTTTTTAAGCATGAAGCAAAATTTGATGCAGGTTCTTTGCTCTTTAAAATCTGGCATTTAGAACTTCGCTGAAGCAGTAAAACACAACGTTACACAACCGCACGAAAGTCAGCAATGCATCCTCTCACCGTCACAGCTGTTGGAATACCGATTCACAAAGAGCCATTCACTGTTAGCCACATCTAGGGGCAGCAGGTCGTAACCCACCGGGTTGGTCTAGTGGTTAACGCGTCTTCCCAAATCAGCTGATTTGGAAGTCGAGAGTTATAGCGTTCAAGTCCTAATAAAGCCAGTTATTTTTACACGGATTTGAATACTAGATCGTGGATACTGGTGTTCTTTGGTGATTGGGTTTCAATTAACCACACATCTAAGGAATGGTCGAACTGAGAATGTACAAGACTACACTCATACATATCATCCTCATTCATCCTCTGAAGAATTATCTAAACGGTAGTTACCGGAGGCTAAACAGGAAAAAGAAAGAAAGAAGGGGCAGCAGGTCGTACCAGCAATGGTTCGCGCGCGAAATTCAAATTCCCCGAACTTTTGGGTAGCACCTCGTATAATAAAAAAAATAAAACAGTTCAGCATATCTTATAAAGTAATTTTTCTCACTTCTTCATTTGCAAACACAACTATTATATCGTCATAATTTAATGTTTTGGCAACATCTTTTTTAATTGATATTATAGACATGTTTGTTAATCGTTCTTGTCCAATAGAAGAACGACAGTACAATTTTACAATTTTTAATTTGCTAAATGAACATTCTCAGAAAGCTGTTGTTACAGGCATTGTTATGAAAATTCTTAATTCTATGTCTAAATTTGGATACATGTTTTGCAATGAGAGTTTGTAATTTCTTTGCAAGATTTGAAATGCATACATACCTAATTATCCATTCATACATAATTTTCAAAAACTTCCACAGATTGATATTTGAAACTCTCAATTTCACATACAAATTCTGGGGCATCTAAGTTGCTATTATATTTCAATGCTGGGTCTGTTGTACATCATTTAAGATCATCTAGTGGCATGATTTTTAAAGTGTGTACATTTAAAAAACTGAAGTCGTTGCGACCTCTTACAAAGCAATTAATAAATTTTTGAGTTGTATCATATTATATCTAAAACTTCACATATTCTTTTTTTAGTAATGCACTTTCATTAATGAAATATATCTATACATTCACTTTCTTGTGGACATGAAAACTTTAGTAGTTTTCCACCAATCACTTCTAAATTGAAACACAAAATATAATGATCCAAAATCTCAGTCGAGTTTGTTAAAATCAGACCATGGGAGTAGAAATGGGAGGGCTTTTTTGAAAAAACAAAATATCGCTATAACTTTACTATTAAGTAAAATACCGAATTCGTTTAAAGTTCCTACTATTCTTTGGATAAGGGCTTAAAACTTATGTAAGTAAAGTTTTTTGATATCACCAACCAATGGCCCAGGTGGTGGAAGAAATGAGGTTTTGAAGAAAAAAATCATACCTCCCTTAATAGGCACAGCATTACGGGAGAGAAATAATTAACTTGATTTTTCTTATGACTTTCAATATGTTGCACAATAATAGGATCATAATGACTAATTAATTCTATCGTGTTCAGAAATTTTCCACATTTGAGATGACCAATTTTTTCACAAGTTCCTCTCAAAGAGTCATTATCTTTTACACACTGCAGAGTGGCATCCAAAATAACTTTTAAAATATGGCTCCACTTTTCTTTTTCTTTTAAAATTCATATTAATTTGATCATTTATAATTTGTAATTGATCATTTATAAAACCACCTTTCTTAAAAGTTTTCCATTCTATATACATTTTTTTATGATATAATGAATTTTCATGACATGGTAACATATGATTTAAATGCTGCCAGTTTCAAAACCCTGCAATGGTCTGTACATTCTGATTTTTTCCAAAAATAATACATGGGAAACAGAACAGTGCATCTTTTTGCTTGCATTATATAAACCAATTTCTGATTACTTGTTCTCCGTTTGACATAGTTTTTACAAACCATTTTTTATCAAAATGCCTATTTTCTCTATCAGGAACTTAAATTATCGCACAACTCTGGTCCATGTTGAACAAATATTTGTATGTTACTATTAGTTAAGTGCCATGTGCGATCATTGAAATCTGTTATTTTTGCATTATTATCAATATTTTCTAATTTAACATCAACCATATAATTATCATCATTACATGTACACACTGCTTCTCGATTTCCTGGTTTTGAAGTTCAGTTGTACTCTTTTCTTCTGTTTCAATTTGAAACATGACTACTTGTAGAAGTCAGATTTAATTCAGTTGTTAAGCTTGAATGAACTAGAGGTGTAGATGATTTTTTAAGAAAAATATCAATCGGATTTATGTTTTTCTTAATATTTTCAATCTTCTGTTTTCTTATTTTTTTAAATTGTGAACTGGACGGTTTTCTGGTGGCATATTATTTACCACAGAAGTACCTTATTTTACCATAGAAGTGTTTTTTAATTAAAATTTGTGTTATTAATATAATTATTTACAGTACTTAGTCAGTATGCCATGTTGAATACCATGTTAAATATAAATGTTGAATATAAACAAAATTATATTTCTTTTCCAATATGTTTTGTTCCACAAAAGAGAGAAAATATATAAAAATAATTATGACAAAGCAACAACACAGCTGATCTCATGTACCAGGAAGTAGGAGTGTAAGAAAGAGAGGGAGTGTGATGCGCATGCAATAATACGTGTCTGTCTAATTGGTCAGGAGATGAAAAACGGCCAGAGACAATCAGTGTTGATTCATTTAGATTAGAATATATAAATAAATTAATTAATAAATAATTAATTAATAAATGATATAAATAAATTTTAAGTGATGTATTCTTGAGTTTTGTGTTTCTAAGTTTGTGATATACTGTGCACTTTGATAGTAGTTTTGAAAGTACTGTATAATCTTCTTTCATGAAAAAAATTGGTAATATTTGAGAATGTCAACTAATACACATCGATTGGTGTATATTAGCTTTACATATTTTTCTTTCAATAGGCGATATTTTTAATTTTGTTTTGTGTTTTATATATATCTTTTGAATTATTCATGTATTTAATTTAAGTGCAATCAAATAATTTACCTGCGCTTTAACTCTCCGCCTCCAGATCATTAGCTGTAATGCTTGAAGCCTGTGTCTTTCTCTTAACTCTTTAATCATCTTTCTTGCTTCCTCCAACGTAGCAACTTCACTTTCTTCATCCCCTCCACTGAAAAATCATTCAACAATTTTATAATTGAATTGTTTCTGTTATTTGTCTTTCTGTGAGTGTATTGTTTGATAATTTAAGAAGAATTTTTATTATATATCATAAAAAAATAATTAACTAATATTAATAATTAATATTGTAAATAACTCTTGTTAACAGCTGGAGTATGTTTTTAATTAACTAATCATATGTGTATTACTCTTCAAAGTTAAATAAAATCTATCAAAAGTGAGAAAATAATATTCTATCAACAGAGAGATGAAGGTCTGAGAAAGGCTAAGATAAGAAATAGTGTTGAATCTTTCTTAGTTAAGTAAAGCCCTCTCATATCTGGATAAAGTTGGTTCATTGGTTATTGAAGCAATTCAGGCATAAAAATATGAACTAACACTAATCTAAATCATTAAATAATAACACAATTGCAATAAATAATCTCTTCCTCAATAAATTAGGAAAAATAATTTGGCCAATTTCCCCTAATCAACATTCACTGTTCTGGTGAAAAAATTAGACTACTTAATCATTTGACCTAACCTTACATCTCAGTATTTTTAAAATTTCAGCTTTTTATTTTGCAGTTAAAATCTAAATTTAAGCTTAAATATTTTTAATTTTGCAGTTTAAAATTATAATTGCTATTGAATTTAATTTTAATTTTTGTATTAATAATTATTTTATTCTATTTCTTAATTGTATTAAATATTCAGAAGCTGTTTCTAGTCTATAGAACTTTCTAAAAAATGTAGCTTTCTATTCATAAGTTTTCTGACTGTCTAGCACATGAATATTATTCTGTCATTGTTTGTTATTATTCTTTAGATTAGTTAATTGCCATACTATGAAATAGTTTGAATTCATGAGAATTTAAATTAAAAAAAATGTTTTTTTTTGTAAATTTCCCATGTGTTTAGAAATAATGCAACAATACTAACATTCTTTTCATTACATTAGGCATATAATATGGATGTCAATAACTTAATTATTACCCCATTATCGCAATAGCAATAATTATTTTTTCTGTTATAATGTAGCGCAAATCAGTGCAATTAAGTAATTAAGTAAATATTATTTTGTATTGATCAAAATATTTTATAAAAACTATTTATATGTGTTTCAAATTATTCTATCCTTTTGCACAATACTATTGCTGCTGCTGTTAGCATTAAAAAGAACAAATAAGATGTTAGTAAATTGTTGATGAAATAATATTTAATGCAAAATATCATATTAATAATAATTATGAATTATTTTAAATTTTATTGTCATCAAAATAATCAGTTTAATTAGTTTAAAAAAAGATGGTTACATTATTCAAGGATAGGTTTCAGCTGAATATTCTGAACAAAAATTTTTCTCATGATATACATCTTATCTAATTAATCAGTAACTTATTGTATTTATAAGAGAAAATTAAATTAAATTTCCATCATTCATTCTTCAAAGCTATAACATAACTTGCTGTCAGTTGCCTCAGGACATTTGGACATCAGGATATTTGCAGAATCTATTTTAAGTTGTTTTGTGAGTCTCTTTACATAATTATTGTTTTATATTCTGAAATTAAGGTAGTAGGAAGGATTCTATAAATAAAATTGATAAAGGAAATGGTTTTTTCTTAGAATTAGATGTGAATTATTTATTTATTAATTCACTTATTGTTCATAATAATATACACAATTCTTTCATTGTGAGCTGACTTCATAGTAAACAAAAGAAATAAAAACAAAGTTACAGAATTACTTTTCTCTTAATCTCCACTTTATTACAAAGTTTTTTAATTTTTTTTTCTCTTATCTAATTAAGAGTTAAATTTATCAAAAACCCAGAAGAAGATTCCTTTCATTCTCTTATCAAATATAATACATTTTTACTCCAAAAATTAGCATTCCAACAAAACAAAAGATCTCAAATTCAACTCCTGAGTAACATAAATTTAATAATGTTATTAACTTCATTGGAAAGAATTCAAATCTACTAATTCAACAAAATTATTCTAAAGAAAGTCATTTCTATTCACCAGAACAGCATAATAGTCTCTCAATAAGTTCAAGGCATCGCATTTAAACACAAAATACATTAAAGAATCCTTATTACAGAATTATAGATTATACAACACTATCAATCACATAGAAAAAAACCTTTAATGTAGAATGTAATACACATTTGAAGTTCTAAGCCTTAACTGCACAATTAATGTGATTATTTTATTGATATCACTGATAATGCTTAAGTATTATTAAGAGGGTCTTCTTATAAGTTTCACCATAGACCTATATAAAATACTTAGCATTTAACACACGGTAATGTCCTCATCTCTACTTTTACCAGTAAATTTAAATCCAAATAAAAATTTTTTTTCTTTATAAGATGTGGATTCTGTGATATAAGTAAATGATCCTACTTCAGCCATATTCTTTTTCAAAGAAAAAAAATCCATGTATCGTTACTTTTTACACTTCCTCTTTTGTACAACACTTCATAACATATTCTCAATGGCCTAGTCAATGACTCCATCTATAAAATCTTAAAGTGGAGTGAAAACATTGCCTTCAATGTGTATAAACTGGAATGTTCTAAATCACATTCTGCTTTAATAAAACTGTATGGTTCTTAAATGTAAATTATTTTAATTTATTATATAAGGTAATAACGTCAATGCAGTATTTTTCTAACTAGGTAAGGATAGTTTTATGATAATAAAAATATATTGTAATAATTAGGCTTTAATAAAAATTTATTACATTAGGCCATATAGCTGATCCTAAGGTCCATGTAGTGGTGTTTATTTTTGCTCTATATCAAAAAAATTTGTTTTAATTATGAAGTTTGGTAAAATAATTTATGTATTTTTTCCCCTTTGAATTGTTTTACTGATAAAGGGATACATAAATCTGATGGTTTACATTATGTCCTAGTCAACCTTATGGCTGTCATGCATAAATGCACCTAAGATAGAAGAGAGACTAGTCAGAGCTCTTTTCTATAAGAGTAATGATGTTCATTATACAACTAGTCCCTGTGGTGAAAAGAGTAAAATGTTAACTTGTAGGGTTGAATATCAGCTGAATTTTGATGAGTGTGGCAAGATGCTGATATTTGATTCAATGGAAAGACATCAGATAACATTCACTCCTCATTTTTTCATCAGTAAGCTAGAGATGCTAACAGTACATGGGGTACTCTTGGCAAGCAAAAAACTAAGTACTCTCATAACTTTATCTTTTTACTCATTTATACAAATTTTTATGGTGACTAGCAAATTAACAAAGTAAACTTGTTAATTTACAACATTTTTCTCAGAGATTACTGAAGAGTTTTAGGACTCACGTAATCAAAATTTTGAAGTATTTAAACAACTAATTTTGGTAAATAATTTATATCTGTAGAGTTTTAGTAAAGCATTATTTGATTTTTACGACAAAAATTTTTTGTTAGTCATAAATTGAAAACAGTGTTTCCAGATCTATGTTTATGTGAACATTTTACATTATTTTAATGAGAGGAATATAGCTAGCATGACAGAAATTTTTTGAAACTCTCTCTCTCTTTCCTTATATATTTATTTGTCAGGTACATACAAGTAACTACTATTCTTATTACAATAAGAATATTTCTGCAGGAGGTGTTATTTATCTGTGCACAGACCTGATTACATATTAACTGAAATTATAAACTTAAACTTATATATACTAAACATAAAACTAAATGTTTACAATCATGTTTCTGTTAATAGTAATAATAATACTCGTTGTTTACATTATTTACAATTTTTGTATATATCTTAAATTTACATTTGATCATGTATCCACTTTTTTAATTTGGTTTTAACAGTTTTATTTTTTGTATTAAAATTCTTAAGACTGAAAAATTAAAATATTTTTAGTTTACTTTAAAAAAAAATACTCACTATGGTTTGTATTATATTAATTTACAATAAATGTCTGAAAATTCTACCATTCACATTGATGCACTTTTCAGTTCATTTCCTTACCAACTAAATTTTTGTATTCCTTGATGAGGGCAGCAGTAATGAAAATGTGAGCAATCAGTTCATCACACATGTGACTAACTTATACCCCAAATTTCATCCATCACCATAAACAGCAATCATGGGGAGTAAGGTCCGGTGATCTAGGTGGACAATTTATTATGTCCAATTTATTATGTCCAATCCATTTAACAGTAAAGCTTTCATCTAAGAATGGTCTTACTTTATTTGTGAAATGTTTTGATGCTCCATCAAGTTGATGGTACATTTCAATTTATTTCACCAGTGAGAAATTTTCAAGCATTGTAAGAAATTCATTGTTTAAAAATTCTGGATACTCTCTCCCTGTGATATACTGTTCTAGTATGAAAGGGTCTATTAATTGGTTGTAGATTATACCACACCAAACGTTTACTAAAAATTGTTGCTGGAAATTTGATTCAACTATAGCATGTGGGTTTTCTTCAGGCATGCAAGTGTGAATTCTGAGTGTTATTTATGCCATTACTGGTAAAAGTATCTTCGTCTGATAATAGCATGAACAGAATTAACTCGTAATTATTGTTAACCCATTGGCAAAACTACAGTCATCTGCCATGGTCACCAAGCTGGAGGTGTTGAACTTCCTGAACATTTTAAGGATGCAGCTGTGAGAATGTTTTGTCCTCCATACTGTACTGTACTTTGTGGAATGTTGAGTAGTAGCAATTCTACAATGTAAAAATTCTTTGCGTGCTTGTTGTAGGACTAAAGTGTACCACCAGAAGAATTTCCTATTCATCAACTGGCTGATGTTCAGATGAAATATGACTGCTGGGGATATGAT
Organism: Lycorma delicatula; assembly: GCF_047948215.1. Taxonomy (NCBI): domain Eukaryota; kingdom Metazoa; phylum Arthropoda; class Insecta; order Hemiptera; family Fulgoridae; genus Lycorma; species Lycorma delicatula. The sequence goes on along the minus strand of NC_134461.1, from coordinate 129,564,408 downwards.
CATTCTCACAAAGATTATTAAAATTCGACAAAATACTTTATAGTTTGGAACTACTTGTCCAGGATACTTATGTCAGAATTTTTCTACTGTAGAAGATGCACTTCCATTGCAAAAGCCATACACAAAAATTATACCTGCATATTCTGCATGAGTGAAGACGTGGTATTTTTAAAAACAAAGAATTCAAAATGGAATTTCACATTTTTAATTTCAGATTTAATTGGAAAAATGTAGGTTCAGTTTACAGTACAGCAAACACAAGAACATTACGTAACTTGATTCTTAAAAATAATGAAACACAATCAAAATTATATCAAGAACAACTATATTGCCTGACATTTATTATTAACACAACCACAATTTTATGACAACATTGAATAGTTCTCATATTAATTTTGAAGCATACAGTTAGTGTTGCCAACCCAATTTTTCAAAGATTTAAATTTATTGTATAAAAATTAAAAATGTTTTTAATTTTTACAAATTCATAATGTTTTTCCGTAAAGTTTTGTTCTGCTTTGTTTTTAATAATAAGAGTTGATCTTTTTTTACTTTTCATAAATTTTATTACATCAATTTTCCCAGAATTAAATTCTCTACAAATTTTGATAATTATTTATGCATTTATTATTCATTTAACAAACCTATTATAATTCAAAACTACAAAAAACCTGTTTTTCACCACCAAATTTTTCAGATTTATGTTGGATATCATGAAGATGATGGGAGGTATAGTTCCTGTTTTTTTTTTTTTTTTTTTAAATTTTCAGGTCAAAAACATAAGAAACAATCAAGTTTACCCCTTATTTGACACCTTAAAAATTTCAGTATGACCTCATTTCACTGGGGGAACTGATATCTGGGTGAAATTTTTCACCCAGATAACATTTTTGGACATATGTTTGTTTGTATGAACTTTTTTCTAATTTCAAGTTCTTGAATCAGTTCCCAAATTATTTCTTTTTCCTCCTGAACCATGCATATATATATGGATGGTGTGTGTGTGTATATATATATATATATACATAAAACATATGCCTATATGTATATTTTAATTGATTAATTCTCTTCTTATTATTATTATTTAAAGAAAATAATAAGTGTAATAATTTTCATATATATATATATATATATGTAATTAAAATATATAAACTGCAATTTAGTATTGAATGTAATGAAAAAGAAAAATTCATGAAATTATTCATTTGTATATATTTATATTAAATTTTCAGTAACGAAAGGTGTATAAATAGACTTGAAATATAGTTAAGTATACAAACGAAGACTCTCTGAATATAAATTGTTAAGACATTTAAAGATGTAATAAAAAAAAAATTAAAAAAACAAAAATTTCTCAATAAGTAGCGTAAAAAGACAGAATGGTAAAATGCCTTGTTACTTGCTGTATTAAATACAGTCCTTAATATATATATATTTATGTATATGTACAACTTACCAAGCAAGTTGAATTAGCATATTAACACAACAAAGAAAAAAAATAATGGTTGAATAATGGTGGGTTCATGATTGTGCACATCACATATTTATTAACCATACTTCCTGACTGTTATAAAAAAAGTAACAGTAACATATCAGTGTAATTTTACAGAAGACTTTCGTTTAAACTTTTGTGTACATTATATGTTTTTGTACACATACAAGCGTATATTATAAAATATTCAATATGAAAACTAATGAATTCAATAATATTGAGTGTAACAATGGCTAAACTATTATTGGATGGGATTCGATTAATGTCACTTCAGGATAGATAACTAATGTAATGTAATAATTTTTTTTTTTTTTGGGGTTTTTCTGGGCGAAAAATGCTTCAGCGTTATCATTGCCCAAACACAATGCAAGTGTTTTAAGAACTATGTAAAAAACAAAAAAATTCACAATTAAAAATTTAAAAGAAATCTTCAGAAAACAAAACATGTAATATAAAAACAAAACAATAGTATAAAACAAATTAAAACAGCAAAAACCCAAAGGAGAAATTTAAAAACAAAATCAAAATAAACTAAAATATTAAAATAAAGACAAAACAAAAATTTAAACTAAATGTGAAAACACAAAAACATACTATTACAAAAAAACCAAAAAAAAATCACAGTATTAAAAAATGTGTAAAAAATTAGCATCTTGAAGAAAATTTCATGGATCTTTTTCCACACAGCTAACGCAGGAGTAGTGTGTGAGATGGTTTCTATGTACTTCCTCCGCGACTTCCTCCTAGTGTCCAAGAATACTCGACGACACATCACTCTAGCCGTATGGCATAAGTCTCGATGTTTAATTGTTGGCCTGTGGTTAAATTTACGCAGTGCCTGCCTATGTTTGCTAATCGCGTCTTGGCAATTCCACCAAGGAACGGAAGGACGTCTAGATTTTCCTGATCTTTGAGATATATAACTATCAACATTCTTAAGTATCATGGCCACAAACGAGGAAAGCTGATCAAGAACGCCCAAGTTGCTGCCATACTGAGAAGGGAAGGCTTTATGGTAACCGTTCCAATCCGCCTATTCAGCAATCCATGTCCGTGGCATTTTTACCACCTCGCAGGCAACACCAAAAGCAATAACAATTGGCCTGCTATCACTTCCGTGAAAATCATCACAGACATACCAAGTAAGATGAGGGAGTAAACTTGGCGAGCAGATGGAGAGGTCGATGCTGGACATTGTACCAGATGATAAGGGCATAGATGTCTGTGACCCATCATTCAGTAGACAAAGGTCCAAGTCCTACCTCACTCTGTTTACCACATTTCCTCAAGATGAGCAGAAAGTTGAGACACAGGAAATATGGTGGGCATGGAAATCATCTATTATTAGTGATGGCGATGGGATTTGCGTGAGGAGACGTGACATTGAAAATATGAAATTTGAAGGTGATAGATACCTTAAGAGCGATAGTAGGAATAAAGGTAGCAAGTGGTATCTTTATAGCTGTACTTCATTCTGCATGAAAATTTCAACTTCATCACTCACTCTACTGTCCACTGATAGTAGAGAGATAATAATGTAGAGAGAGTGATGGAGTTGTTACGACTGTATAATGATACAATTGTATCTCTCACAGAAATAGCCTCCGAGTGTTTTTGCATCTTGTCATAGAAGAATGAATCCCTTTCAGATGAATCCCACTATTTGATTCACTAACTGCAACTAGTGACTTTTTGTTCATTTTCATAAGCTTTGATATAGTGGCTGTAAGTGAAGCAACTTGATCAGACAATATCTGAACAAGTTGTTTTAGCTCATTGCAGGATCCACACTGCTGAGTAACTAAATTTGTGGGAGCTTGCTTCAATGTAGTGGTGGTAAAAGATATATCTGGTTTAACCAGGTTCGGGAGTTAATAATTTTTCTATATTCTCTGAGTGCAGCCAGAAAAGACAGCTTTTGTTTGGTAGAAATTCTGAGAATTGCTTTCTGTTCCTTGAAAGTCCGGCAATCTCAGGAGTGGGGAGTATGTGAACCTTTGCAGTTTGCATATTTTTCATCTTCATTACAGTTAGTGTAATTGTGGCCTTCCCCTGTACATCGAGCACAGATCTCAGTTTTCAAGCAAAATCTTATAGTGTGACCGTATTCTTGGCATTTAAAATATCGACGCAGGTTGAGTATGATCGGTCTCACCTGAACCGACAAGTAACCCACCTTAATCTTCTCTGGTGTTATCGGGAGATTAAATGTTAGTATGAGAGAAAGTGTTGGTTCTTCTGTTTCGCCTTGCAGTTTCATTATACGTTTTACATTCGTAACTTCTTGGGTTTGAAGCTCATCAACTATTTCCGTCACGTTCAACTCCATAAGGTTTGCAAAAAATTACCACTCAACTGGTATTTAAAGTCTTGTGGCACGTTGTACTCACGTTTATACCGCCCATACTAGTGACATGAAAGAGAAATCTGCTTTGTTCATCATTATGAGTTTCAATTAATATCGATCCATCTCTTAATTTGTAATGTAATTGGCTTACTGTAAATTGTGAGGGAAAACTATCTCAAATAATAAATAATAGTGTATATATATAAATTACTTATTTAAAAAAAATAATATCCACCTCTGCAAAATTAGATAACACAACTGTTTTTGTTTAACGCAACAATATTTTGGCTTACAGTAAAGGGCCTTATATGTTTCTATTGCCATTTGTATTACATTACTAAATCATTTAAAAGGTCTTCCCATTTGAAATACGATTCAAATATTTTCTTTTACAGGAACAAAATTATTTTATTGATAAATTTAAAAATAATATTGATCTAAAAATTAGATCATAAAAATTAAAAAATGAGCCTGAGTTTTTTGCTTCTCGTTCAACATGCACGTCAATATATGCTCAAATAATTTTCATTAATCCCTTCTGAATTGTGAATTACTTTTTCTGTTTATTCTCTTAATGTATTTTCCTTAATAGTATTTCATGCATTTATATTTTAAATAATCAATATGGATTTTAATTACATCTATTTTTTTGTTTAAATTAATTCTGTATTCTGTGATGCTGCTCTATCATAGTTTTACCATGGCTTACCTTGAACTATCCAAGCAAATGCCAGGGGACAATTCTTTTTTTTATCTATAGAATAGTTTAGATAAACTACCCATCCTTCACATAATTTATTTATATAAAAAAATTATGATTGGTGCATATTTTTTATAATAATAAAATAAAATTAATGTAAACTCATTCTGATATCTACATACATAATAATTTAAATAAATGCAATACAAAAAGGATAATGGATTGATAATACATTATGTTATTAAAAAATATTCAAATAGAAAGTAATTAAGAGGAAAAACAATTAATAAAGCCCATCTTCAAACATTACTTACTGATGTTCATTCCATTTTTCAAATACAGTTTTTGTTTTGTGTAACGTTAGATTACATTTTAATATTTCAGTTTTTTCTCCATACTGCCTGTGAATTAAAACACTTTGTTAATTTTTAATCTATTTATTTTTTTTATTTAAAATTTTTTTTAATAAATCTACTGTACTTAGTTTTTTTTAGATAGAATTAAAAAAAATATATTCATTTTTAAATACAGTAAATATTGCAGTTAAAATTTAAATTGTACAGTGAAAAGAAGTCAAAATTATTGAAATTCCTTTAAAGTAGTAATGGTTTCTTGTAATTTTTTTTTATTACTACATTTATTTTTATTTTATTTTTAATTAGAAAAAAAGTGACGTGAAAAAAATGTTTTTTCCTGAAGAAAAAATCAAATTTCTGTTTATCCTAATATTATTAAATTACAATAATGCTGAATGAATTACAAACTATCTCATTACATTTATGTTATTACATTAATAGCAGAATTCTTTTACAGAAGAATTCACTTACATATCTTGAACAACATATTAAATTCTACCCCTTACAAAAATTAATCTTCATTTAACATCTACAACTTCTCAAGGAGAAATATCTTGTGAGGATGTTAACTTAGACAAATGTCAACTAAGAATATCAATCTTGTTAATCATCTAACCCTAAACTTATATTTAATAAAATCCTTCCCAAGAATCATAACATTTCCTCTTCTCCAAATAGATAATGTCATGAATTCTATTTAAAAATATCAATAGCAGCTGACTCAAATGGATTTTGTAGAAGAAACTTAAAAAAAATAAGAAACTAAATAAAAAATCATCTGGTCAGGAAATTTTAGCGATGAAATATTAGTTTAAAAAACTACAAGTAATTGTTTTGATTTAATCTAGCATGACAAAGTAGGACTAAAAATGGAAAATTAATCACAGTATATTAAATATACCAGTGTATTTATATTTTGGGAGGTACGATTAGCCCTGGTTGTTTGCATTTTGCCCTTACTGACATCATTGAATAATTGAAAAAGAATGCCTGGACAAGCTCAGAAGCAGTCAACCTCCTCCCATCATCAGATGACACAAAGAGTTCACTGACTACACAAATTCTGATATGCTCAGCATAGATTTCTAATAGATTTCATTAAATTGAAGGAAGCGATCAAACTAAAACAAAAAAAGGTTGGACCATGAGTAAGATAATCTACTCAAGAGTGATCCATTGCATAAATAAAACCCCATTTGAACGGTAGTTTCAAGTCCATTTCTCAAACCACTCTGCTTCCTTGGTTCAAAGAAATTTTACCAAGGATAGGCACAGGACATTAATAATTGATTTCACATTTAAATACACCACAACAAAAATTGTTTTTCCTCTAGAAATTAAACACTTATTTGCTTCGTAAAGGAATGCTTTGATTCATTTGTAAATGTACAATTAAATTTAGAGGTTTCCAGCTGAATTAAAAAGTATTAGTTCAGATCTTTCTTACCAGAGAGGATAACATCAAGTAAGAGTTATCAGTACAATGCAGTATAATAGTGGAAAACGAGAAAACACAGTAATTAAAAAAAAAGAGTAAAACAAACATGTAAATAACACTCATTTCTTTTTAATTTATATAGATTCAATAAAATATCAAAAAGAAAGGTGGTTTTGTGTTTTCATGAGTAATAGGCCAGTAAAGAAAAACCCATCTTACAATTTATTAATATTGTTAATTTCATTGAAATGAGAAGTAAATTTAAAACAAAGTAATTAATGATATGAATTAACTATTGAAAAAAAAGCAGTTCAAAAATAAAAAAAATGCCAGCAAAAGGAAGCGAGTAGAAGTTAAATACAGACATTCAAGAATACAATCGAACAAAATATATGAAATAGTGTTATTTTGATTGTAAAATTACAAAGAACTGATGTAGCAAAGAAGGTATCAAAAGCAGATTACTGTAAATAAAAAAGCATTTACAAGTATGTAGAATAGAAATCTGTTTGTATTAAACAAAGTGATGATATAGGAGCATTTTGAAAATTTGATGAATTGATAAAATACTACTTAAAGTCTCAAGATGAATAGGAGAAGATTCTTTCCAAGAGACAAACTAGGTTGGTGGGGTATGAATTAAGAAATCCAGGTTTCATTAATTTGGTGATAAAGGGATATGTAGAGGGTATAAATTATATTAAAAGACAAATATTGGAACATATAAAACAGTTAATCGGGGAGTAGGATGTAAAATTATGTTGAAGGTTAAATACAGGTTATAGAATAAAAAAGGGATTGAGAGTTTATCAAACAATTCAAGTGAAAAAAATTAAGCAAATATATTTAAATTAGAAAGATATCCTTGAAAATATTTTATAAGTATAGTTCTTTATGTTAGCGAAGTTTGAACAACAGGAAAATTAGATTCACAAAGACTAAAGGATTTTGTGTTAGAGTATTACAACGGAATATCGAACATTAAATGAGTCGGTAGAATTTGAAACGATGAATTTAAAAAAAAAAATTATTTAATAATGTTGAATAAACAAGTAGATCATCACATTCAAATAAGGCATCAAGTACTGGATATAGAAAGTAGCAAGTGTGGAGAGTAAAAACCACAAAAGAAGACAAAACCAGTGCGTACACAAAATAAAACCGGTAAATCAGATTATTGATGTTAAAAGATAATGGAGAAGAAAACTGAATGAATAAGTACATGAAACTGGGAAAAACTGAACATAAAATAAAAAGAACAAAGTTTATAACAAAATGGTATAAATTTTGTGATTTAATCAATGTTTACCAAGATATAATGGATATTAATTTTTCCATCTACTTATCAGGTTTTTGTAGGAGAAGAGATTTACAGTAATATAATTTCATCCTAATTATGTCATCATTAATTATATCTTTTGGGGCAACTTCAAAAAAATCAGAATGAGTTTTTAGGTTACAAAACTCAAAAGATACTAACTTAATAATTTAATGAGAAATTACTACTAATTTTTGAGAAAGGACCTTAATATGCTTCATTACCACTTTCAATAAACCATTAAAAGATCTTTCCATCAAATTATCTCAAGTATAATTAAAAGATTTTCTCAAACAGAAACAATTCTGGTTTTTTAATTAATTTTTAAATAATATCAAAAAAACTTTTTATAAACCTGAATTTTCCGCTTCACTAGTTTTTCATATACTAAAATATGCTTTCAAATCAATTCCATTAATATATTTAAAAATTTTTTTTTTTTTGAGAGAGAGAGAGAGAGAGAGAGAGAGTAAAGAATCCTTTCCCTTCTTTTTCGGCGATAAAGTAGTGGGCGCTGAATTAAAAAAAATGGATTTATATCCATCCATTCAAAATGATGAACGCTCTGGACTCCCAAAAACCGTTAGAAGGACAAAATCTTCGCAAAATCCACAGTGCCTTAGTAAATAGTAGTTGAATGAAGATGCGCGAGTTTTATATCACAAGCATCTCTACAAACCATGCCCACCATATTTTACACACTACTTTGGGTATAAAAAAGCTTTCTGCTCGAAGGATGCAGCGTTTGTTAACAATCGAACAAACACGCCCTCGATTGAACAATTCTCAAATGTGTTTAGGCAAATTTAAATGCGATTACGCTGAGTTTCTTCGACGTATTTTAACAGTAGATGAAACCTGGATTCATCATTGTATGCCAGAGACCAAATAGCGGGTGGGAACTAAAGAAAGTGTGCAAAGAAAGCGAAAACGGTTCCATCTACAGGAAAAGTCACGGCTGTGGTTGTTTACTCATATATTGTTGTGGTACTCATATATTACCTGGTATAATACTGGACCATCACCGAAATATTCCTCGTGATAAGGACGCTTATCAGGCTAAAGTCCACATCTGACCAAAAAAAAGACTCTTCCATCCCTCGATAATGTACCTGATCACACGTCTCAGACTGTTGTAGCAAAATAATAATCCATGACCGACGTTTCAAAGTGCTTTTATATGCGCCGTATTCACTGGATTCGGCTATCAGCGATTAATACCTCTTCCTAAAACCGAAGAAATGGCTCGCTGAATTAAAATTCACTTCAAATGATGAGGCTAAAGCTGAAATAAACACTTATTTTGCAGAATTCAACAAACCGTATTACACTGAAAGTATTAAAAAATTGGAAAGTCGTTTGTCAAAATGTATAGAATTGCAATGGCATAAATTGAAAAAAAATCTTGAGAATTTTTTTCGGAACGGCAGAAAACTTGCCGAAAGGCCGAAAACTTTCTGAAAGACTCTGTACATGCGTATAGGCATTATAACGGTTCGTAATTTAATTAAAGGGATTTGAGAAATAAACGACAGTCTAGTGAAACAAGATTGCTCAACTAGAGCATTACGTCTCGCCGTTCGCTTTCACTGACTTCTGATTGCTCGTTCTACATTACATAAAGATAAAAGTCAGCTGTCGTCTTTAGATCGTTAAGATAGCGAATAAACTGCGCGCGAACAGCCGAGTATGTCTACTTACGATCTACCCCTTTGTCAGTGGGGAATAGTAACAGAAAATTATGTACAAATGTTAGATTTGTCTGTACAAGCCGATGATACAATAATTGATTAAGAACATGAGTTTAATGGTCTCACAATAATAGACATTTCGAAAATGTGTTATTTCATTAACATCCACGGATCCAAACATCGGTAATATAAAAAGTATTCACGTAATTATTTGCCGCTGTACCTCTGATACAGCCTCTCAATTTTTTTTGTTGTTGTTGGGAAATAGTCTATTTTATTTGAGCGATAGAGTTTCTAAGCATATCCATTTAAATAGAAGTAAAAAGTTAAAAGGAACAAAAGTTAAAAGTAAAAATATTTTTCACTTTTTACTTTCCAAGCAAAATCCGTTCTAAAGAAATCTGACTTTATAAATATCACTAAAGTAAAGTAAAGAGAAAAACTTTCGAAAATATTTTTTCTGTTCAACGAAAATTTACTTTTGATTTAGTTTTTTAAGTCTTTTAATCTTTCTTTTTTTATAACTGGAATAATCGTAGTTAAGTAACATTATTATTACTGATATATAATAATAACGTTATAACTTAACGCATAAAATATAAAATGCTTTTAAAGAAAAAATTTATTCAACCGACTGAAAAATACCATGTATAATACAATAAACTACATTTAACTGAATAAGCCATAAAATTCGCATGAATTCATTTATAAAGGTAATTCTGTTTAATAATAATTTCTACTTAATTAAATACACAATCAAAAAAAAAGAAAATTTATGTTTTATTAATTTACTTTACACTTCCCATTTTAAATTTATAGAAAAAGTATATATCCTATTTGTACGCGCATTATAAAATATTTTTATAAACAAATATTCCGTTTTAAACGTGTTTTATATCGGCAAAAGATAAAATGATACCGATATATATAACCTGTTTTACTCGTAGTTTCAAAATTAAAAAAAACCTTGCACAATTCTGCGTAAGAAGACCGACTTTTCGTTTCCGACGCCCTCACTATTTCGCAGCCAGAAACGCACTGATTTTCAGAATACTACGCACTATAAACGTTCGATTTACGAGTGGTCCCTACACAAAAACATCATCTTTGAACTCGCTCATTACTGTGACTCACTGCATAAGCGCGCATGAAAAATACACCAATAAAAAGGTAACATAACCTCAAATTGGGGTTATGTTGCCTGTAATTGACCTGGAATTGAGCGTAAATCAGGTATTTCTCAGCCAATCTTCATGAGATTTTAACGTGCACAGCTTCAGATACACTACTACAGCACATCAAAACTTCAATGAAATGATCTATATATATATATATATATATACATATAGACTAAATTAACACTTGAGTGAATACTACTAGATGTTAAACGCCCACGAAAAACACCAAAGGCTCGTTAGATTTTGATGATATTACGAAGTACATTGGACCGAATTAGTTGGAAACGTGCTGAAGAGGCCTTCATCCTGCAGTGGATCGATGGTGATGGATCTATGCTCGTGGTGTATGGTTATTTCCGTTACCCGACGTGGTCAGGGGATGCATATCAGGTCAGGGCGAGCGAAGAGAACCTCTTTCTGTCTAGCCAAGAGGTTCTGCCCCTGACTCCCATATGTTAATTAAACTCATGCTTGTGAGAATAATAAATAAAAATAAAAATTAAAGCCTGTTCAATTTTTGTAGAAAATATCAGAGTATGGTAATTTCTTCGGAGTAACAGTTTGGTCTGTACAAGACCAACTTACTGGTTTTTAGATCTCCGGTCGTGGCTTCGCTCGCGAAATACGTATCAGAATTACAAACATAAATTACCATCACAATGTTACAAATCTCATAAAGATTGATTCAATAGTGGTAGCATAAAACGGTAAAAATGAAAAAAAAAGAATTTATTTATTTTTTACCCCTTGAAATATTAAAATTCAAAAAACCGTAAAATGGTTTATAGATATATTTATCTGAAGCGTATGGAAGCCCAAATATACTGAATATCTCGTTTATTATAGTCAGAAATTGCTAAACTTTGCAATCATTGTTCGACATTTTTTTACCTTTCTTCACCCCTTTCAAAGTCGAATTTAAAAAATATATAAATTGACTTTTATATACCCAAATAAAAATTACACACACCAAAAATTAAGTTGATATCTTCGTTGTTAAAGAGAAATTATAAAAATATCCGGGTTTAAAATAAAATTCTTTAATCTATTTTTTACTTTTTAATCTAGAAATTAGTTTTAAGATATTCATATGAAAATTACATATCCAAATAAACAAGTTGATATCTTTATTTGTTACCGAAAAATTAAAAAAAAAAAAGTAGTAAACTTCTTTGTTACTCCATTTTAACCCATTAAACTTCAAAGAATTTCAAAGTGGATTTTCTTAGTATGCATATACACCATAAGGAGAAACTGTACACAAATTTTCATCAATTAATCTTCAGTAGTTTTTGCTGGGCGTTGATTATGAATCAATCGTTCACGACATGTCTTTTATATAAATATAGATAAGGTAATTATATTTTAAGTAAATGGTATTTTCGTACTCCTCATACCAGAAAATCCTACAAATTTCAATTTCATCCCTCAATCTCACCGTGCGACCGAAATACCGTCCTTTTTTTTTTGAAAAATCGGTAAAAAAATGTGTACAATACTGGCACATAAATATAAATTATGCATATCGAATTTTACGTCTCCGCGATCAAATTTTAATTTTAATATCGAAAATGAAATTTTAATTTTAATATCGAAAATGAAATTTTATGTGACTTGATAATATCATCCGTCGGTAAAAGACGGGTTATTAAAATCATATTGGAATCGAGGACAGATAAAAGATTTTAAGTTTCTTGTAACTGGATTCGTAATTTTAAGAATTTTTTTTTAACTATCAATATAATAAAAAAGATTGCTGAAATCTGATGTCTATGGTATGAGCACAATACATTTCTGAATTTATTTTATAAGTTTCAACAGTTAATGTTTTATATCAATTTTAATATATTTCATAAAACTTTATTCTTTTAATTAGTAAATAAATATTTATTTATTTTTAATATTTTGAAATTTAATTAAAAATTTCTTATATCGGAGAATCCTATCTCAAACAGACAGAAAAAATGGTCAACAGACAGAAGAACCGATCAACTTAGATCTTACTTAGCGGAATATCGACTCACGAGATATAAAGATTATTGAATCGTTATACCTGTATCAAACAGCTACCGTTCAAATAGGTAATGACGTTACAGAGGAAATACAAATACAAAGGGGACTGAGGCAAGAATGCATTTTGTCCCCCATACAATTTAATCTGTATTCCGAAGCGATATTCAAGGAGACTCTAAATGAAGATGAAGCTGGAGTTATAGTCAACGGTCGGCCAATTAGTAATTTGAGGTAGGCGGTCGACACTATCGTCACAACGAAGACTTTGAGTGATCTACAGAGAGCAGTTCAAAAGATTAAGGATGTTAGCATACAGTGCGACCTTAGAATGAATTTCAGGAATACGAAGTTCAGGGTGATAACTAAATCACAAATGGCGGGCCCAGAGTTATACATCGACAATGCGATAACTGAAAAGAACAACAAAGTACAAATACCTTGGTACTTGGATAACCAACAACATGGATCAAACACTAGAAATTAAAATCCCGATAGAAATGGTCAGAAGCGTATTTCTCAAAATGCGAACTTTCTTGTGTGATCGGCAGGTCAGATTTTATCTGCGGGCTAGAACGGTAAAATGTTATGCGTTTCCTATGCTTCTATATGGAATGGAGGCATGGACATTGAAAGAGTACACATGAAAAAGTTGGCGGCCTTGGAAATGTGGTGCTATAGACGCACGCTAAGGATATCTTGAAAGGATAAGGTGTCAAACAACAAGGTACTAGAAGTGTGAATAAACAACTCGAGATTACGTCTACATTACAAGCAGGGAAATTACAATATCTAGGTCACATAACGAGGGAAGAGAAGTTCGAGTTGCTCCTGTTGATCATGCAGGGGAAGATCATGCAGGCAGACGTAACGTCGGGAGGCGCAGAATTTCACGGTTGCACAATCTGAGGGAATGGTTCGGCACAATGTCTACTGAACTGTTCCGAGGTGCCTACTCAAAGGTCAAAATAGCGATGATGAATGTAAACCTCCTGAAAGGAGATGCCATTTGAAGAAGAAGAAGAAGTACTGATCAACGATTTTATAGGACGCTTTCCATCGAAACTATTACAATTAATATCTTACGAATTATTTATCCAATGAATCTGCATGTGCACCATCGTAGTGAACGCACAGAGATTTTCATCTCCATGTTCTCGTTGACGTGCTGGAAAGTATCTCCGAAGTTATATTTCTAAAGGCTTCCCCCATACTATTAAGCAATTCTTCATTTAATGCGTATCGATGTTGAGATTAAATAGGCGTTGATTATTCCCGTAATGAATTTCGGGTGTAGTAAAGTCGGGGCTTCGTGATGGTCATTGCGATGAGACTACCCGTCATTGTGAATCACTGCCGATCCAATGACTTAGAGATTGTTCATTTAGGAAATATCGCGCACTCAAGCGAGCTGGAGCGTCGTCCAGTTATACCCAGTCACTTTCCGTGATGCCCTTCTCTTGAAGTTGAGGTATTAATTATTTTTATATTTGCAAGAAAGTAACACTTACTTTTCAAAAAAATATATTCCGAAATAATATCTCGTTGGCACATATCACATGATATGTATCGGATTCCTTTCGATTCACGCGCAAAATGAGGATTTTCCTTAGCCTAGGAAATCACGTTCCTTGCTCGTGAACTCTGATCGATTGTATATTTATCGGTAAACAACACTGGAAATCGAGAAGGATATGCAGCGCACTGAATTTTGGAGAATTCTATTCTCCAGTTAGATAGAACTCCTCCGTATTGACGCGGGATTATCTAAACGAAACATTTTTTCAGGATGAATGAGAAGAGAAGGATGGATAGCCTGGCCTCCACGGTCTTACTTCATAAATTACCTTACCTCATAAATTTTTATTTTGTCGGTTTTGTAAACACAAGTGGGCTTTGTTCAAATAAGAAATTTTGACCGTTAAAAATAACGGATCACCGAACTATCTTTTCTCTATGTTATATACGACAAGATATTAAACAACGTCTTGATGCCTGCAGGGTAATTTAAAGAAGCTACTATCAGAATCTACTACCGAACACTTAAGATTCTTGTCGAGTTTATCTTCTTCCGTATACTTCATGTCTGTCGTGCTTTTTTTTCCAAGAGTATGACTGCGTGATACCGTACAATTGTTTTACGGACAGTCTTTGTAAATATTGTTAGACGAGGGCGATTGATTGCGTTGGCTACTATTTTCTTCTAATTTACTACGATTACGATAATAAAAGTATTTTTACAAAAACAAAAATTCGGGAGCAAACGATAAGTTAAAACTAATATAGATCGACAGGTGAGCTATATTGTTTGTCCTTTCTGGTTAGAATGTGGGTAGGTAGAATGCCTGCCTGTCCCTTTCTATCCTAGGTAGAATGCCTCAGCTTAGTTTGTGGGCAATTTTATGTATTCCTTTTAAAAATTTAAAAGGAAATATGTTAAAATTAAAGTACCTATAAGTTACATTCAGAACAAGTTAAAAACTGAAACCGATTTATTACTTCAGTTTTTCTTTTAATTAGTGGTTTATGAGAGTGAAGTTTTGAATACAGTAATAATACTACGTGATATCATACCAAAAACGCTTTTATTTTTTCAACAATAACGATGACCTGGTTAAAACAAACAAACAAAAAATAATTCAAATAAAAATAAATAAACAATAGCAGAAAATATTTGAATTGTTCACTGAATAAAATAAATTTAAATATAATTTTTAGCGCTACTCGACAAATGAATTACGTATTTATTTTTCTTTTCCAACGCTTTTGTTCACCTGTTACAAAAAAGATATAATGAAAAACAGTTTTTAATAATTCGGTACACTAATTTTACTAAGATGGTTTACGTGAAAGTCGAGGAGAGTTTTGGTATATTATTGAAAACAAATTAATTTTCTGTTTTAATGAGAAAACTCTTTGTACAAAGAGAATTTAAGAGCAACAGAGAATAATTATTTTTTAGTAAACCCATTATACACAGTTTCGCGTAGGAATTATTATTAAATAACATTATAATTAGTTTACATAATAATTTAAATCTTCCAAATTACGATTATAATTAGCAACCTTCTAAAAGTACTTTACATTTATTGTAATAAAGAACTTTATTTCCCAGTTTTATAGTTATATTTTAAGTATACAAGAAAAAATAAAAGTACCTTATGTAATGTAAGTATAAGGGCTTGTATTTTAAGTCATTTATAGTTTCCAAGAGATATATCTTACCTTATCTATTATACTATATAGGGATTTAATTTCGCATACGAGGATTTTTTGCAGATCTTTCGTTTCATGATCTCCTATAACCAAAAAATACAATTTTATCATTTTTTGTTTGGTACCTCCGGACTGGATGACCGGTTTCAATGAAATTTGGTAAAATAACTTCTGTATATGGTCATTTAATTTATATCTCGATCAGTCATGGGGGCGAGAGACAAGATACCGCAAGAGAAGGTACATTTTTTCAGATAATTTAATACTGCTTAGGAAGTTAAGATATTTTCTGATGGTGTTTGTTGTTATTAAATCCAAGTTAGGGGGGAAGGTAAAAAAAAATTTTTTTTTGTTTTTTCCTTTGTGGATTCAAAGTTATATTCTTGTACCGATTAAATCATTTTATTATATTTATCACTTCGGTTATGTATTTGGGCGATTTCATTCAGAGGTGGATAATAATAAGGTTAATACTTTTTTTCGTAAGTTAACGTTTTTTTTATATTTTCAGATTGGATTAATTAATATTTATGAAATTTTGTACGATTGTTTTGTGAATTTAAAAAATTAATACTATTTAGTATTGTTTACAATCGGTCAACGGGGTGGAGATATACGGTTACCATGAGTCTCCTATCTCTTGTGGAAGTCGAGAGTTCCAGCGTTCAAGTCCTAGTAAAGATTATTTTTATACGGATGTGAATACCGGTGTTCCTTAGTGGTTGGGTTTCAATTAACTACACATCTTAGGAACGGTCGAACTGAGACTGTACAAGACTACATTTCATTTACACATACATATCATCCTCATTCATCTTCTGAAGTAATACCTAAATGATAATTCCCGGAGGCTAAACAGGAAATAGAAAAAATAGAAAAGGGTCTCCAATCTCAAAATTTTACTCAGAGTAGAGTAATTTTATTACGTAATTCTCTATTTGCATATTTACATTAATTTTTTACTTCAATTTTCCTTCAAAATAGTAGTCTGTCCAGGGCGAAGCCCTCGGTAGCCGGAGTTAACCTTCCCGGCATCGTCGGGATACACTTTGTTAGCATATTTAAATAAGTTTATTTTAATTTTTTTATACATTTTTTTTTATACTTCTATAGAAAAAAACAAGGATTGTGAGAAAACTTGAGAATAAAATTTATTAAAAAAAAAAATTGGTCAAGATGTAGGATGTAGGATGTACTTAGTTTAGAAAATGTTGACCCCAGCCGTCTTGCTATATATGTCGAAAATATATGCCTTTAGTAGAAGCTAAATATAATTATTAAATTTAATGAAATAATGTGTGCGTCAACGCATGAAGAGTATTTTTTTAAACTTAAATATAATACATCATCGATCAAATAATGCTAAAATAAAAACATTAAGTAAAAAGTAACTAATTTAATTTTAAAGAAACCGTAGAAGCTAAAAATCGCTGTTACGTTTCTTTCTTTAGACTGTGTTATTAGAATGCTTTTCTACTTTTCTATAATATCTTTGCGAGTTCAGTCGGTGGGAATTAAATTTAGATTTTTTTTTCAAGAGCTAAGCTCGTATTGCTTTGAAATTGAATAAAAATATATAAAGAAAAAGAGGAAAACTAAACATCTAAAGAAGACAGAAATTCTTTCGGAAAATCTAAAACAACATTCTCTGCGCTTCTAATTTGCCCCAAACATATTTTTTTAAATCTGAAAATAAAATACGAGTACTTTTCAATACAGGTTTACAACTAAAAGTTTTCTGTTTTTATAAGTAAATTTATATTTTACAGCAAATATACTATATTTTACAGCAAATTTATATTTTACAGCAGTAAAGAAGTAATTTTCAGTGTGAATTAAGAGCATCCAAGTTTGCAGTAATATTTAGTTTATATCTGTATATTTATAATTGTGTTGTCGCTGAAAGAATTTTCTCGTAGCTTTGTAGGATTATTATTTTGAACATCTGAAGGATGACATTTCCCTGTGAAAGAAAATCAGCCGACTCGTCTGATTTACTCGTACATATTAGAAAATATCGAACCGTAAATTTTCTCTTTATTTACTACTTTTCCGTTTAGCGCTATAGCAGAGCTACAACTTTAGATGGTAAAGCAATGCAATCGGTCCGATTTGGGAGTATGCGGTTTTCATAGGATGATTGCGTTTTGACACCTAAGGAACCCAAAAAACTTGATTTTAACCAAACTTTGTCAAATTGCTTCTATATGTGGGGCATTGATACCATTAAATTTTCAAGTTAAAGGGACAAGGGAGTGAGGTTATAGAACAAGGTCACCCTCAGTATTTCGAAATTTCGCCTAATTAAGATCTTATTTCTCTTAGGCGCATTTTTTAACAATTAAAAAATAATAATATTTCAAAAAACATTTTTTGAAAGATCGCTATCCCTACCCCAAAAAATGCTCTACATAAACTAACGGCTAAGTTGGTATACTGCGTCATTATTACCCCCGCTCACCACAAGGAGCGCTAGTGTAAAGCACTGATCTACAGCTGCTGTAGTCGTCTCTCTTTCTCTTTTGCTGTTTAGCCTCCGGAACCACCGTAAGGTATTGTCAGAGGACGAATCAGGATGATGTATATGAATGTAAATGAAGTGTAGTCATGTACGGTCTCAGGTCGACCGTTCCTGAGAAGTGTGGTTAATTGAAACCCAACCACCAAAGAACACCGGTATCCATGATCTAGTATTCAAATAACTGCTGTAGTCGTCCGCTATGTTGTAACGTCACAGGTGAGCGATAGAATTAAATGAATGAATAACATTTAAAGTGTAAAAAAGCATTTAAAGTGGTCGCTAGTACCGCCACACCCGCGCGAATTAAATACGGTATGCGCGGGCGCTTTAGTTAGAGTCATTAAATTAAATAAACAAAAAAATATTATATTTAAATAAAATGATAAATATTTTAAATTAAGTTGTGTGTGTAAACCGTGCATTAGAAAAAATCCACGCGGTGCGAAAGTTCTACAACTTTGTTGTCAACTTTTTTCTTTCAATAACTTTTTTTGCTTCGTTAAAACGATGAGGTAACTAAATTAATTTTAACTAGAAGATTATTTACGATAACGTTTGAATAATGGAAAAAAATAAGCGTCATCCGGTTTTACTTCCAAATGAATAGTACCCAGTAAGAGTGACTTTCACGCTCGTTTCTGGATTGAGAACGATGGCAATAGGCTCAGTACGGGACATTCTGCCGAGATAACTAAAGAGGAGACGTCTGCCGAGGATAGAAAAAAGGCTGCTCGTGTGAATGAAATAACTGCGTAAAGTTTTCAGAATTCTTAATTTAATAATTATTTAATTAATTTTCTGGAAGTAGGATTAACTTTTGTTATCATTTTCCCGTTTAAACATCCTTCATTGAACGTATTTAATTGAACGACATCGATAGATAGGACATTTTCTAAGCCCTAAGGCTTGAGTAGCCTTAAACGTCTGTATCAGTAATGCACCAACAGTAGAAGGAGAACTAACATGTCAAATACACTACCTGCACAAACACTAGTGCTGTTAACACAGTCGCCGCGCGCACGCGCAAGTGTGAGATTTCACCTCGGGGGGGGGGGTACATGAAGTAATCACTGATGTACCTCGGGGGTACTTATCTGGTTAATGCCTAAAAGGAAGAGTTAAAAACTTCCATTAAATATTTTTACAAAAATTGTTTGAACATTTATTTATTTTCTTGTCCGATGGAATATTTTACTAAAATACAACCTAGAGAGTAATTCAGAAGTCAATCCCTCAAAAGGGAAGAACACTTTAAAAATATCAAAAATTTTTTTAAAAATCTATTCTCTTAAATTTTCATCTCTTAAAGTTTTTTTTTGTTAAAACGCGATAAATCACAAATTAACTGCAAATACATAAGTTAAAAAAAGAATAATTGCCTCAAAGGGAAGATGGAATTAGTTATTAGAAATATAAAAAAAAATTCCAAGAAAAATTGTTTAAAATTTTATTTCCCTTCGTTGGTTTATGATCCAGATGATTTTACGGGTTCGAAATGCAGGAATCAGCAGTTTAATTCCTATTTAAAGGTATATAAAAAACCCGGAAAAGAGTTGCATAATCTTCTGGCTTCGCCCTTGACCGATATTTACTGCAAATACGGCATTGAGTTTTGAAATATTAATGGCAGTACAATTGCAAAGAATATAAAAAGAATTTGAGTCCAGTTTGACTTCCTTGGTCAGCTTAAAGAAATATGCAGTATCAAAAATAAACTGAGAAAAAATCAAAATGCTTAGAAGTAAAAGACTTTTGAGTCCCGGTTGACCACATTCACAGAATGACATATTTATCATCAAAATTATACTGTATTTAGAGTGTGATTCTAAAAATAAAATTTTTAGTGAAAAAATTTGGGTCTTGTTTGACTCCCTTGCTCGAGAACTACCTCAAATAATAGTTTTAATTACAGTCAACGTAAAAAACAAATAAAGTATCAGAAATTATCAAAAATTGAAAAAAAAATGTCTTAATTCTTATCGGACTCAAGGAATCCCTTTTTTAAAACGTTTTTAATGTCTACATTAATGATAGATAAAATTGGATTTTTAATTTAAAAAAAGTTAAAAAACGGTTTTTTTTAAGTACGGGTCTCATTGGAGATTAAAAGTTTATTTATTAGAGTAATTGTTTAGTTCAATAAAATAACCCGTTTTGGTGCAATGTTATTCAACAAGAAAATAAATGGGTACGTGATGCTATTGTCCGATGATGCTGAAAATCAGGCCAAAACTGTATATATATATATATATTTATATCAATTATTTGCTCCAAATTTCATCTCTTTTCGAGGTATTAAGCAAACATTTTTTAGGAATATCACCGAATATTCCACTTGCCTAAATCCAATTGACTTGAAACTTTTAATTTTAAATAACCTAATAAGTACTTTCGTCGTATAAAACCTCAATTTTCTACAACAATTTTTATAGTAAAAGTAAAAAATTAGAAATCGGAAGAACTACTTTAATCTCTATTTAATTTTGTCCTAAATTTAATAACATCACGCCCCACATATATACATTTTTTTTGTGAGGCATTTTTTAAAATTTACATATAACTAATCCTTGAGATATTAATCAAACAGGCTAACACACCTACATATGGAAGGTACATATGCACGTACCTTCCGGAAACTTTTAAGACTTTTTTTTTGTGTTTTTAGGATTATCTTCTTTCTTTATCTGTTTAACCTCCGGAACCATCGTTAGGTATTACTACGAGTGACGATGATATGTAAATGAAGTATAGTCTTGTACAGTCTCCGGACGACTATTCCTGTGATGTGTGGTTAATTGAACCCCAGCCACCAAAGAACACCCGTATCTACGATCTAGTATTCAAGTACGTATAAAATAACTACCTTTACTACGATTTGAACCTTAGAATCAGCTTATTTGCGATGACGAGCTCACCTCTAGACCAACCCGGTGGGTTTGTGTTTTTCGGAGTAAGGGTTGTTGGAGTGTCGTCATATGCAAAATTTCCGATCCCAAAGTTTTGGCTGATCTCTGAACTTTGCCTTTACAGTTACACTCCTTCAGCAGCAATAAAATTATAGCCGGGAAAATAAAAAGAAGAATTTTTAAAAATTATATTTTTAACAAAGTATTTATTCAGCTAGATGTAGAAAATTTTAAATGCTACATCATAAATTTAAGTGTGTATACTAATAATCTATTTAATTTTTTTTTAATAGAAGAAAACAACTTTGGTTGTTTAACAATATTAGAAAAAATAAATAAATACTAATAGTTAATATAAACATTAAAAGTATGTATAGCAGAGCCGTTCTAGCAAGACGCTTTTTCCTCTACTTACAGCCGTATATCTATTCCCCTACGCAAGCGCCTTGCTATAACTGTTCGGCTATATAAAGGCACTTCTGTTGTAATCGATACGTGAAAAAAAGTAAATAAAATTGTAAATTTATGCCTCAGGACATTATTATGTCCTGAGGCAGATAATCCCCAAGTCCGACACACGCCTTCTACGTTCCACGTCCAGGGCGGCAACAAGTGTACATAAGTACAATACAATAGCTGTACATAAGTACAATAGCTGGCTAACGGTACTCCAAATATTTATCCGACAGGTGATAATTTTCGAAAATGATGATCCCGACCTGTTTCCAACTTCAGATCGTTGTAGGATTGGACTCTGGTCATCTGCAGACAACATTTATTAAACGATTTTTGGATACCGACTTACACTGTTTTTAGAGCTCGTGATATAGCGACCAGGGTCGATGTGATTGCAGATGTAACAGAGATCCTTCCGTTGTCCACATGCTTCCCGCGATGGCAAGTACGTAGAAGTTGCCTGTGTATGTCGGTGCATGTGAAAAAGCTTCGGTGAGTAGGGGCCTGGAGTTGCAGAAATTGCGCACCCGCTCTCTATAATGACATATGCCACTTCATGCAGAGTACCGAAAAAAATAAAAATAAAGGAATAAATTTAAAATCAAAAGACAAAATAAAAAAAAAATCATCCGGACCTCCAAGGTTAACAGTCCTGGAGTGGGGCGTACTCGGCGGCTAGCCTTGCTACGGAAGGAATCAACATTCATGCAGAATCTTGAACAACGTTGGAGAGGGTACACGTAAACACCGATTAGAATTAAGCGATTCACCAGAAGCGAAACGGAAACAATGTAAGGACACATATAAATTTGGAAGAGAGTTGAAAAGTCGACAGGCTTTTTTCAGCATTGGTGTATCCAGACCAAAACATCTTGTGGTTACGAGAGAGAATTTTAACTTCCAGAAAATCAGCCCGTTCTTACTTACCCAGAAAATAACGACTTGTTCCGATGGTCATGTGAAGGAAAGATGTAAACCTTTTAATGGCCTGTATGTCGAAACCGTAAATGATATAGTCAATTTCAAAAAATTCAAGAGTTAAAGAAAATCCGTGAGTTATTCGTGTTTGTTAAACCTCACAGCATCCTTAACTCATTAATAAGGGTTATTGTTTGGAAAAATTGTCAAGTCAAGGAGCGACTCAATGCCGAAAGTTAATCGTGATGGGAAACGGTGTAATTCTTCCTTTGCATTTAATAACAAACATAGAAGATTCGATTATGGAGCCTCCAAAAGCACAGAGGACTCCGACGGAGAGGACGAGTGCTTCAGCCGTTCCAAAAATGTAATCGGGGAGTGCATCAAGTTTGGACTCCGAAATTACAACTTAACCGCTCCAACCAGGTTGTATCACCCGACGCCGGCCGCCGAATCTCCCTAGCATCGGAGATAGATGAAGAAGATGTCATCTTCGAGGTCCCAGACACCCTGTCATCAGAGGTGGAGACCGTTAGGAGAATAGGGAAAAGAAATAAGAAGGTATGGCCTAAGGAAAACCAAGACGATAAACAATAATATGTTTAAATCATTATTTTCTAACTTTGTAATATATTTTATTTTCAAGAATGTTTTAATACGTGTTAATCCTTAATGTCAAAGATGAACGTGTTTTGTCTTCTTTTTTCTGTGAGAAAAGGAAATATACGTCTATTAACGTAAAATAGAATTGTAATAAAATGTATCGGTCAAAAAGCAAAATAAAAATTACAACAAATTTAACGTATTAAGTAAGATTCACGTACAAATAATACAACGAAACCTTTATCATGACCAGGAGGTTGTCTACCAGGTCAGCTTCAAGAATGGAGAGGAATAATAAACAATTTTTAATAATTGTTTTATTGGTTTCGCCAAGTTCAGGGACAGGCTAGGCAAAAATGTATTTGCTTTTCCTAATCAAAATAATAATTTCCTGATACTAAATGTTAGTGCGTCCTGGAGATAATTAATCGATTTAGTCTAATACAATGCTTTTAAAATAAAATAATTAAAAAAAAATTTAAATAGATAATGATATTTTAATAATTATTCGATCATCCCGTAATTGATTTTATTATTTGTAAAAAAATCGAATGTTAATAAATAAAAGCAATCAATAGCTTTCAAATGATTTTGCTTTGTTTTAAAAAGCTGTTATTATGTATGAACTTTTAACTTATCGCTAATGTAAATAAGTTATAACGGTTGTGATAAACCGTAAAAATGATACAGATGTTAATTTAAATTTAACTAAAAGTATTTAAATTTTTTCATTAACGTAATAATTAAAAATCTAAAGTTCATCGTATAAATCTTATAGATAACAGAATTTTTCTGTACATGTTAATTTATTATTAACTTAACTATCATAGATAAAAATATTTATTAAAGAGAGTAATTACAAAATCAACTTTTTTATTATAATATGATTTTTAAACTGGTTTTACTTGTTATTCAAGGACACGGGCAAATCATTATGATGTCTGAATAAAAGTCAATGGCATATGATTTAACGACCTCTTGTAGCGTTATTTTAAATATTGAAACAAATTGTTTTAACATTTCCTTTTTATAAAATATACATAAGAAAATATTAATTATTTTATTATTATTACTTCTGTTTGTAATAAATTACGTTATGATTTTAACTAAAATTTAGAATAAATAAACATTTATTCAATTTTTTTAATCGGTCAGGGATTTAGAACGTAAGTTAACTTTTAGTTACGCGTATAATGTTAGACGACTTTTAGATTATTGTATTTTTATTGTAAATAAAAAAAATTATTTTATCCTATTCAATAGTTATATAGCTCACACCAAGATTGGGTAGTAGATAACCTACAGCACGCGTAAAAAAGGAACTGACCTACCGATTGAATGGATCGGTTAAGGGAAGCCATAGTAACATCAACACAGTAGTGAATCATTAAATATACTATTATTAATTAATTACAAGATAAATAATGGGTTCCTATTAATTGTTTATGAGCCAACATACTCCAAAATCTCAATAGAAGAGCAACAAATCAAACATTTTAAAAGGGAACGCAAGAGTTATGAAAGATAGTTTTAAAGAGAATTGAAATAAATGATTTTATTCAGGTTACGACAATCCTAGGCATAATGGGCCATTTAATATATTCCACAACTATTTTCAAAAGTGCCTACTGTTTAACTCAAGTAATAATAGTTTCAACCGAAAAAATAAATCCTTTGAGGTAGGAGCATTTGATAAATTTTTCACTTTAATCAATTATTAAAAAATTGGCTGAAAAATAAATGGCCGCCATTTTAATTAGGGTTGTCATAGTCCGAAATGTTTTTCATCAACAGTTATGTTTATCGATGCCCTTTAAAATTGTATTTCACAACCCTAAACTTTATATTTATAATTTTTGAGTTCCCACCAGTATAGAAGAGCTTGGGGTAAGGTGATCCCATATAAAAAATCCTACAACTTAGCCGCGTGACGGGAGTGTCCTAGAACTCTAGATTGGTGGGTTGTTTCTGATGCAAGGCACATTTTATTTATATATAATATTTTTTACTAACTAATGTAATACTAATGTGATACTAACTAAAGGACGCTCGCATACCGCATTTAATTCTCGCGGGTGTACTGGTACTAGCGGCGACGGTCGACACTAACTAATGTAATTTTACAACTTACATAAAAAAGATTTCGCTTGTTTGGTCGGCAGACTGGTGTAGCCGCGAGGGTTAACGCAACAGGTACCGAGTCAACCGGGCGATCGATTTCGAGACCCCAGCCAGACCGATAGTTACATTTTACACTTTAAATATTATTCATTTATTTAATTCTACAGTTCACATGTGACGTCATAATATAGCAGACGACTACAACAGTATCTTTTAAAGTGGGGTTGCGATTTTAGCTACATTAATTTAAATTATGGCTTGCTTTAGTTAAAATTGCCGTGTAACTGGAAACATTAACTTATAGTCGGCAATAAAGATTTATCGGGTAATATAACAATGATTTTACTACAGGTTTATTAAAAGCCCTTCTAGTTTTATATTTATCTGACTTTATTGTCGGAATTATTTTAAAAGTACCGTACTATTTTACCGATTTTAATATAGGGTGTTTATAAAAGAATTTTCGGGTTTCAAGTATTATTTAAACAGCATTATATTTAAAGTATTCCTTAACACGAGTACGTATTCTGAAAGGGTAAATTCTGAAGTTTTTTTTGGTGTTGAATACATTTCGTTATGTGCACCATTCGTTATCCTCCATACGTCCAGACGTAATCCAGCTCTTTACACGTACAGGCCAGCATTTCGGTGGTAATGGATGCTAGTGCCGCAACAATCCTTTCCCGTAGGCGATTGATGTCACGGGTTTTCTCCAAATAAACAATGTTTTTCATCTGTCACTGCAAAAAGAAATCTAATGGGGTCACGACTGGGCTCCTTGGTGGTCATGCGAACGGGCCTCCTCTTCCTGTTTAGAAACCGCAAGTTTAATGCAGCACGGACACGGTTGCTGTAATGCGGCAGGGAGCTCGACTTCCAAAACAGCTGATTTGCGAAGACCCGTTCACCGCTAGACCAACCCGGTGGGTTAAAACAGAATTTAGCATGCTTGAACTGCATCTTTAACGCTGCTACTACTAGCGCCACTATTGGTTGTGTATGTTACTATTCTCTTCTATTGTTGTCAATTATAAACTAACTGTTCACCGCTTAGTTTCGTTCTTTACAGTTGTATTTTTCTAATAAGTCGAATACGAAGAAAATGTCTTATATTCGTTCGAGGAAAGGGTTGCTACAGTGGAAGCTTATTTGCGTTTGGATCCTTTCAAGAAAGGCATCAAATATTTGAGGAAAAATTTCCGAATTCCATTATCCCGGTAAAGAGTAACATATACGATTCGGTTAAAAGGGTCGGTTTCAAAGGCTAAAGTAAATAGGTGACCTTCCGTTAGAACTTGAGGCCGTAGCTGATATTCAAAAAATAATTTCTGCTGGTCCAAAAAAATTTACAAGCGAGTTATCGCAAAAAACGTGATGCAAAATACACATCTTGCCGAAAGACACTTCACGATTTAGATTTGAAATAGTGTAGTGTAACCGGTGTGCAACAACTTAAGAAAAAAATCAAATATATCGAAACGTCTTAATTATTGCGATTTTTTTATCAAGAATATTGTTGAATTATAGATAGATCTGACGCTGTATTTCATGGAAATCGAGGTACGGTACAAATTTATCTGGTCGTGTTAATTCGCAAAAAACATATGTCGTACCGTTTCTGGTAATCGTAGAACTAGGCCGATATTTTTTTAATCGGACTGTTGATAGAGAATACCGTACAATTTTAGAAGAATTCTACGCTCAGTTAACAAACAGATCGTGAGAAATAGTACAGAGGTTTTTCCGACAAAAAACAATGCGTCGCACATAAAACGATTCAATAACACGCGTTCATGCGGCTTTTACAGAAGAATAAACATCGAACATCTTTTGTACAAATATTGTAAATATAAAAACTTTTTCTGATGAAAATACAGAATTTAATTTAATTTACATTGTCACTTCATTCATACCATGTTACATGTCGCAAAGTGTTAGTCTGTAGAGATTTCTACGTTAGTCGACTGACATGGTGAAGATACCTTTTAATATTTTAATTTTTAGTTGTGTTTATAACATGATACGTATATTTTAATAAGCGCAGATGAAACAGAAATTTTTATAAAAGCGCGTATCAAAAGAAAACAGAAAAATTAAATAAATAACGAGTTTTTTAATTATCTATATTTTAAAAATATATCCTTAGCTATAGACATTAGAAATAAACCAATTTTTCATAAAACCATTCTGAAATTTTATTAATAAAATATATATTTTAAGAAAATTAATAAAGTTTTCATATTTTGTATAACTTTTAAAATATAAGTAATAGCGAGACCGGTCGATAACATTGATCAACATATGAAAAGGGGGTAGGTGTTCTATATAGTATTTTATATGCGAATGTGAATATGTATTTCAAAACAACCCATGACGTAACGTTCTTAAGTTACAAATTTGTTCCATCATTCGTGGAACAAACAATACAGATAAGTTAGTACATCTGTATGTTTGCTTATTCACTTCTGATTTATATTGTGATGCGTGCTGTAGACCTATAGTTGATACATAACAGTCGAATGATGTTATCTCATATCAAGCGAGACATGTATAAACATGAGTCAAATAATAAGTAATTCAACGCGATGAAATTTTCTTCAGTATGAATTTGAGTTCAGCTCTTGGTATGACTTGCTGTGTTCTTTAGGTGTGATAGTGTAATAATGTGTATAATAGATATTATACACACTTTATAAAGATTGTTTAATAAATGATGCCATAAATTTAGCGAAAGATTTTTATGACAGAACATTAATAATTGTTGGTATTATTTCATTGAACATCAAGATTTGTTAAATTGCGCGCGCGCTCGTGTGTGTTCCGCGCTGGGTTTTATTGCACTCCATGGTGAAACAATTTTATGAATTATTTTATTATTTTAAGTAATTAAGTATTTATAAATTAAAACATAATCATTTTTATAATTAAGTAAGTATTTTTGTAATTTCAATTTACTTTATCCGTAAAAAAATTTGAATTTTACAATGGATAAAAATCGGGCTTGTAAAAATTCTCCAAATTTTTTTAATACATTTACGAAAAAAAATTCAACGAAAACTACTATCGATTCCGCTGAAAATTGCATACAAACTTGCTTACGAAACTACTTGGGAGAACGAAATAAGTCCTGGGCTCCACTTGTAGCGTGCATCAAGTGCTACGTTAAACTAACCCGGTGGTTAAAAGGAAGAAAAGAGTATTTGCCTTTCGGCGTACCTATGATTTGGCGAGAGTCTACTAACTGCTATGATGATTGCTATTTTTGCTTAACAAATGATACCGGTTTCAATTCAAACAATAAAAACAGTATCGCATTCCCAAATGTTCTTTCAGCTAAGAGATGATTTACCGATTCCGATCGCTCCAACCTGTTGGAGAGGAAATTTCTGATCCCCCAGAAGGTTCAACCGATGAATCCTCAACTTTAATAGATATTAATTACATTCCAGAAGAATCAAATACTGAACCTCACCTCATTACACAAGCAGAACTGAGCGACCTAATTCGTGACTTGCATTTGTCGAAACGACACGTAGAAATCCTTGGTTTACGTCTTAAAGAATGAAATTTATTAAACAAGGGTACTAAAATTTCAGCATATAGAAATCGAAATGAAAATCTACTGAAATACTTTAGAAGAGATGGTTTAATATGTTCCTGCCGTGATGATAGGGAGCTAATGTCTGAACTGAATATTTAATATGTTATTCATGATCGGTGTTTCTTTATAGGCTCATCAAAAAGAAGCTAAAGGGCGTGTTATTGTATAACTAGAAACATATGCAAGTATGTCAACAAGTTTAAAAGCATTTGTGATGAACACTAATGGCGAATCATCACTGGCCTGAAAGCGATAGGGCTTCTTCTCGGTCTTCAGAGTGACTTTAAAAAATATATATGTTTCTTGTGTTTGCGGGATAGTCGGGATACAGATAAACACTACGCGGTTAATGACCGGCCAAAAAGAAATCAGTTTACCCCAGGAAAGAAAAATGTTGTCAATATTCCCCTCGTCGAAGCAGATTGTAATATTTTACAACCTCTACACATAAAACTAGGTCTGATGAAGAATTTTGTTAAAGTATTAGACAAAGATCGAGGCGGCAAATATCAAGCTGTTTTTTTTCACAATTAACTGAAGCTACCCTAAAAGAGGGAATATTCATCGGGATACAAATAAGAAAATTAATTCGTTAAAATATATTTGACAGCTAACTGAATTCTAAAGGATAGCGGCATGGAAGTCATTCAAAAATGTCGTTACCGGTTTTTGTTGGAAAACAAAAAAGGTGAAAACCACGATCGGCTTATAAATGAACTCTTAGTGAACTACAAAATCTATGCTGCAGAATGTCAGTGAAAATTCATTTTTTATATTTTCATTTTGACTTGTTTCCTTTAAACTCGGGGGAACATCAGCGACGATCAAGGAGAAAAGTTCCACCATAATATACTGCAGATGGAACAACGTTATCAAGGCAGATGGGATGAATCTATGTTAAGTGACTACTGCTGGATGATAAAAAGAGAAGACTTCATTGAATACAAAAATAAAATAGGAAAAATTAAGATAAACGTAAATGTTTGCAAAATAAAGTTAGGAATTTTAATTGTAATTATTATTATTTTTATATTCTATTATTTAAGAGGTTTCTCAATATTTTAAAGACTCATAGCTAAAAATCTGAAGGTGATGAAGATAAACTGATTTTATTTTAAGATTCAGCATAAAAAGTAAATTCTAATTCAGCTACTTCTATCTCAGTTTCAAATATGTTTTTTTTGACAAGTGTAATTTATATAAATAAAGTATACAACTTTACTTATGAAATGGTACAGCAATGGAAGGTGTTTAGACAGCTGGAGAAATACTTTAAAATTATGAAAGATTCGTTAATTAAATTTTTAAGAGGATCAGTGAATATTTAGGAGTTCTTTTGAGTGGAAATACCATTTATCGATAAGATGATTTTAAATGCTTTGAACATCTGCATTCATTTACAAACAAGCTTTATTAACGTTTTTCAATATTAAAAAAAAACAAAAAAAAACAAAAAGCTACTATATATCTGTAAAATGAGATTATATTTGATACAGTTCTGTTGAGTTACAAAATCTTTTTTTTACAAAATATTCGATTGTTTTTAAACACATTCTCTTGTTCTATTTGATAAAGTTCATATTTTCGTATGCGAGCAAGTTAATAATTAAGTTTTTTCCTAAAATAAATATAAACATTAAGTTTTCAGGCTTTTATGTTTAGGACGTTAGTCGCTTTGCTCTCTCGGAAAAATACTTGAGATACGTTTGTGGTTTTTTTAAGGATAATCTCTAATTTATAAATATTATAATGAAATATACAAAAATTTTGATTAAATAATATTCTGGGGAATTACTAAAAACACCCAACTTCCAATAAAATAACAGCTTTAAAGCGAATCACTTTAGTGTTATCACAATGGAAGGTGAATAAAGATCCTTCTCAAGTGATTCAAGGTAAATAAGTATCTTTTCATAGGTTGATTTTTGTATTCTCTCAAAGTTGTAGACTTTTTTTTGTTTTTTAACACGAAAAACGCCTTCGCGTTATCATCACTAGGACACGACATATTTGTTGTAATAAAAAAGATATATCACATTATATATCTCAATGAAAATAATAAAATTGCCATCTGCTTTACGGCAATGAGCAGTAATTCAAATACTTGAATATAATGGACGGCCCTAAGAAACATAAGATAACAACGTAAAGATAAGATAAAACATAAGATAACAACATTTCGTTATCCCCGAGAATAGTTCACATGATAAATTTGCAACAGATACAATCCACGAGGATGTGGTGCACTGTTAGTTGGCAATTGCAGCAGGCACAAAGGGAAAATCTGTATGCGTCATGAGATATCCATGAGTGAGCCTAATGTGTCCTATTCGCAAACGCAAATATTAACGGTTATTTATGCGTGAGGAGCTCCACGGTGACGAAGTGTTCTTGATCGGATTAAGTTTATTGTTAATATCAGCATCCCACTCAATTTGCCACTAGTCATGAATCACCCTCTCTAGGAAACAGATAACATCGTTCGAAGCGACACGATTGGTGAAAGAAGGCTGGAAACAAGCCTCCTTTTCCGCATCATCAGCGCGCTCATTGCTTGAAATCCCATTATAGCTGGGAATCCAGCAGAAGCTCACTGTTGTATTACGGTGATTCATTTACGAAATAACACACTGAATCTCAAAGATAAGGGTAACTGCAGTACACGTCATTAATCGCACGTAAAGCTCTTATTGAGTCAAAGCGTGCACCTGCATATTGCAGGTGTGATTTGTCACTATTTGAATTAATATTAACCTTGGGATAATTATCATCAGATGCCACACGTCTCGAGAAACCGTGGATTTTCTGCAAGAGTTCTTTGATGATCGAATAATAAGCAAGGGCTTATGGCCTCCAAGGTTCCCAGACCTCACATCTCCTAACTATTTTTTGTGGGGCTATATTAAGTCCGAGGCCTTCAAAAACAATCTTCACACTATTGATGAACCTAAAGTCAAAATTACAGACTTAATCACGAATATTTCCAATGCGACTCTTAAAAAGGTTTCTGCTAATATGCTGAAAAGAGTCCGTGCGTGTATAACCGCAAGGGGTGGGCATTTTGAGTATACTCTTTAACAATTATGTAAGTAATAGCTTTTTATTAAATCTCATTGTAAGTAAAAAATACATTTTTTATTCCATCTAAATTTCCTATTTTTAAATTACATTTAAAATTGGGTAACAGAACTAAAAATCACTCTGTATAAGAAGAAAGAATGTTCCTACATTCTTTCTTAACTACACAGCAACACCCTTGTTGCTGTGTAGTTGTGTGAGGGTATATGTTGTAATTGGTGTAGTGTAAAGTGTTCTGCAGCTCTGTGTGTAGTGGGAAGAAAAATGCAGAATATAAGGCCGTGGGGACGCCAACCCCCAAAGTCTTAAAGAATAAAAAATTCCCCGTCGGAGAAAGAAGGAAAGTGATGGAAGACGTGTGATATACAAGTTTCCTTCAATACTGACGAAATACGAAACCTGTAACCTCAACCTCTAAAATACGAAAATATTTGAGGTCTGTTCTAAAATTATTTAATCGTATAATTAATGTATTCATCCTCTGGGAATAGTAAATTCCCAGACAACACAGGCATAGCGAAAATAAATATTTCTGGACGAAAATAACTCCTGATAATAAATCTTACTTCAATTTTATTTCAAATAAAATCTTGGACAAATAGGCATATATTAAAAGTATTTTTTTATTCAACTATAAAAGTCTTTAATAACATTTTTTTTAAATCTGTTTTTTTCTACTGTGAAAAACCTATTATTATTATTATTATTATTATTATTTTTGGACCGAGGGAAGGATTTTTTAGTAAAGTTAATTTCAATTAGTCAAAACAATCTACGGTTTAAAAATTCTTACTTCAAAATGAGGTAGCTATTATTCTTAGACAAGGAGATTTTTCTTTTTAGGTATGGAATTCTCACTGCCATGCCATCAATACACAGTTAATTCGTTTTGTACTTTTTTTATTTTTATTTTATCAATTCAATCTCAACGCATAGAGCTCGACTCTGAAAATTCATTAACAAGTGGTAAGTTTGTAACTGTCATTAATAAAATATCATTACTCAATTGCCTATAATTATATATACCTGTATATATGTATGGAAGAATTTTTCAGGAAGTTTCTACCATATTTTATAAGTGTGTTCCTTCCATAAAAATAATGTAAAAAAGCTCATGAAACATAGGTCTTTTTTTTTTCTTTTTAAGCACCCCTGTGGTAACCGGTCCTCGCCGTTAAGCATACGCAGTTCCCATAGGCATGCCGTGGCAGCAGACTACCACCCCCTAGCTTGGCCCTTCTAGTAGGGCTTCTCCCAACGGGGTCCCCACGGTATCGACAGAGACCACAGACATCCCTCTTCTGGCATGCCCATGACCCCCTCCCCCGCAGGGCTACCCTCACCATCCTATCCTATAATGGGCAACATGTCCTCTACATGTCCCCATTACCCCTCGCGACCCATCTCGTTACCTCGAGGGTTCCCAGTGCTTCATCGAGTAGCGCCGACCCACCTTCCTCTTACATGTCAGGTGGACCTGCACTCTCTCCCCAGTAGGGCTGCCTCCCTGGCCCTAAACGTCGCCACGCTTCGTCCCCATGCCCTGCCCACTGCTTCTTCTTTCCCTCCCTTTTACGCAGTGGACCGGGCTTTTTTCCCCCCAGGGCGCGACTTGTAACCCCCCGTTACAAGTCAACGTCGATTGGGTGGAAGCAACTCGCTTAAATCTACCTTATATCTAGCTTAATTCTAATCACATATAACAGTGCAGCTCGCAGGCCGCCTAAATTAACTTATACTAACTTAATATAATCTTTGCTCGCCCATTGATCGGGGTGGTTCACCTAACCAGCACAAGTCCTTTCCTTACACCTATACGAGCTCGCAGGCTCATCACCTAATTTTATTTTATCATGCCGACTGAGTATGGGTGATAAACTCCCTACCCTCCACACCCAGCGCGCGTTCAACACAGCACTCTTAACAACTACATCGTAGCACGCACGCTGCCTATGACTATCTGCTTAATGAAACATAGGTCTGGAAACGTTTTACTGAAACTCTAATTCTTAAATGCTTTACTAAAACTCTACGAACAAATTACAAAAAAAATAAATAATGATTTTATTTACAATCATAATGAAAAATTGAATAAAAGTTTAGATACCATAATTCTATCTCCAGTAGTCTTCGAGAAAATTGTTATAAAACCCAAAAATTTGAACTTGAAAAGAATCGTTTTTACGGTTTTGAATATTCTGCTTAAGAATACAACTCTGTGATTTTCATTATAGCATTATTTGACCTAGGGCTTTGCTTATATGAACCTTTTTCATTGTTTTTATGAGAGGAATACAACTATATTGTGCGGTAGAAACTTTCTGAAACCACCCAGTATATATACATATATATATAATAATATATATGTATGTTTTTTATTTTATTAAACTCATTTATTTGAAAAGGAAATGATTTTTATAGCGCTATTTGATTAAATTACAAACACAAATGAATTTCAGATACATTCTACGCATGCATGTTTGTTTTTTTATAAAAATTTACAGGGTCGTATCAGTTAACATCTGCTTTTCTACTAATGAGAAAATGGAGTGTTATCTCTTTTTTTTTTCTCTCTCTCTCTCTCTCTGTCTCCTTTCTTTATTTCTAACCTCTCATTAAATAAAAATTTAATCAGCATCATCATTTCTGTCTTATTTCAAGATTTCACTATGCTATGCAGGAATTATAGTATGTAATCGACAAGTGGATCTCGATTAAGATAGCGCCTACTTAATAATATTTTACATTAAATTGGATTGAAAGTAACGTTAAGTGATAAATTTAATGTAAAAAAAATAATAAATCCTATTATTAATTTGGGTGTAATAAAGTGTTTAAAAACCTCCTATATTTAAGTGTAATAAAGAAACTTACAAATGGGAAATTTAAAAATAGTCTAAAATTATTAAAAACTTCAAAATAAGATACAACATTTAACGGTAAAAGTAGGCTTACTGAGATAAAGGCCTAACGGTTGTATTTACTTCTTTTCTATGGCTTAAAAGGTATTTTTTGATACTTGTAAAAGCGTCAGGGTAAGTTAATCATAAGTCATATATGCAACTGTTTTATACAGAGGAAAGCTTTTATTTCTGTAAAGATCAGATGTACATGGGTGCTTCGGTTTACGTTCTTAGAAAAAATTTAAATAGATATAAAAGAATATAGCAATAGTAAACAATCGCGAGCGCGTGCAAACACACACTTAACCTTCTGTTTAAATAATTTTTGACTTTAGAGTTCTCATATTTTTTAAACTTTCCACTTAACCCGTGTTTAAAAATCAAATTCTACTCTTGTCTCCTGATAATTTGCAATCGCTACTTTAATTTTGGTGTAAATTAGTTTTGACTTCAGAGTTCACATCTTTTTCATTTTACTTAATAAAGAGAATTTAAGAAAGGGATATCAGGCTCCCCCCTTATACTCTCAAAGAACTACAGCCCGTTAAAAACTTAAACCGTGTTAATAACTAACATAAAATTTCAATTTTAGTATCCAATTATTCCCACTATCTGTTCTAGAATCTGCCTTTTTTTCGTAATAAAACTGAAATCTCTTTGTTATATTTTTATTTACTAGATTTTTAACAGTAACGAAAAGTAATAAAAATGATGTAGCTAAAAACAATTACGCCAGGTTGTTAAAAACATATAATATACATTACACATAAACACACGTTACACATTACACATTAAACGTAAGATGACACGAATAAAAATTAAAACACCGGAACAAAATATATTATTCCGGCACAAGAAATAAGAAAGGTTATAAAACAATAATTATTTGATAGTAAAGAAAGAGAGAAGCAAGAAAAAGAAGCTCAGGAAGCCCTAATAAAATTAAAAGGTTAAAGAACGGGAAAAAAAGACGAAATAGAGTAACAGGAAGAAAAAGAATAATAATTACAACTAGAGGCAAGTCCTACAACAATTAAAGATTTATTCGGAAAGAACGTTAAACAATTTACGGCAGATTCCTTTTTAAATAGATTTTGTATAGAAAATATTGGCAATATTATTACAAATATTGAAGGTATAAATTATACAGAAAAATACAAAGAAAACAAAAAAGATTTATTTAAACCTTTATAGAACCGATTGGCGATAATATCTTATTAATAAGTATGTTGGAGTATAAGATACAGAAAAAGTAGGAGATAAACCGTTGTTAAAAAATTACTTTGTGGTTTGAATAATACATATCTAGGAATCAAGTTTTCTAAGTATAAATTGTCAAACCGTGGTGTAAAGGCAAAACTTCCGACTATAATTAAATATAACGGATGATCAAACCGAAAAATAAACTAAATAATTCCTTAAGATTCTTTAGATGAAATTCTAAATGAAATAATAACGAATCTGTCATTTCTCCTTATAAAAAATGCCGACAACACAGTTGTAGGAATTTCCCGCCACGCGGCTTTTTTCTGACGCACGGCTTACATACTCATCTTAATTTTAAATATTTACCATTTTATTTAAATTTATTTTTTTTTGTTTATTTTATTCAATGATTCTAACTAAAGCGCGCGCGCATACCGTATTTAATTCTTCGCACGGGAGTGGCGGTACTAGCGGCCACTTCAAGTAATTTGTACACTTTAAGTATTACTCATTTATTTAATTCTACCGCTCACCTGTGACGTTACAACATAGCGGACGACTACAGCAGTTACCTTTATACGGATTTGAATACTAGATCATGGATACCGGTGTTCTTTGGTGTTGGGTTTCAATTAAACACACATCTCAGGAACGGTCGACGTGAGAATGTACAAAACTATATTTCATTTACATTCATAAATATCATCCTTATTCATCCTGTGAAGTAATACCTTACGGTGGTTCCGGAGGCTAAACAAAAAAAGAGAAAGACAGACGACTGCAGTAGCTGTATGTCAGTGCTACACTAGTGCTCCTTGTGGTGAGAGAAGGTACTAATGATGCAGTATACCCCCTTAGCTGCTATTTTATTTAGAGTATTTTTTACGGTGTGGTGGCGAGTTTGAAGGTTTTTTTGAAGTATTATTATTTTTTAATTGCTAAAAAATGTGCCTAAGAAAAATAAGAACTTAATTAGGCTAATCTCGAAATACTGAGGGTGACCTTGCTCTACAGCCTCACCCGCTTGATCTTTTAAGTTGAAAATCTACTGTCATCAATACCCCATATTTAGAAGTAATCTGACCAATTTCCGTAAAAATCGGTCTAGTAGTTCTGAAGATATAAGGTAATTTAGAAGCCAACATCGAACACACACACGTACATACAAACATTAACTAACATCCGGAAAATTTCATTCCGGTTTTTGGGTCAAAACGTCAAGATCTAGTGAAAACCGCATACGCCCAGATCGGACCGATTAAAAACTTTCCCTACTACACCAATAGGTTTGCTATAGCGCTAGACGGGAAAGTAATAGAATTAGGAGATGCAAAATTAGAAGACGTAATAAAAATTTTACCAGGGATTTTAAAGTATATTAAACAAGATAATTAACAACATTTTTTTTCTTTAATTGGCCAGGATATAACGCAAGATTTTGCAGGATTTTCTATAAACAACAAATGGTAAAATATCATTTCATTCATTTTTTATTATAAATGATAATCGATATTTTTAGTTTTACAAAAGATAAAGAAAGTAAAGCTAAAAATATTATTGTAAATAACCATAATAAATTTGTGTGTCAAATTACTTCGCCAGGTGTAAATAAACCTATCGGACACCGTTTAATAGATTTTTAAATTGCCCAGACGAAAGATTACGAAAACCGTTTAACGATTCAAGAGCAAAAACACGGAATAACAAGATTAAAAGCAACCATTTATATCTGTTCTTTCTATGATAACTTCTGCAAAGATCCAATAAAAGATTGCGTTAATGTAATAAAATCTATTAACAATATTTTAACGATACACCGTTTTATTCTTTTTCTTTTCCTGCGCAATGGGAAAACTTTGTAATTTACTAAAATATAGTTGTTGCGTAGTTTATAATGATTTATTGTATTACTGTTTACGGGAAAATAAGAGAATAGAAAAATTAACTGGATATCGTATGCAACAAACATGGATGTAACTTTGCTAACAAAAAATAACGAAAGACAAAAATCAATACATTTTGTAATTAATGCTCTTAGTTTTAATACTTTTCTTATAAATTATGTGGGGATTATCGAAGAAAAATCTAATAAACTTAATTTATAAGTTTTACTTAAAAAGCCTACGTAAAATATGGAAAAAAATATTTCACAAAACACAGCATTATTTTGTACAATATCAAAAGAAATAAATGCTACAGAAAAAGGTTTAATAGAAACAAAATATTACACGCCTTATTTTATTACTAAAAGAATAAACATTAAGAACAATTTATATATTAATGATATACAAGAAATTAAACCGATATAATATCCTAGAATTTATTGCCTAAAAAGAGAGAAGAGTTGCAGAAGAATATAATATTCTAAAAATAAAGAAAGTGTTAAAAAAGCTTTAACGATAAAAATAAAATACGAAGAAACTATTAAAAATTTGTTTAAAAGAGTACAAATTAATCGGTAGAGTTACAGTTATTTACTAATTTTGATGTTTATAGATTTACTGTAAATAACTTTGCAAAATTTCCTGTGGTTGCTGTTTATGGAAAGGAGAGAAATAAAGATGAATTTAAAATCTGCTATGTTAAAGGTCCACTTAAAACTAAATTTCTCTTGAACAAATTTAATATAAACAGAACGATTTTTCCCTATTCCTTACATAACACAAAATAATAAAAACAAATTAGTAATATTATTGGCCTAAAAAGAACCGTTCTTAAAATTTGAGATAGATGGATTTACATCTTTTAAAGGTCATAAATATCCAATTACTGTTGGAACAAGCGAATATAATTTATTAAACGATCCAAAAGAAAAAGATGCTTTGGATATCGCGGAAAAAGAATTGCAATATTTTTTAACGGACGAAATTGCAAATAATCTTATTAATTTAAGCAGTGGCGGGTCGCGTTTAGCCACTGTGGAACTGCAGCAGCCCATATTTCCACTTGATATTATCGATAATATTTAATATAACGAGTCCTTTTTTCTTTAATTCTTCCTTTATACTTGTACAATATATAATCCTCAAGCTTAACGTAAGCAGCCATCCGCCAGTTTATGAAAAAGATACAAAACTGCGCGCTTCACAGTTCCAGCGGCGTGGTGTTTGGCTGTTGTACGCATGCGGACATAGGAAGCTGCACGCGAAACTTCGAGGGAGAGAGAGGACTGTCGCTTCCGCAGTGCCGACCCTGGCACCCACCGGGTTGGTCTAGTGGTGAACGCGTCTTCCCAAATCAGCTGATTTGGAAGTCGAGAGTTCCAGCGTTCAAGTCCTAGTAAAGCCGGTTATTTTTACACGGATTTGAATACTAGATCGTGGATAACGGTGTTCTTTGGCGGTTGGGTTTCAATTAACCACACATCTCAGGTATGGTCGAACTGAGAACGTACAAGACTACACTTCATCTACACTCATACATATCATCCTCATTCTACCTCTGAAGAATAATCTAAACGGTAGTTACCGGAGGCTAAACAGGAAAAAGAAAGTGCCGACCCTGGCGTACTGGTGGATGGTAGTTTTCTTTTACTCCGCATGTGCATGGAACGTTCTTTGTTCGTTCCCTTTTCTAGTCGGTAGAAGGAATATGAAAGAAGTTTAGTTGTTTTTCAGTAGTGATCAGAAGATGGCACAAAGCGAAGGCTCTTTAATCGCCAAATCTGTCCGAAATCACGTTGGAAGGGCAAAACAAAGGTAATTAATAAAAAATAATTATGTATTTGTTTCTGTGTATATAAAAATTTAAATTAAGCACCGCTGGACTATAGAATTTTTAACCGAATATTTTATTAAGTTATTATCTAACAATACTAAAAAATATTATCTGTACTGACATTTTATTATTTATCATTTTAAATCGAATACGGTTTTTAAGCACAATTTGCTTAAAAACCGTGTACCATATTCTTGAATGTGATAACGTGTAGAATTAGATTATTATCCCGCTTCTAGCTATTTTATTTGATTAATTTGTTTTGGTCTTTAATTCAACAGAAAACTTTAACCGTGGCCTTGAAAAGGCTCAGGAAAACGTTTTCTGAAGCCACCCACACTAATTTTAGTTACAAGCCGCCACTGAATGTAAGTAGATACGAAAGAATACAAACTTTAGAACAATCTACTTATATTTCAACTTATATAGAATTAAGAATTTTTAGAAACCAAAAAAGATATATTTTTATGTTAGATGGTTTAAGAGATTTTTTGTTTCCAATTCTAATATGGAAAAAATAGAAAAACCCAGTAAATTAGAATTAGATTTAAAGTATAAATTGAAAGATAAAACAGACAAACATAAAACTACAAAAATTAAGACAATGGAAAGATTAGTTTTTGTAATAAACTAGAACACGAACAAAGAAACAGATAAACTAAAAACAATAAATTTTGAACGCCTTGCATAAAAAAATCAAAAACTTTTTATAACCCAGTTTGCTTTAAAAATTAAATTTAGTAACATTTGCAATCGTTAACCAAATCTTCCCATTTTTTAGAATAATTTACGGAAATAAATACGTCAATACTTTTATTGTACAATTTAAAACTTCCTTGCCGTATTCATGTATTAATTTGTTTCTTTCGTTTTGCACACAACTACAAACGAATTTACTTATTAAATAATTATTTTTTCTCCTTTACTTAATCTATTTTGTTTTCTATTTCCTTTTCTAAAAATGCATAATAATCGAAGTTTGCGAGATATGGTAAAAATCTTACCTTTTTGATGTCAACTAAAATTGGATTTCAATGGGCTGCGGTCCATTGAAATTAACCATGGAGGTCTTTGAGGCCATCTTACAATCAATACAGGAAAATAAACAGAATTCAAAGGTTTGAATTCTAAAGCCAAATTATTTTGAAATGAAATTAAGGTAGCGATTGAAAATTATCAGAATACAGAGAAGAATTTGTGTGTGTGTTTATACCTTAAATTATGCAGAATTCCCGAAAATTGTCGATTAATCCGACATAAGTCTTTAAAGTATATATAAATAGTACATAAAGTACCCTAATTTATACTATAAACAAAACTTAAAATAGTAATGTTTATAAGGGGGGAAAAAAACGATAAATTCTTGTTACTAATAATGTTTATGCTAATTTTTATAAGATGTTCAAACATTCACAAAAAAAAAAAAGATGGATGTTTATAAATAAAAAAGTAAATACAAAGCCTCGATACTTGGACATTTTAGTAAAATTTTAAGTTATGTAACAATTCTAGTAAAAATTATGTA
The DNA here is from genome assembly GCF_047948215.1 of Lycorma delicatula. Lineage (NCBI taxonomy): Eukaryota > Metazoa > Arthropoda > Insecta > Hemiptera > Fulgoridae > Lycorma > Lycorma delicatula. The sequence goes on along the minus strand of NC_134461.1, from coordinate 129,523,107 downwards.
AAAAAAAAATTATTTAACTTTTTAAGTAAAATATTGAAATACAGGACCGATAGTGACTATCTTCTCAGCCCCTCAGCCGATTTTGTGATACAAATTAAATAAGATCAATGATCCGCTTACAGAAGACATTGTATAAAATTTCATAAAAATTGATACAACTATTCTGAGGATATTAAGCTAAATGTAACTGTTGAAAAAAATAGAAACTTAAGTCTTTATTTCCTTCCATACATGAAATTACTAAAACATAACTAAATAATAATTTACGAAAACCGTGTGTTTCATAATGAGTATCGGAATTTTAAACTTACGTAATATTTATTAAGTTTTACTTATACCGATTAATTATATATAAAATGAAACAACTACTCAAGCAATTTTTTCGGTAGTTGTTCAATATGAGCGTTATTCATCACAGCACACACCCAGCCGATAGAAGAGCTCATCCCGTACTTTAATCAGCAAGTCTGGAGTAATTGATGCGACAACTGCTTCAATCCTGTCTCAAGTCTGGTAGGTCAACCTATAACGGTGGTACGTACACTTGATCCTTTATAAACCCCCAAACAAAATAATCGGGCGAAGGTTTAGTTGAACAACCCTGTCATCTGGTCCTCGGTGACCGATCCAGCGGTCGGGGAGAATTTCAATCAACCGATCACATACAGCGTTTAGCCAGCGAGGAGGCGCACCATCTTGTAGCCAAATGAAGTTCTGCGGATCGTATTGTAGTTGAGGAAAGAGCCATTAGTTGTAGAATATCAGGATAGTTCATTCCAAACACACTTGTTTCTGCGAAAAATGAACGGCCGGTAAACTTGCCGTCGGGATACGGCACAAAAACGTACAGTTTTGGGGAGTCTCATTCATACTGTAATATTTCGTGAGGATTTTCTGATCCCCAGATATGCAAATTGTGAGCGTTTACTTTTCCATTAACGTGAAATGTTAATTCGTCATTGAATACAACACGATAAAGAAAGTCTTCATCGTTACGGTGCATCATTTCGTTTGCGAAGCTAGCACGCAAATTATAATCTGTAGGCTTTAGAGTTTGTAACGCTGTAAATGATATGAACGCTGAAAATGGTATGTAGCTTTAAAACCCCGATACTTATTTTTGAAACACACAGCATAATGGTGTCTTCTAATTAATACAAGAATGTGCCCGAGTCCAGAAAGAAAAATAAAAAAGAGTTATTCATCTCCTACTTTTGTATGGGATTTGAATGAAACCAAACGTAAATCAGAATCTTATCCGCCTAAGAGGCATTAAATTATGTGAAATTCTGAGTAAAATTTTAAGATAAGAGAACGGCAACGACCGTAACTTTCGTAAACAAAAATCATATAAGTAGTACCAAATTTCATATGAATCGGTCCATCCAGTCAGAAGTTATCAAGCAAAAGGTAGGCCAAATTATACACACTTATGTAAGTATATATATAATTTTGGAATTTCTTAAAGCTAAAATTGCGTTTTTCGGTTAGAGAACGTTATAAAACACGAAGATCTGTTAAAACCTTGCGACATGCCAAATTTGACCCGAATAATTTTCCAAATTTTCCTTTACACAATGTACTGTTTAGCAAGCCAAACAGTTTATCGTCTAAGGGAAACTTTAACTATATAAGCGGAAAAGTAAAAATAATAGCTTCATATACACTTATTTCAGCATAAATATGGTATAAAATATATCTGTCATTTTTCTCAGATCAGAAAAATGACATATATAAAAAATGTCATGGATGATTGAAGATATACAGTAAACCAACACAAATGGGAGGCGTACAACAGGACTTTTAATCTAACTTTACCTTTTATAGTTTAAAATATTCATCAAAGATAATCTTATATGTTTTTATCCTTTGTTTTTCATAATAATTAATAAATCAAACAAACAAAAATAAAGTCTCGCGTTTTTAGATAATGGTTTTCATTAACATATTTTACTAAAAAGGTAGAAAAAATTTACTCAATTTTTAACTTTTATTTTTTCCTGTAATATCATTTCAGCAATATTAACTCTTTATATATTGTATAAAAATATTTAAAGAAAATATAACTGGTCAACTACAAACATTTTCACAATTGTATCTTCAAAATTAGCTAACCAGTAGTCATGTTTAATGGAATTAAGAATAAATTTAAATGCACGAGTAACTAGTGAATTTATTATTTTTTTTTAAATTCCTTTACTCTGTTTTATTTTCATTGTCACAAATACTTTTATTATGACACGAAACGACTAAAAACGCACATTTGATAACGATAATAATTTATTTATTTCCATGGTAACAAGTAACTTACGCCCTCTAACAATTACTAGATGATGAATGAATTTTTTAGCGTGATAAAAATGCCATTCCTAACTGGGATTCGACCCGGGACCTCCGGGTAAAACGTCGAGACGCTACCACTCCGCCATGGGGTATAATATAATAATAATAAAAACTTTAATTCGTAAAGAATTTTAAAATTCATTATTTTAACTCCTTTAGTCTATGCAAGTGAAAAGTCAAACCAAAATTAATTTAATGTATTCATAGCGTGCAAGTGCTTCTGCGATAAAAATAATATCGTCACCTATTAAAAATTTAATTCAATGGGATATATTTTACTTCATTTCGAAATTTTAATATATACTACGTTGTCGTATATATATATAAAACCATTCTACTAACCCCCGTTCTCTTTATTGAAAAAATGCGTTCAAGCCTTCATAGCTAGTAACCACCACAACGTCAAGTGCACTCTCGATCATTATTTTCTATAACGTCAAGAAAATTGCTAAACCATTAGCAAAAATAGTGCACATAAACTCCGACCTCAATTTATAGATATTTACCGAGAAATAATATTTTATGTGAAAATCAGTAAATAAATCAGAAAATAGTTTATTGATAATTTAAACTAAAAAGGAAGAAAAAACTTTATTTAATCTGTTAAATTTTAATTCAAATATTTCCCCTACTAAGTCTAACAACCCATAATGCATTATTTCTCACTCAAACGCGTTCATTTATTATTTTTACTTTTCCGTTTAGATAGCTCTACAGCAGAGTTATTGTAATCGGTCCAATTTGGACGTATGCTGCTTCACCGGATCTTCAAGTTTTGCCACGTAAGGAACCCAAAAAGCCGAATGGAAATTTTCCGGGTATTTAGCTCGTATGTACGTGTATGTTTGGATTTTACACCTAAATCACCTTATATTTTCAGAACTACCGGACAGTTTTTGACCAAACTTTGTCTGATTACATTTACGTATATATGGGGCTTTGATACAATTACATTTTCAATTTAAAAGATCAAGGGGGTGAGGCTGTAGCTCAAGGTCACCCTTAGTATCTCGAGATTTCGCCCGATTAAGGTTATATTTTTCTTAAGAACATTTGTTAAAATTAAGAAATAACAATATCTGCAAATAAAAATATTTACAAAATCCCACTCAAAAAAAAAAAAAAAAAATGCCTTGTACTCGTCTACTACGTTGTGACGTCACAGGTGAGGGGGTAGAATTAAATAAATGAATGATATTTAAAGTGTAAAAAAGTAACTTTTTCTGGTCGGTTCTCAAACTCGATAGCCCGGTGGACTCGGTACCTGGCGGTGAATAAATTATTATCTTTAAAAAAAATAATGATATCCATAAATTACAATTTTAATAAAAAAAAATTATAAATACGTACTTTATATAAATGGATTTGTAAATAATCACAGCCTGTCGCCATTAGTTGAAACTGTCGTAAATCTCTTTTAGAAAGCGTGAAAAAGAGGGGTAGACAGACATTTTTTCCCAACACCTTTTCTGTGATGCCCTATCTCTTTTCTTATTTTCTATTGTCTTTTTTTTGTATATTTGTAAGCTTTTCTTTCTCTTTATATCTCAAAAAATGATAACTTTATGTGTAAAATATAAAACTTAAATAAAGAAAACACAAAAAAGAAATTACCCTGCGTGAACAATATTTTATACAGCAATTTTATTTGTAAGGATAGGTTTTTTAACATTTTTCTTCTTTTTTTTTAAATGGGATAATGTGGGGAAATATAAATAATAAGAGAAATATCTAGAGAGGATTTTCCGTATACAAATTTTAAACGTGTATATATTTTACATAATACTACTCAAATACAAAGTGTATTTTTTTATCACACCGTTTTGTTTTATCGCCATTCCTGTAAACAACTCTGACAATGTTTTCACTGTGTAATAGTGCAGGTACCGGAAAATCATTTTTGAAATTTTAACATCGCAATAACGTGTTTTAGTAATGAAAACGTTTCATAAAAACGAATCATTAATTCTGAATTTGTGAAGAAAATTGCGCGATATTTTTGGTGAATATAATATGCCTTCAAAGATGCAAATACTGTAAGTAATCTTGAAACTTCGAGGAGCATTACACGTTACACGATTTGGCAAAACCTGGCGTAGCTAAGAAAACACTATTACTCTAAGGAACAGCCACTAAAAATCTGATACCCTCAGTAAGTCGTCAAGCGGTTGGTCTTTCTACACGGAAAATTAAATGTTTTCTATACAAATTTATAACTCAAAGAAACAGATTTCAGGAAAGTGACCGTAAGATGACACAGCTCTTCAATAGGAATTCCCAATTTAAAAAAAAAAATAATTCTGAGCGATGGAACTCATTTCACGATATATGAATACGTAAACAACACAAGTTGTTTCGGGAAAAGTAGAACGCGAGATAATCTGTGAGAGACCTCATAGTTTGGTGTATTGATCGGACTGTCGGCGTTACCGGTCATTTTAATTATTGAAGACTGCAGTGAGAATACGGTGACTGGTACCACGGACCGATACCTCGCAACTCTGCAAGAATTTATTTTACCGAAAGTAAAGCAGCAAGGACTCCAGCACATGAGTTCGAAGAGAACAGTGCTACATGTCGTAGATTTTGTGAACGATCGAAATTTGACATTTCCTGTTCGAATAATGTCCAAATCAGGTGGTGTTATCAGTCACCTCGTTCAGGGCATTTGAGTTTTTCTTCGAGGCTACCTGAATGAGCCCCAAAAGAAAAAAACTTTCGTTTTTGTCGGTTTGTATAAGCTAACAAGCCGACAAAAATCCGAAAATTAAAGATGAAAATTAGTTAGAAAATTAAGTAAATAACAACAGAAATGTTTTCTGAAGTTATGAAAAGAGCTAAGATTCCCCCGCCAAAGGCGATCATTTAATCGATGTAATTTTTCATACATAATTATTAATCCCTTGACTGAATTATATTTATGTAAAAATAATTACTTCCGTTAGATTTATTGAATTATAAAAAAAATGAACTTCCTTACAAATTACAAAAAAACGCATCCTGTGCTGTATACGGTGGACATTTACTTGTAAAAAGTCATAAAAATAATTCTAATTCAAAATAAAAAAATGGAACCGACTGGAGAGGGGAGAGTTACCAAAAGCTGTATTAATAAAATTCGATGACGGGGCAATAGATACAATAATGCGCTACACTTCGCACAAGGCGTCGCCGTCCATATGTTGTTTACTAATGACATATCAACAATATTACGAGTATTGTAAAGAAATTTAGTCGTCTGACCTTGCAAGAGACCGCAAAAGACCTTGTAATGTGATGCTCGTATCTAGATAGAATTATAAGATTCCCGTTGTTCCTAGCGATGCTGTTTATTATATACGTATAACGTATATCGGGTCTGAAAGATTTAAGACGAGATCTTTTGTTTTTTGATGATTTTATTAAGGTGCTACATTTCTTCTGCAGAAACTCACATAACTACCCTGCAGAAGACCATATTATAACATCATTTAATCTGACGCATACATATACAATATCAGGATTCCTACTTTCTCTACCTACACGCCGGACGGCGAAAAACGTTTTTTGTCAAATTTCAAACCTATTTTTTGTTTTAAAAACATTTTTCAATATCATGGTACCACCGCAAAAAGCAGCTGTCGATTGCAACAAGACTTATTTCAATCGGATTAATAGAAAAAAACATTATGTGCGAAAAAACATTAAAAAAAAAATACGGTACGAATGCATAACCTTCCTTTTTGAAGTCGGTTAAAAATAAATCTAACGATATTGGTAAAAGAGTTTTAATCTCTCACAGCAATTGCAGGGGTCAATTGAAAAATACTATTTTTTTTTTTAAATAACCTGAAATACCTTTTTAAAAAGAAGTAATAAACTTCTAAATTCTTTTTGACTTTAGGATAACAGTTTTTTTTGCTAATATTCATAAATTTTTACTTTTTTTTTTTAATTCTATCAAACATATTTCTTTGGTATGATTATATAATAAATAACATTCTGATCGTTATACAATATGATTATAACCATTACGTAATGAACGGGTAGATATGCTACTCAACCAATGAAAATGAAAGGAACTGTCTCACATTTGCCAGGATGGATTAAGGAAAATCGTGGTAAAACCTGGAATACAGCAGTATTACGAAATATATATTAATTATATTATATAAAAAGAAACGAAAATATGTACTTAAATCAAGTAAATATTAATTATTTAAAACATAAACATATGAACTAATGTTAAAGTAAATACATAAACACATTAAATCTGTAAATTAATCACAAAATATGTTACAATTTATAATGCATTAATGAAAATTATTCAGCAAATATTCATGTACACGTTGACTGGAGTACAGTAAATTAGTTGCAACTTTGACAGACTAGTATTTTTCTTTAAAAAATCTTTTAATTGTATTTTAAATAAATTGTTGGAAAGTTTTTTTAACGGTTCTCTACTTTATTTCAGACTGCAGCGGAAGCACATATCAGACCCTTTCTCGTAAGCCGAAGTATTCTGTTGAGTTACATGAAAAAAATTCTGTTGTCTGGTTTAATAGAGGTGGGTATTGTTTTTTTTTCAAATAAATGACTATATATTTTGCAAAGATCGTACATTTGTAGATTATACAAGCAAGAATATACTAATATTTAGAAAGTTAAAAATTTTTCAACTAAAAATTCATACTTCTGGCATCGAAAAATGATCTGAGAGCAGATTTTTATATTTTTAGTTCTGATTTTTTTTTCAGGGACCTGAAAAACGTACACTTTAGGAGGGAAACGTAACGTACACTTTAGGAGCGTATATATGTAAGCATAGTAAATGATTAATAATTACGACAAGCTTAGCATTTTATTAAGGCGATTTAGAGAAAATATTAAAGCAAAGTTTATATTTTTATAAGAGAAGAAGAAAATTTCAGGAAAGCGCAAAACCTGTCCTATTTTTTAATTTTATCTAATACGTTTTATTTTTAACTTCTGTTCTTAAATCACCGTAAAAAGAATTTATTTTATATAAAACGATATTATAGATTTTTATATGTAAAGTAATAAAAGAATAAAAATATAATATTAAACGAAATAAAAAGAAAACATGCATTTTCGTTTTAACCGTGACAACTGTCAGCAGTTTAGACTGCTGACGTCCAGCGGTTCAGTCAGATGTCCGGTTCAAACTGGACATCGGAAATGCAGTGAAACTTCTTTTGTACGTTGTTTATACTACATAAAGCACAAAAAAGAATTAATAAATATGAATTTTACTTTACGCGTTTGATTTTAACAGAAACATTTGTTTCCTACTGTCGCCATTAATATTCTGAATGACGTGAAAAAGTCTCGTCGATAGAAACTTTTCGACCGTTAATAATTTCTACATACACCGTACGGATGAAATGAAGTGAAAAGATTAAATTTATTTTCTGCGAAAGGCCAACTCAAATGTAGCGACCGGCCAATGTTGTCATTGAAATGCTGGTACTACAATCGAGTATGACGCAATATTGAACTGTACGTGCTCCCCACCCTACACTAGATTTCCTAGTTTTATCAACATGACTTTTTCGTTTTATTCTTCTGAAATTAGTCTAATTTCGTTTTTTGATTTCTCGTATAATGTAGAATTTAAAAAGTGTTTTGAGCTACCCATTAGGTGTCTATTTACATATTTCATTTATTATTATTATTATTATTAATATTTTTATTATTATTATTATTATTATTATTTTTATTATTATTATTATTATTATTATTGTTATTATTATTATTATTATTATTATTATTATTATTATTATTATTATTATTATTATTATTAAAATAAAGTAAATGTGTAAATAACTGAAAATAAATAAATTCTTTATAATAATTCTTATTTGTGATTTACAAAACATTCCAGTAAATATACCTCAAATAATATATTTTAGGTATATTTCGTTTTAACTGAGTTTTTCTGTAATTAAAGAAAAAAAATTATTGTGATATCTTATGTACCACAATAATATAATGTTAATTGATATAATTTACTTATATATAATACTTTTATACGAATATATATAAATATGTACTTAGTAAATAGCTTAAAGAGTTGGTCAAATTAAATAGTAATTCTCCGCACAATAAACTATTTGTAATGAATTTTGTTTTTCGTTTATAAACAGAGTGTTTATAAAAACCGTTTTAAGAATTCAGGGAATTGCATTTTACATCCAAATAAAGAAAAAAAAAACTTTATATCAACAAGCGATCGAAAACGGATCTATTCTACTGGATATCCACCATTTTTTATTTTTAACATAAAAATTTATTTCTACAACGGTGTTAATCGTATCGAGCTGTAATTTTGTTTACTGATTGGGTACCTAGAGGTTTATTTGCATACAAATAACACAGGTCAACAAAAATAAAAAAAAAACTTCAATAAAAGTAGGTGAATTAAAGTGTATTTTTATACTGAATCATGAAAAGAAATCAGTTTTTCTTCATCACTGTCAAATTTTTAGTTATGACCTTTAAATAATATTGAGAAACTTTCTAAATAATATGCAAAAATAATAATAATAATTGCAATTAAAATTCCAACCTTTATTCTGCAGACATTTAAGTTTATCTTAATTTCTTTCTTCTTACTTTACTTTTGTGTTGAACGATTCCTTTTATATCATCCAACAGCAGTCACTCGTAGTAGATTCAACCCCTCTGCCTTGACTAACGTTGTTCCATCTGCAATATATCTTTGTAGAAGAACTTTTTCCTTGTTCGTCGCTGATGTCACCCGAGTTTAAAGGAAAAAAGTCCAAATGAAAATGTAAAAAATGAAGTTTCATTGACATTCTGCAGCCTTAATTTTTGTAGTTCACTAAGAGTTCATTTATAAGTCGATCGTGGTTTCCAGCTTTTTTGTTTCCAACGAAAATCAGTAACGACATCTTTGAATGACTTCTATGCCGCTAAGTCTTTAGGATTCTGTTAGCTGTCAAATATATTTTCACGAATTAATTTTCTTATTTCTGAGCCGATGAATATTCTCTCTTTTAATTTGGCTTCACTTAATCGTGAAAACCTCAGTTAAATATTAAAGCAGTCTCCATTTTTATATAATATTTTACAAAATTCTTCATCAGGTCTAGTTTTATGTGAAGAGGTGGTATAATAATACGACTAAGCGAATATTGATAATATTTTTCATTAGTGGGGTAAATTGATTTTTTTGGCCAGTCATTAATCGCGTAGTGTTTATCTGTATCCCGACTATCCTGCAAACACAAGAAACATATATATTTTTTAAAGCCACTCTGAAGACCGAGAAGCCCTATCGCTTTCAGATCAGCGATGATTCGCCACGAGTGTTCATCAATAACTTTTTGACATACTTTCATATGTTTCTTTAATTTCTAGAGCACGTACTACTGGTATAAAAGGAAACTTATTCGAATTATACAATAACTAAGGTTCTTTTTGATAAGCCTATAAAGAAACGCCGATCATGAATAGCATATTAAATATTCACTTCATACATTAGTCCCCTAACATCACGGAAGCAACAAATTAAACCATCTCTTCTAAAGTATTTCAGTAGATTTTCATTTCGATTTCTACGTACTGCAGTTTTAGTAATTTTGTTTAATAAACTTCTTTCTCTAAGACGTAAACCTAGGAGTTCTGCGTGTCGTTTCGACACGTGCAAGTCGCAAATTAGGCCGCTCAGTTCTGCTTGTGCGATGAGGTGAGGTTCAGAATTTGATTCTTCTGGAATGTAATTAATATCTACTGAAGTTGAGGATTGAAAATAAATGCAAGGTCGAGCCTTCTGGGGAATCAGAAATTTCTTTCCAAGAAGTTGGAGCGATCGAATCGGTAAATCAACACGTGAAGTACCGATCTCTTAGCTGAACGAACATTTGGAATTGCGATACTGCTTTTATTGTCTTAATCGAAACCGGTAACATTTGTCAAGCAAAAATAGTAATCATCATAGCGGTTAGTAGGCTCTCACCAAATCGTAGGTACAAGCGACGTATGGTTCAAGGTGGCGTCGACATACGCCTCTGTCTTGACTGAGGTGGTGCCGACTGGGATGCCGCCGCTTCAGCAGCTGGTGGAAAAAGTCATAGGTACGCTGAAAGGAAAATGCTCTTTTTTTCCTTTTAACCACCGGGTTACTTTAACGCAGGACTTGATGCACGCTACAACTAGAGCCCAGGATTTAACTCGGTCTCCCAAGCAGTTTTGTATGGAAGTTTGTATGCAGTTTTCAGCAGAATCGATAGTAGTTTTCGTTGAATTTTCGTGGTAAATTTTCCGTAAACGTAAAAAAAAATTTGGAGAATTTTTACAAGCCCGATTTTTATCCATTGTGAAATTCAAAATGTCTTAAGAATAAAGTAAACTGAAATATTACAAAAAACAGTTACTTAATTATAAAAATAATTGTTTTAATCTATAAATACTTAATTACTTAAAATAATTAATAAATTTGTTTCACCATGAAGTGCAATAAAACACAGCGCGAAACACACACACACACACACACAAATTAACATTTCTTAATATTCAGTAAAATAAGACCAACAATTATTAATGTTCTATCATAAAAATCTAAATTTATGACATCATTTGTAAAACAATCTTTATAAAATGTGTATGATAAAATCATTACCACAATTGAACACAGCAAATCATACCAAGAGCTGAACTCGTGCTGACGAAAATTTCATCGCGTTGAATTACTTATTACTTGACTTACTGAACATGTCTATACATTTCTGGCTTGACATGAAATAACATCGTTCGACTGTTACGTATCAAATATAGGTTTACAGCATGCATAACAATATAAATTCAATGTGAATAAGCAAACATGCAGACATACTAACTTATTTGTGTTGTTTGTTCCACGAATGATAGAACAAATAAATTTGTTACTTTAAGAATGTTACGCGATGGGTTGTTTCGGAATTCATATTCAGATTCGGCAAATAAAACACTATCTGTAACACCTACTGCCTGTTCAGTTGCAAATTTTATATTCGCCAGTGTAATTAATCTGATCTCCCTATCTATTTAAAAATGCCGGTCATGTAAACTATTTAATTGTTAATATTTATGCAACTGATGGATTGTTTAAATGTTATGTTATTAAAAAAATGTTAGGCGTTCTATGACGGAGAAAATGACACCTAATTTATTAAAATCCGTTCATAAGTAACAACGTTAATTTTATGGGTGTTATCTTTGAGATCTCAACTAGAAAAACTACGAAGAACTTTAAACTGGGAATCTCTTAATGTTTGAGTATCTTAAAAACCTTATTGACCTGTTTGAAATCCCCGCTATTTTTCAAATAGTGGTAAATATTCTTCCTTTTTTTTGCAGTCACCAAACTTTATAAATTTGTCAGTTATAACACGTTATTCTAATACATTTTTTTTCTAAAGGCAATTGTTCAGGAGCTGCACATCTTGTTTCCAGTAGTAGGTATTATGAATATATATCCTATAAGTAGAACCTAAGTATATAGTTTTGTAATTGTAATCCTTTGTTACTGTTTCAATGGGGATTTATTTTCGTAAAATTTTATTATTTAAAAACTTAAAAAAAAAAAATTATTTTTATTTTTTGTACTAACAGGTTTACAACACTTTAAATAAGTGGCCCAAATTCTGCCATGATCTTGTTGTTAAAGAAAATAAATTCAAAAATACATAGTACATAGTACAAAAATAATTATTAACCACTTGGTTGGTCAAGCGGTTAACTCGTCGTCTTAAATCAGCTGATTTCGAAGTCGAGTGTTCTGAGGTTCAAATCCTAATAAAGGTAGTTGCTTTTATTAGGATTTGAATACTAGATGATTGATGCCGATGTTCTTTGGTGGTTGGGTTTCAATTAACCACACCTCTCAGGAACGGTCGGCCTGAGGTTGTTCAATACTACACGTTTAGCGGTACACTTACATTACATTAAGTCGCTAATGACTTAATTAATTCTTGATGCGACTATAAATAAAAATATTTAAAAAAATTATGTTTATTTCAATGTATGAAAATAAATTATTAATTTAACGAAACCGACAGAATAATTCTTTTGTTAAAATTTACGAAAACAAAAATTTATTTATTACTTTAGAAAAGAAATCATCAAATAATTTTTTATTATAATTAAAAATGTATGCATGTTTTAAAATAAATAATTAATTTAACAGAAAATATTGTTATTATAATAATTAATATTATTTTTTCTGTTAAGGTTACTATAGTTTCTATTTTAGTACCGCCTATCTTTCTTAGATTCATTTTTTTATCACTTATTGACGCGTTTCGGAATCACTCCGTTGTCAAAACTTATTGTACCGATACTTTATATTTCTGTTAATATTTATATATAACGTTTATAACTTTAACAGAATCAAACAAAAAAATCAATTTAATATCTATAAATAATTTAATGTTACTTGACAATTAAAATTTACGAAAATAAATCCACAACCGTCCATAAAAATCTAAGCAAATCTCACTTTCCGAAAAATGTGTTATACAGTAATACATATTGTCGTAGAAATGAGATGCATAATCTTCTGAAGGATTGCGTTTAAAGGGAAACGTCCAAGAATAAAAATTATAGTTGTATTCGATAATGTCATAAAAGCAGGTGGGTGGAAGTCGGCCGCCATACTGGTTTTTTACTTTGAAGGCCTACACCTTTTTAATTGTTGTTTAGAAGAAATGATCTCACGGGTGGCAAGCTTAAATTTAACATTGTTGAAGGATAAGATTGGATTATCGATGTATCACGGATTAGTATCATTATTAGCAAATATAAATTTAACATATATATATATATATATATATATATACTGTTTAAAATAAGTAATGAAGTAACAGAAAATAACGAACGATTTTTTATTGAAAAATAAAGTTTATCAAATAATTATATACATAAAAAGATATGAGTAACATTTTGTTTGCATATTCGTACTTTCTTCAATTAATCAACGTACGATACGACTTTTTTTTATTATGATCGGCCGAAAGAAATAATACTTTCTCCATATGTAAAATAATTTGCATCATGCATAATTAAAATAAAAAAATCAGAATAAATTCCCTATAAAAGAAGCGAATTTCCCTAAAGCTGTCAGACATGCAGTCATTATACACCGGAAGTTAGTCTGGTAACTTCCTGCTAGCATCAAAAGGTACTTTGTAGTGTAAACTTTAATAAAACTGTTTTTTTTTTTTTTAATATCTATTTACTTTTAGATTTCTTATTTCACGGAGTTTCATTTTTTTGTTATAAAAAAGTACGTCGTATTTTTTCGTTTTGAATAACGGACATGTTAAAAATCCTTTTTAATAGGTTTTAATTACGTTTACAGTTATTTTTATTTATAACTATTAAAACAGAATTTCAAAATAAAAGCTTTATATTTACGTCGGAATGAACGGAAGTAATTCATTTCACTTCAATGTCACCTACTAATTCGATAAAAATTTACCATACATATTTAAAATAAAAAAATTACTTTCGCTGTATTTATAGAAAAATATCTATACTAACTGTATTTTTCTACAGTTCTACAGTTTATCAAAATCAATCGTTTTTAATTATAAATAAATAAAAAAAAAAAAAAAAGTTTTTCTTTTGTAGTTTATTGAAAAAAACCTTTAGTTACACATTTACGTGAACCACTTTTCAAAAGTAAAATCAATAGGAAAGCAGGCGCTGCAAAAAAATAAATAAATTTATAATCTTCTATATTATAAACAGATTTTTTGACAGTTTCATTTCCAAAATTATATGTTTTAGATATTTTAACGGTTCTATGAACAAAATTCATGTAGTAACTATATTATATAAACATGTATATGTTCAGCAGTAAGAATGTTACCATCGTGAAAACGGTAAGTTTCTAATAAGGAAAATTCTCAAACAATGACTTCTAACAAATTTTTCCATTAAATTTTGTTTTTTATCAAATATTATTAAAAATAATTTAAATTTAAAAAAGCTTGAAACTCCGATTATGAGGGGGTTCGCCTTCAACAGATTACTACTTAGAAAGAATATATATATATATATATTTTTTTTCTCTATATATTTTTTTTAATAGTTCACCTTGGCACACGTTAGATCATTTATTTATTTGCGGTTATTTTTTCTGTTTTTCTATCTGCTCAGTACCTCTTTGTTCTTTATGATATCTCTTTCCTTCATTCTGTAGAAAGTTCAGCTCTGTTGTTCTTGTGTTTAGGCTCTTCTTGGAACCTTTTATTTTCATCTTTTAATATTCTCTTTAAAATTTCTCTTCCTATTATTCTTCAGTTCTTTTAGATTCTTACTTGTGTGAACCGTTAACCATTAATGTTTTTACTTTGGAAGAAATAAAAAATTTGTTTAGTCGATCTACTGTGTTATTCATTATAAACAAAAAGGATTAAAATGCAATTCGTCTTTTCCCTATCGTGTCTACAATTTTTCAATTTTAGTATAAGTTTGTTATTTGGAATTAATTTTACCTGATTATTTTGAAATTTAGAATCTAAAATTGAGAGGAGAGTGGAAGAAGTGTTAGGAGAAGACCAACTTGGTTTCAGGAGAAGTATAGGGACAAGGGAAGCAATTTTAGGCCTCAGATTAATAGTAGAAGGAAGATTAAAGAAAAACAAACCGACATACTTGGCGTTTATAGACCTAGAAAAGGCATTCGATAACGTAGACTGGAATAAAATGTTCAGCATTTTAAAAAAAAATTAGGGTTCAAATACAGAGATAGAAGAACAATTGCTAACATGTACAGGAACCAAACAGCAACAGTAACAATTGAAGAACATAAGAAAGAAGCTGTAATAAGAAAGGGAGTCCGACAAGGATGGTCCCTGTCTCAGTTACTTTTTAATCTTTACATGGAACTAGCAGTTAATGATGTTAAAGAACAACTTAGATTCGGAGTAACAGTACAAGGTGAAAAGATAAAGATGCTACGATTTGCTGATGATATAGTAATTCTAGCCGAGAATAAAAAGGATTTAGAAGAAACAATGAACGGCATAGATGAAGTCCTACGCAAGAACTATCGCATGAAAATAAACAAGAACAAAACAAAAGTAATGAAATGCGGTAGAAATAACAAAGATGGACCACTGAATGTGAAAATAGGAGGAGAAAAGATTATGGAGGTAGAAGAATTTTGTTATTTGGGAAGTAGAATTACTAAAGATGGACGAAGCAGGAGCGATATAAAATGCCGAATAGCACAAGCTAAACGAGCCTTCAGTAAGAAATATAATTTGTTTACATCAAAAATTAATTTAAATGTCAGGAAAAGATTTTTGAAAGCGTATGTTAGGAGCGTCGCTTTATATGGAAGTGAAACTTGGACGATCGGAGTATCTGAGAAGAAACGATTAGAAGGTTTTGAAATGCGGTGCTATAGGAGAATGTTAAAAATCAGACGGGTGGCTAAAATGACAAATGAATAGGTATTGCGGTAAATAGATGAAGAAAGAAGCATTTGGAAAAATATAGTTAAAAGAAGAGACAGACTTATAGGCCACATACTAAGGCATCCTGGAATAGTCGCTTTAATATTGGAAGGACAGGTAGAAGGGAAAATTTGTGTAGGCAGGCCACGTTTGGAATATGTAAAAAAAATTGTTAGGGATGTAGGATGTAGAGGGTATACTGAAATGAAACGACTAGCACTAGATAGAGAATCTTGGAGAGCTGCATCAAACCAGTCAAATGACTGAAGACAAAAAAAAAAAAATCTTTCTTATAATTTTCCTTTCTTTTTTTATAGATTTGCCGCTAGACTTTTGTTGCACAGTCTTGGGGTTTCTGCCGCATAGAATGCTTCCACCTTTATCACAATTTTATAGTGTCCAATATTTGAGTTTCATGATAAAGACAGTTTGTTATATATGTTTTTCGTTTTAAATTTCCCAGAAATTTTACTTTACAGAATGTATTTAATGTAGTTTTAAGTTTGCGTCTTTATTATGCACACCTTATTCTGTTAATGTTGAAAAAAGTGATGTTCTATCTACCGAATCAAATGCTTTTTGAAAATCAATAGAAGTTATAAAATATCTTCTATTTTGACATTTACAATATTCCAAATATATTTTTTAGATTAAATATTTGCTCTGCGATATATTTTTCCTAAATCCATCCCGATATTCACCCGATTGTGAATCAAATTGAGTTTCGAAATATTATTAATAAGCTAAATTATTCTTTGAGTAAAATTTTAAGAACCCATGGTGATCATATCTGCTACCCCCTTGACCAAAACGAGAAAAACGATAACTGATGAGAATTTTAGGCTTATTATCTCCCACTCCTAAATGAAATCGCCCAAATACATAAAAAAATGGCATTACAATGCGATGGAATCATCTACTTACAAAAAGTAGTAACTTTTAATCCAAAAACGACAGAAAAGAAGGTTCTTTGACCCTATCTTTTTGTGGGTTTTTGAATAAGACTTAACACCTAAAAAAATATTAACTATCTAAAGAGTATTAAATTATGTGAAAAATCTATCTTCCTTTGAATAAAATTTTATGTTACGTTACAAAATGTCCCCTTTTCCTACTTTTTTGCCTCTTTGACCGATTGTAAACGAAATTTAAAGGTATGAATAAATAGATATCACGATGACAAATTTAATCCAAATCGACTAATCCAGTTTTGAAGATATCAAGCAATAAATAGACTTACATCCATATATACGTATATCATTCTAGGATTTTTCAATATTAAAACTGTGTATTTTGTTTACATGAAATCATGAAAAATTTTTTTTTTTAATTACAAACAAAAAAAAATCTGAAATGCCAAATTTGACGGATTAAGTTTACTTTTTCTTACATAGGGAGATTGCCTTTTAAGTTTTTACAAGGAACCGCTAGATGGCGCCATTGAGATGTGACATTATTATTGTTGTAAAATTTGACTTTTTTATTGTTACAATCGTGGCAGCTCAGAAATCGGCTGAGTAGATTTTTTACAGTAAAGCGATTAGAAAAATAAAAACAGTTCTGTGAAGAAATGAAAACTTCACGTGAAAGTTTTCGTCGGATGATTTTTTATGATTTTATTAAGGACCTAACTCAACAACAAGGCCTCGCTTCGTTCAATTTTTTGTAAAATCACTATCAGAAAATATTATTTTATTTATTTATCGTGCGCAACACGATTGAAGAGGATAGTAATGTGATTTACCGTGAGATAGAGGCATTTTTAGACGTTTTGAGGACTACAGGACATTCGATTTTGCATGAACATTTAGCTGTGAAAAAGATCTGTTCCCGATGGATTCCGTATAATTTGACCGAAGCTCAAAAACAAACTCGTGTAAATCGGTGTAAGAAAATGCTCAAAAAATTCGACCGAGGATATTGAAAAATCCGTTTACAACATCGTACCAGGAGAAGAAACTACTTGGATGTATTCTTACGAGCAGGAAACTAAGCAACGATCATCTGTTTGGGTATTCCAAGATGAACCGAATCCAACAAGAGTGGTTCGTTCGAAGCAATTCCGAGAAAATGATCGCTTGTTTCTTCAGATATTTTGGACATGTAGCAACCATCGCTTTAGAGAATCGAAGAAACAGTTAACGCTGAATGGTATGCAACAATCTGTTTACCAAAAGTCATCATGAAATAAGGAAAAATATCATTCCTCATCATGATAATGCCAGCTCGCACACAGCATTTCAAACTATTCATTATTTAAAGGAGAAAAACATTGAGTTAATATCTAATTTCCCATATTCATCTGATTTATCGCCTACCGACTTCTTTTTTTTCTAAATATCAAACAAAAAAGTGCGTGGATAGCGATTTTAATCATCTCAAGAAGCTGTTGAATCCTTTCAAAAACATGTTTTTGAGTGGAAAAAAATGTTTCGAGAATTGGTTCGAACGCATGCAAAAGTCTGTAAATCTTTAAGGCGAATATTTTGAGAAACGATTTATACCAATCATTTTTTTCTTTCATTGTTTTTGTAAAAAAATAGAAGTCCGCTCTCTTAGGGTATAGGTCCAGTATAAAGCTGGGAAAATAATTCTATTGAAACTGTTTATTTATCATAAAGAGATTTGCTTGATTATTAAAATTATTTAATGTTTAAGAAAAAAAACATAATTTTATTCATTTCATATACTAAATTTAATTTATTAAAATTACTTCTAAAAAACAAAACAAAAAAAAATAAATAAAAAATAAAAATAAACCTAAATTCATTTTAATAGCGTAACATAGATTTAGTAAAAAATATTTAACTAAATGATAAATTACGCGTAGATATAATGAATATTTTACGATTCATTTTTCTTTTTTGAAAAGTGAAGGAAAATGGAAGAAATAAAAATACCCAAAGGAATAATTTTACTGACTTCTTTTTTATATTTTATTACGTAAAAGATGGAACCTATACACTAAGAAAATAATAATAATATTTTTAATATTTTGTTGATAGGTTCTTGAAACTTCATAAATTCTATATTTTTAAAATACTACGTCACTTACAAATATTATCTCTTTTTTTTTACGCCACATAAAGATGGTAATAAAACTCCTTTGTATTTATTATTTTTTTTTTACGATATAACCAGAAAATTATGACATAAAGAAAAAACAGAATAAAATTTATTTTAGTTCAGTGTATTGTTTCTAATTTTTACTTACCCGAATGTATTTGAAACTAGCTATCCAGGTTGTCGCTTCCCCGATATCTCAAATATTGATTGCTATAAATTCAATAACATTTTCTTTACTTGTTAAATTAGACTGAAGTTGATGCTTGTAAAAATAAACTCGCTTAGGACGGATAGATTTAATAAAACGATTATTTTATTTTAATGTCCAATACTGAATCGATCGGTTCAGTAGTTTTATAATACTGAAACACCCCCGTTAAAATTGTACGGCTAGGAGGGTTTAATTAGTTTGAAATGTAAAATTCAACAATTAATATCGTACTTAATAAATATATAAAACAGATCAATTCATCCAGAAATTTTCGAAATTATTAATGACCTAAAACCCAACCACGGTCAACGTAGAGCCGTCTTGGGTGTTTCATCAAATTCGGTTGGCTTTTTTATATTTGTGGTTTAGCAAACAGATACGAAGAATTTTATTCTTATTAAAGTAAATGTTTAAGGATCAATGAACACATTCATGCATCTTACTATCATACGATTCTTAAAAAAAAAAAACCTAAATTTCTTGCACATTGTATGAATATATAATTTTTACTAGCACTATCAAATTTTAATATTACAGCCATGTTGAAGTAAAATTGTGAAACGAAGAGTTAATAAGTTGCATTGTTTTACCGTAATACAAACACTATTGTTGTAAATTAACAGTAGATTAACTCAACTAAATTTGTAATACATTTTTTAAGTTTTTTCAGCCGATTTGTTTCATTTACGATAAGTAACAAATATCGACGATATTATACTAGAATTAAATTTTTATTTAAACAATAATATCAGTTGATATAACCGTTTAATTTATTGTGTTGTTAATTATTTAGTTACTGTTTATTATTATCAATATTATATCACTTAAAGTTCGTTATTGTATGCATGCATTATGAATGTAAAATGCAATAAAATTGTTCATACAGCGCGGTTCTACCTCGTTTTATTGTTAACACAATTTTTCCGTCATCGCAGCTTTGAATGTTTATAACTCGATAACGAAGGCATTAACATAAACGGGTTTCACCGTTGTTTTTCTTATAAAATTTTAAATCGAAATCACGGGTCATATGTCCGTCCATCTTCTTATTTAAAAAAATTAAATATGATTCAATATACCGAATCCAAGATGGCGGAAAAAAATTAAAAACACATAATAATAGAGATTTTTTGTAATTAGTTAGAACCCCATTTCTTTCTGCCTCCAAATACTTCTCAGCTGTGCAGTATAAAGCTGTTTCCATACTTAAATATCACCAGGTATTTAAGAATGGTATTTATATATATATATAAAATTACAAATTAAAATCACACATGAACGTTACGTTAAAAACTGTGTTCGAATCCATCTATATTCATCATCAGTTTTTAAAGTTCTACCTTAGGTAATGCATTATGACTAGATTTGATTATTTATTGATTTCAATATATTGGACAACATATGTAATTTAATATGTATGTATATAGATATGTAGATTATAAATACGCAAGTGTTACCAAAAAATATTGGAAACCTGAAATAAAATTTCAACAATTAAAGGTGGAAAAATAAAAATTACCGAACGATCCTATATACAATTCAGCTATTATTAGGTAAATACCACAACACCCTAATGCCCCTATTGGGATCAAGTCAAAAATATTTAAAGGAAAGGATATTGGTTTGCTTGGCATTTCTCCCGCCACCACCTCATTCGGTCACCCTAAAGCGTAAGACCGAATATCTGTGCCACAAACGACTACTGAGCCTCGAAACAGTTTAGCGACCAGTGTCCTAACTAGCTCCTAGAACTAACCTAAAAGCGTGAGCGGAATAAGCGTGGTATCATACACCAATCGCTTGCGTGTCCCACCGCCCACTTGTCATACATCACTAAAACGGATAGGCGCACTCGTCAACCACTAAAACATATTTGACTATCAATAATTAAATTTATATCGTCGGAGACAGCAATTCGCTGCCACGTCTAGGCCGCTACCAGCAAGAAGTACTTGTCCACCATTAAAGCGCTTGGAGCCTTACTCTGGCTGGCAGCCAGCCATATCTCTCGATTAGCTTCCTACAGCAGCGCTGTAGGAGCCTTTCCCTTAGGCAAACTACTGACGTCGGTTGAACAAAGCGACCGCATCAAAGAACTCCCACACGGTCCGACAATGAGGCTCTCGCCGCATCGACTCGCCGCTTGTGACCGGCCAATTTTTCCCCCGACCTCTAAGTTCCAGAGTGGCCTGAGTTCTGGACCCGCAAGAGCTGGGCAGTCGAACATCATGTGTTCCTTCGACTGGACCTCCCCGAAGACGCACAGCTCATCAGCTGCCAGGCGGGACCGAAAGAAATATTGGTTTAAATTTACTTGGTTAGAGAGCACTCGGGCTCCCGTTGCCCTTAAAAACACAGGAGAGGCATACCATCCCCCTAAATCTTGTATAAACTTATACAAGGATTTTCCCTTAGTCATGGCATGTCATTCTTGCTGCCATGCTTCCATTGCGAAGCTGTAAAGCCTCTACCGTAGGTGGCAGATGGGCAACTGTTCGAAGGAAGGGATATAATTGTGATAAAGGGAATTGAAGTTTTGACTTAAAACAACTAACTAAAACAACACACAAAAATTGCGGCAATAGTTTTCACAACTAGTTTTAAAAGTGACCTTTAGTACACTCCAACTAATTAGTGGTCTTATATCGAATAATAGCTCGTTTTGAGAAGGGAATATTTAATATATCTTTATGTAGAGTTTCATCACTGAGGAGTAATTTAAGAAGTACTCTAGACATCTTTGGAAATCAAATAAATGGGAAAAATATTAAATTGCCGCTCTTTTAGGATTGTCGTAGCCAGAATTTTTCGTCAAAATGTATTTTATTTTTCAATACCGTTTAAAATGATACGACACAATCTTACTCTTTCGTTCTGAGGTAGGAGCATTTGCTAAATTTAATTTTTCTATGTTTAACTTTTGAAAAATTATTTATGGGTTTCCATACTTTGACAAAAATCAATCTATGTGTGTGTGTGTGTGTGTGTGTGTGTGTTTGTGTGTGCGCGCGCCTGCCCGGGTATTTAAAATCAAGTAAGGATTGTACACACATTCATTCATGTTACTCGTGATCGAATGCTCCTATTTCTTTGAATGTTTTTTTATTTTGTAGAAATATTTTTTCTGATGGTCTTATATTACATTTTCTCCAGATAATTTAAATGGAAGATTTTTTTTTTAAATAAAAGATTATACTGCATTAGTAATAAATTTGAAGAAATTACTTTTTTTCACAGTTCTTATTATGAGAATGTTATAATCTAATGATATATATATATAAGTAGCCCGCTGATACCGTATTTAAATTAATTTTACAAAAAAATTCAAGAAAATTAGTTTGAAAACATTAGGCGAAAAAATAAAAATGCATATTCTAGGATTTCAGAAATCCTTAGCTCGTACTCGGCAGTAGTTTCTTTAGTAATTTCTTTGGATTTCTGTTTTTATTTTTATCTGGACACTAAAGATTCAAATCTTCTCGTTTATTGCATTTTTTGTAAGCCGATTAAATTATTATTTTACATGGCAATCATATGAAAAATATAAAATAAAATTAATTAAAAAAATAAATAAGAACGATTTTAGGAAAAACTTGTAAAAAGAAAAAAAAACAATATCTTTGTTAATTATTCTGTATTTTTTTAATTTTCATAATAGTATACATCGTAAAAAATTTAAGCCCGTCTTGAAATAGGAATAAACGATTAAGTAAGAAATGCGCTACACTTCATATAAAATGAAGACACGATTTCATAAATGTTTCACTTATATCGTTCTTTATTCTTTAAAATATTCACCAAGGCTTACGTATCTCTGTCAAAAGAAGACAAGTGCTCCAGCTTTTTTAATTTCAGACTTCTTGTACCAAGTATTATTACGTAGGCTGCAAGAAAAAATAATTTTTTTTATGTTCAGAGGGAGTTATACAACCGTCAAGTTATAAGTAGATTGTATACAAATAATATTATGTGTACCTTATCGTTTAATTAAAATATATATATATATATATATATATATATATATAAATTTTTTATTTTCTACAATAAATATTCTACAGTCACAGGTTATCGCCTGATTATAACAACCTTTGCCTTCTCACATTTTACATAATGAGTAAAAAAGTTTATGTTACATGTGTTAAATTGTAAACCTTATCGGAATTTAAACTCGTAAACAGAGAAAAGCTACCATTGTCCCGTGTAATTTTGTAGAATAGTAAAAAAAGGAAAACAATGAAAATGTATTAAATATAAATGATATCTTAAATGCTTTTTTATACATATCTAGATTTTAGGACTATTAGAAAATATCGCTTATGATAAAATATGTAGGATAAATGCAACTATTTGTAGGAATGGGCTTTATTTTATTTTTTTAAGAAAATTAAACTGCATTCTTGATTTTAATACCTGCATCTTAATACGGTTATAGATTGGATGAATTAATCACTTTCTATTGATATACTTTTAAACGTTCAATTAAATTTTGAAAAAATGCCGGCAAAGATTTGCATAACTTTCCCGGTACGTTCATCATGATGATCGCATTCTCCCACCCCTTTGACTAGTTATAACCAAGATTTAAATGTCATCAATATTCACGACTTATATTCAGAAGTTACGTGTACAACACTAAAAACCGCCGGATTCAATTTAAAGATATACAACGTAACGATAACTAAGGAGGGGAAAATATTCTTATTATCCCACATCACTCGATGAAATCGTCCGAATACACAACCAGTCATATACTATTGTAATTATATGTACCATATAATTAGCACAAGAATGTGAGTTTAAGTCCAGAAACGACAAAGATAAAAAAGGGATTTGGCCCTCAAAAATAAGAACAAACACCGTTAAAAATGATTTTAAATACCTAATTAAATTATGTGAAAAAATTTATCTAATATATTTTTATAACACATAAAAATACGTAAAATATTTAGATAGCGGAACCATACGGTTCGTAGTACTTCTCTGCCCTTTGACCGATTATGATTAAAATTAAACAGCATCAACGCCTATATACAAAAATCATAGTGCAAAATTTCATCCAAATCGATTTTTCTGGAATTATCCAACAAAAACCTTACATCCGTTTGGAATTCTTCGATCTAAAATGGTGCCTTTTTTTTGTTAAAGGTTTAGGGAAAGTGAAGACCCGATTAGATACTATCCTTTATGAAGTGCACTATGTAACTATACAGCCCGGAAAGTAAAAATATTGTAGATACAAATTTTACGTATTGTAATTAAAATGTATACAATCTAAATTCCTCTGTGTTCGTTTGAGAACTAATTTTCTACCGGGAAGGAAACATCGATTAAAATCTCGTTGAATCTTTTACTAAAATACATTCTCGTTGGGTAAATTACAAATGAAGATGGAGGAAAAAACCTCCGTTTTAAATTTAAAACCGTTTTAACTTTTATAGCTTAACATTTTTCTCTAAAATATATTCTCAAATAGAAAAAAAGATGGAAAGCAATTCTCTCCATTCTAAATGAAAAATAAGTAAAATACTTTTTATTTTGAGTTCTGAATCCTAAGGGTTGGTTTGTATTAAAAAAAGCTGACAACAAAGTCGTTTGATTTTCCCGTCACGCGGCTAAAGGCGTGTTCCGGGAAACTCCTACAAATGTGGGTTGTTTCTGATGCACGGCTTACACACTTAATTAAAAAATATTTAACGTTTTATCTGAATACAATATTTTTTCGTTTATTTAATTTAATGATTTTATCCAAAGCGCGCGCGCAAACCGTTATTTAATTCGCGCGGGTGTAGCGGTACTAGTGGCAACGGACGGCACTAACTAATCTAATGTAATTTCACAACTTATACAGAACAAATTTCGCTCGTACGCTCGGTAGACCGGTGTAGCCGCGAGGCTTAACGCACCAGGAACCAAGTCGAGCTGGCGATCGACTTCGACACCCAGCCAGACCGAGCTGCTTCTTTTATACTTTAAATATTATTCATTTATTTCATTCTACGGCTAACCTGAGACGTCGCAACACAGCAGTAGTTTAGAGCATATTTTGGGGTGGGGTGCAATTTTGCAAAACTTTTTTTGCAAATATCTTTATGTTTTAATCGTTAACAAATTTTCCTAAGGAAAATATGACCTTAATTAGGCGAAATCTTGAGATGCTGAGGGTGACCTTGCTGTACAGCGTCAACCCCTTGACCGTTTAAGTTGACAATTTAATGGCATCAATGTCCCGTATATTGAAGTAATCTAACCAAATTTTGTTGAAAGTCGGTCCAGTAGTTCTGGAGGTATAAAGTGATTTAAAGGCTACCACCGAATACACACTCGTACATACGAACATTAACTAACATCCGGAAAATTTCCATCCGGTTTTTTGGTTCCTTAGGTCTCAAAACGTCAAGATCCGGTGAAACCACGTACGCCCAAACTGGATAATTAAAATAGTTTCCCTTCTAGAGCTATAGATCTGCTATAGCGCTATCTAGATGGGAAAGTAAAAATAATCAAGTTACCAGGAAAAGATTAAATATTTTGATCATATTTTCTTTATCTTTTCTTATTACATGTAATCTGAGTGAATAAATACAAATTCTACATTTTGTCAGGATTGTGGTCGGCTAAAATGTGTAAAATTTTCAACAGTTCCTTGACGGATAAGATCTCAATCGTATAAATTAATAATTCAGATTAAAAAAAAAATTAATTTTTTTTAAAGTTTTGTTATTCCATTTTTAAAATTCATAAGCAATATCGTACATAAAAAAATTTAAATAGAGTGATAACATAGTAATGAGTACAAATTTAAGTAATTTGAGTCATTTGAGCTTCAGGTATAGTTTTGTTGTAACAAAAAATAATATGATGAGAAAACGTATTTAAAATATTTAAATCTTATCGCTGCTAAACTTTTGTTTAAAATAAGTGCTAAATTTTTAAATATTAAATATGAAAGAGATCATTTATTACAAATTATCGGCCCTAAAAAAAAAAAAACTATGTACACTGCTTAGATTTTTAATAATGTTGTAAAAAGATACCTTATTTAAAATTGAACCAGGCATTTAAGTTAAAATTTCTCCGTGTAGCCCACCAATTCCCCATATCATTCGTTAATTAAACATTACGTTTAGAAATTTCTTTCGTGAAAGAAAAGATTTATAACCGAGATTTCATTCCGAATTATCGAGCCACAAAAATAAACCGGTCAGTATCTGGCAAATACAATAAATTTTATTCGAAGATTAAAAACAGGATAGAAAATGGAAGATGGAGATGTGTTCTTCTCTACTAGAAATTTAATTAAAATTATTATTTTCAAATTACTTGTCAAGCTGTTTTCCTTCAGCCCCTTTATAAACATACTCCTACAACAATATTATATTATTTAATGTTTACTTTTCCATTCTATATTTACATTTAATATTTTAATACATCTTATTTTTTTTACTCTTAGTACGGTACTGGATTAAAAATAAATAGCTTAAAAAAGACTTGTTAGAAATTTTGATATTACACATAAACGATAAACATATAACATTAACTACTTAAAGTTAGGTCACCTGAAAAAAACTGATAAATAATGAAATCTAGTACTTAATCCTGATATTTTAAGATCACTCTCGGATTATTTATTATTGAAGAAACATTCAGTCTTTACTACATGTATTTTAAGGAACCGAAGAGATACTTCTCACAGAAGGAAATTTAACTAATAATTTTAATTATTACGACACGAAGAAGAGCTGATAATTACAGCGCGTTATAAGTTTTAGCTTGATTGCATATCAACGGTCAATTTATTTAGATAAACTTATATCTAATAGTTCACTAAAAATAGCGGTAAAAGAACAAACATGTCGATGTTTGTTTACATCGACAAAAAAATATAGACAATTCGATTAATATCGTGTGTTAACAAAGTACTGGAACCCTCACCTAATAATTTTTTATTTGGTAAACGTAATCAATCGTATTACCTACAAAGTAGGTAAAGAGAAAATTTAGAAAATGTTCCTTCCTCAAAATACGATGTATTTCTTGGTACGATGAGACCAGTATATTCAAAGCCTCCAGGGTTCCCATGGGGAGGTAAGTAAAAAACTTTGAATGAAAAGGGTAGAGATTGTGACACATCATTTTAAGGGCCGTTAAAAAAAATGAGGGTAAAAGCAATAGGGCTATGATTACCCGAAATAAAATGATAGCCATTTAATATTTTTCACTAGTTTCAAAAGTGGTCTATCGGGCCTGTTAAATAACTATTCATCCATTATGAAATATAAAACTAAAAAAGAGCAGATACTCTTGACTCAAAAAGATTTATTTTGTAATATGAAACCATAAATTGAGTCTCTTTTTAAAAGTGACTTACAATACATCCCAGGCAGTAGTCTCATACTGCAAAATAGATCTTTTTAAAATAGGACCATTTGCTACAGTTCTTTTTTTCTACGTTTAACTGCTGAAAAATCATTTAAGAGTTTCTACACTTATTTTTAACATTATTTATATCATCACGTTGTAACAAATGAATACAATGTTGATTAAAAAAATCTCTCTATATTAATAATTTAAATCGGTCTTTAATGAAGAGTAACATAAAAAAATAAAAACGAGTTGAATTAAAGACCGCAAACTTTTTTTTTTTTAGAAAAGATTAAAAAGGAGACTTCTTGCGGTGATGAAGTGAAGTTAAAAATGATAAAATAGAAAATTAGGAATTATTCCAAATAACTAACTATTCCAAAACGATCTATTTTTTCGGGAAAAATCACTACACCCGAAGCAACTTGGGTCCTTCAGACTATTACCGACTCAAAAATATTAAAAAGAGACAGGAAGCTCGTTCCATAATATTTTAAAAGGAACTGAAGTAAAAATCTTCGGCTTACGACAACCCTGACCAATATAAAGGTCATTTAATATTTTAACAGCAAGTTTTAAAAATGGGTTACAGTTCACCCCAAGTATAATCTCATACCAAAAAATAGGTGGGGTGTTTTTTTCCACTGTTGAGAAGTAAAGTAAATCGCTTTTGAAAATAGCGGAGAAAAACATTTCACGATTACCGTTTAAGTTAAATTTAAGATCACCATTTTCGTCATAGCACGAAGTATTTTCAGTAAAACATTTTTTCAGTACACTTAAAAATGATGTCACAAATATCCTCATGTAAAACATCTCGGCTGTTTCCCCTAACGCTATGGATGTGGTGGTCTCACACCAAAACATATATAATTTTGAGGTAGGAATATTTGATAAATTTTATTTTTTTACGTTTAACTGTTGAAAAATTATTTAAGGATTGCGGTGTTTTTTTAAGAATCTACGTTTAAACTTTTAATTTTAATTTTGTTTTTGTAAAATTGTAATTTTTATTATTATTTTATATTTAACTAGTCAACAATTATCTTAGTAACATTGAAATCTAAGATAAAACTTCGTTTTTAACAAAGTTTGAAACAAGAAACTTTATTATAGCATACAGTTGCTAAAACGAAAGAGGGTTATTTAAAAAAAAAAAAATTAATAATAAAATAAATCGATTTATTTATCGGAAAAAAAAAATTTATATACGATAATAATTATATTACAAGTAATGCTGAATACTGGTTAAACACGGATAGAAAGTTTGTATAGATGTTATTAATAAAACAACAAATAAATATTCCTTAAAAAAATACTTAATCAAGTGCATAAATATTGTATAAAAAAAAAAATTCTCGTAAACATTCATTAAATTTCACACCCCCATTGAGTTGATGGCAAGTGACAGAACTGGTTATAGCTTAACATTAACAAGTTAACTTTCTTAGTAAAACACTCGTGAAATAAAATTTGTGTAATGTTTAATACCAGGAATAAAAAAATATATTCAAGTTTACAACTTTTTCACTAATATATCATTTCTATTTTTAACATTAATCTAGGAGGGGAGTTAATAAATATTTTATATATTATATATGAATCCTTGATGTGGCTTCCTCTCTAAAATAAATAAATTGTTAGAAATTGAAAATTCTATTTCAAAATTACTTGTAAGTTTCATATTAGTTTCACCTGATGAAAGTAATTTTTACGTTTAATATATCAAAGTAATAATTAAATTATTTATTTTTTAAAAAAATCTGTAAGTTTATTTATTTATTTTTTTGAGTATTAAGGAAATCGATTACTACGGTCATTGACTCTTTTCCACAATAAAAAAAAAAAAAAAAAGAATTTTTTCCTTGCTGATAAAAACACTAGCGACTTAGAAGACTAGTCTTGTAAAATAGATCATCCATAATCGATTTGTCAAAGGATATTGTCAAGATGACAAGGTGGTGTAAAGGGCCCTTGCCACTTAAAAACACACAAACCATTTTTAACGAAATGTCAAAACTATCAAAACCACTTCAATATTATACAAAAATTAAAAAATCACATCGTTTCATTAAAATTTGTCAAAAGAACGTAAAAATTCTCATTCTTAAATTCTGTCGCCTAGGCCTTAAACGGCCTTGGGTAAACCTATAGGTTTACCCTTTTTTGCTTCTTATTTCCATCTACCTGAAAACATCGACGTCGGATTTGAAGGTTTCTGAGATGGATTCTTCTGATCCTTTGCAGTAAATTACGGAGGATGTCTTTCTGCTGGCATCAGAAGACGATACCTGCTCAGATGGTGTGGGAGATTCGATGCACTCCCCGCTACAGAGTCTGGGTCGGCTGAATTGCTCGCCTTCTTACTTAAAAACAACATATTTCTTCATTAACTAATTTATATATTTGTAATTTTATTGTTTTTAAATAAGAACAGTTTAAAAGGAGTAATGGTTTCTTTCGGGAAGAGTCTTTTATTTACTTATAAGTTGCAATCTAATTAAAATGACTAAATTTCTGTAATTAAACTTTTATTTCGTAGTTAGTATTGAAAGATGTTTTTTAAATCGTGAAAAAATAAACTAGACACAAATTTTGGGGTAAATTACTTTTTATTTATCAGCGTAATAAACTTTAAAATCTTTACAGTTAGTCCAATAGTAGTCATATCTTCTTGATCCTATCCTTGTAGTATGATTTACCGAAGTGTTTAAAATAGGCAAATGTTTCGGCAATAACTTCATCGTATCGCATAAATCTTTTACCAGCAAATTACTTCTTGATATTTATAAACAGATATTAGTCCAAAGATGGTTGCTTGACAATTAAGAGGGCATCTTATGCGACGCATAAGAATTTCGTATTGGAATTCGAACAATTTTGCTGTCACAATCGCAGAAGAGTGAGCCGATGCATTGCCTTAGCGAAAAAAACCTTTTTTTGGTCAAATACATTTTCCTCATTTAAACAATTCAGAAAAGAAGCAAAATAATGCATAGTTACCGCTTTATCTTTTTCCCGACGGAAATTCTCTGACGAAGTTTTCTGACCGAAACCTAATTTTTTCACTGTTCCTTGGTTTCAAGTTGGTAGTTTCGTATCCGATCTTTATCAGCAGTTATGAAATTGTGCAAAAGCCGTTTTTTTCAATTACGTTGAAAAAGCCCCAACCTTTAAGAAAAGTTCTCGATCACACGTTTGACGATTGTGAGCAAACGCAGTACTCGCATATACGGACAGTTTTCGCATATATACTCATATAAAATATTATGCATCCGTTTGGTTGAGTTTCCCACTGCCTTAGCGATCTCATGCGCTTTCTATCTTTTATCCTCCACCATATCATAAATTTTTTCAACATTTTCTGCAGTTGTAACCTCAACAGGACGTCCGGAACTTTCAGAGCTGTTACTGTTCATGTGAAACCCCCGAAAATAATCAAACCGGTTGTAAACTCTTATAATCTATGGCGTTGATATATAATAATATTTATCCGGCTTGACTTTAGTTTCTTCAAAAACTAATGTTTGATCACCAAACGAAATTCTCTTTCGTCTGTTTTTCAGGAATCACAATACGTTGATGATTACGTTTACCCAACAAAAGAAGTACGGATGTATCTGACTGAAACATGGTGTACGCTATTAATGAAGATGCGGGAAACCAAAAATCACCTCAATAATGTATTGTGAGTGCCATCTCTTGATTTTGTACGGATTGTTCAAATTCACCAGGTATAATGGCAATGTATTTTAACAAAGCTGAATTATAAAACGTAAGTAAAAAACAACTTGCCTTCAAGTTCTCCTAAGCAATTAATTATACGTCCTTCTAATTAATGTTTTGAAACGTGAACAGAATATCCAGTAAATAGAATGCTGAACTTTAGAAAAAATTTCAATATCTCAAAAAAAAGAAACATTATTTTGAACAAATGTCCCATCTCGCTTCGTTTTCCGGTGATCTAGATTTGGGTTTTTTCAATAAAAATTTCTATCTTGAGAATTTAATTAGATATTACAACCATATTTTGTGTAGATGTTTAAACAGATATACTCATATGATAGAGAGAAAATAAATTTCGAATTTTGTCCTTTCAAAATGGCAAGCATTCAAATATTTTAATAAAGGTAGTTTCATTTATTAGGATTTGAATAATAGTTCATGGATATCGGTGTTCTTTGATGTTTGGGTTTGAATTAACCACAATTCTCGTGTACTGTTGGCTTGAATCTACACAACAATACACTTCATTCGCACAACACGAAAAAGGAAAGTGGCTGCCTGCGGACCCGAATCCAGAAACTGCATTGGTTATCTGAAGACTTCTGGAATATTCATAAGAAAATAAAATAAATAATATTCTAATCGTAATATTTCAGTAATCAAATGACACATCGATTTTATAACTATGATTTCCAAAACCTGATTTATATCGGAAATTGTCTTTCATATATTTTTTGGCTGAGAATATGTTTTAAATGAATACTAGAGAAGTGCTATAACAATGTATACCGTGCTTTCCTATTGAAAGATTAATTGTTTTAACAACAAATATATTCGAATTCGGTGGAATCTAAATTTAATCTTTAAAATAATTAGAAATTAAATTCTACTTTATATTTAGATGTACGAGTTGGAAATCCATTGTGAAAATATTATATTTATGTGTTTACAGAAAATTTAAATAACAATAGACTAATTGTAAGAAACCTGTGCTAAGTGTCATATAACTTGTGTAAGTTTGCCACATTACTTTTTCATAAAAAAAATAATGATACTATCAAATCCATCATGTTTTCAGAAAAATATCTAAAAAAAATGCTTTTGTATATCATTTTTTCATTTTCTTTCTATTAGACTTGAAGATAGAAAAAAATACAGTTTTCAGGAGACATTTGAAAATGTGAAATTTAGAGAGCAATATGATACGATTTGCTGATGATATAGTAATTCTAGCTGAGAGTAAAAAGGATTTAGAAGAAACAATGAACGGCATGGATGAAGTCCTACGCAAGAACTACCGCATGAAATTAAACAAGAACAAAACGAAAGCAATGAAATGTAGTAGAAATAACAAAGATGGACCACTGATTGTGAAAATAGGAGGAGAAAAGATTATGGAGGTAGAAGAATTTTGTTATTTGGGAAGTAGAATTACTAAAGATAGACAAAGCACGAGCGATATAAAATGCCGAATAGCACAGGCGAAACGAGCCTTCAGTAAGAAATATAATTTGTTTACATCAAAAATTAATTTAAACGTCAGGAAAAGATTTTTGAAAATATATGTTAGGAGTGTCGTTTTATATGGAAGTGAAACTTGGACGATCGGAGTATCTGAGAAGAAAAGATTAGAAGGTTTTGAAATGCGGTGCTATAGGAGAATGTTAAAAATCAGATGGGTGGATAAAGTGACAAATGAAGAGGTGTTGCGGCAAATCGATGAAGAAAGAAGCATTTGGAAAAATATAGCTAAAAAAAGAGACAGACTTATAGGCCACATATTAAGTCATCCTGGAATAGTCGCTTTAATATTGGAAGGACAGGTAGAAGGAAAAAATTGTGTAGGCAGACCACGTTTGGAATATGTAAAACAAATTGTTAGGGAGGTAGGATGTAGGGGGGTTACCGGATTGAAATGACTGGCACTAGATAGAGAATCTTGGAAAGCTGCATCAAACCAGTCAAATGACTGAAGACAACAAAAAGACAGCATTAAAAAAATTACGTGTAATGATTTAATTAGATTTTTTTGAGTCCCCAGTAAAAATATAAAAATCATGCGCTAAATTATATGGCATATAATGTAACATTATAAAAAAATTACAGCCTCACTTGAAAAAAATTTATTTTTATAAAAGGATACTGTCATTAATTAATATAGGAACGCGGAAATAAAGACCGCTAAGGAATTATATATACCTAACTGTAAGAGAAACATTAAACCACTAAACGGTAAAACTTAGGAACTGAGGCGAAAGGAAACTAAAAAGGAAGTTCGACCAACAATAAAAAAGAGAAAGAAGCTTTTAGATTTCTATAAGTACAATATAAATTTCATTGAAGGTTGTATCTGAAGGGTTACCAACAATTTTAAAGTACATTTTTCGCTTCACAATTTTGAAGGAACAAAAAACTTTGAAATCGAGATAAAATTTTTAAAATAACTAAAATACATTAAAAATTGATGTTTTTGTACTTGTAAATCACTTTGGAACAATGTTACCGAAAATTTAACAAACATTTTTTACTAGAAAACAATTTATACGAATTATTATTTTAATAATATTTTACATTTTAAATTTATCTAATCTATCGCTTCAAATCGCTTATTTATAAAAATGACATAACATAATAAATAATCCCTTTCGGCACGCCGGACAGCTGAGATAGGTTTCACCGGCGCTAAGTAGGAATAAAAAATATTTCCACCTTAAAGTTACCAAAAACTTCAAATTTACTCAATACAACAATGGTTGCCTGTAAAAAAAGGTTTCACATGTTTAGCATACGACAAGCCTCATCTTCTTACAATTCCAATGCCGTAAGGGTTGATCATATCAAAAATTGTTTGAGAAAAACGTTTTATGTAATATTTAGAGGACTGACGACCACTTTAAACGGATTCGATATTCTGCCTATTAAGAAAGTTATGATTTTTTTTGTCTTCAAAACCCCATTTTTTCCACTCCCTGGGCCAATAGTTGGTCAAAAAACTTTACTTAGATTAGTTTTAAGCCCATATCCAAAGAATAGTAGGTACTTTAAACGAATACGGTATTTTATTTAATAAGAAAGTTATAGCGATATTTGTTTTTTCGATAAAGCCCCCCTCATTTTCATCCCTACGGTTAGATTTTTGCTGTTAACAACCTCGACCGAGATTTTAGAACGAGTTATTTTTAAGGAACAATTTGAAAGCGATTAGCGTAAAATTACGGCAGTTATCGTGTCCACAAGAAAGGGAAATATATATACTCGTATATAATATATATATATATATATATATAAGTTTTAGGTGACGTGGTTTTGGGGTCTGGGGGATGTGAAACGCGAAGACATTTCGAAATTTTCCGGAAGTCGAATCATTGCACCCATTAAATAGGTAGCTTTCTTATGAAATCTACCAAAAAGACCATAAGTAGCGATTCTGTCGATTAATATTATATCGATAACAGTAAATAGAGATACATTAAAATCGATACAAAGAAAAGAAATAATAATACCAGGCATAATTACTAAATATATGATTGTATGATGAAACAGTAATACAAGAATCAAAATAACATAAAAGTCATATAAAATTAAAAACCTAATAAAATTTTTACGAGAGTAAAACTCTCGTAAATACCCTACGGTACAAGTCCTTGGATGTGGCCTCCATCTCCCGTGTAATTTACCTCAATTTGTCTTTGAAACAATACCGGTATACAGTTTATTTATGAATTAATTTCCGATCGAGTAATAAAAGTAAACGAAACCAATCGTAAAAAGTTTACTATATACGAAATTTACAAAAATACTTTTATTACTTTTTGATATAGTCCCGTCAAAATTCAAGAACTTTTTCGTACGGGGACACCAGCTTTTCTATACCCTCTTCAAAGAACGTCGCAGCCAAATTACCTATCCGTTCGTTAATACCATCCATGAGTACATCATTATTTTTTAAATGTTAAAAATGTCAGCAGATTCTTCAATTTTGAGAACAAATAAAATTATCAAACGGTGCTAAATAGTGGGGCTGTAAGTAAAAGTCAAATATCTCTCCATTTAAAATTGTTTAGTAGACAGGCCTATATCCTTACTGCTAATGAGGTTCGTATCAAGCTAACTCGTCATCTAAATTTCCCGATTCATTTGATCATTACCCTCCGTTGATTATCTCAAAATTATTACTTTTTACATGTTTTTGGTTATAATCAACTAAAATAATTATCTTAAATACTCTGATATAATTCTGAACGAATACAACTATTGTTTTAATTTGGGTTATATTCGGGGTTTTTTAGGCCTAAATAGTGAAACATTTGATATTATTTCTGTATATATAAAACTTTATATATCGATTAATTTTCTAACGTATTATTATTATTAGAATTTATTTGACAGTTCTGTAATGTATTAATATAGAATTTTATAGATAACATTTTATACATAGATTAAAGAACTAAACCGTACTAATTTTACTCACAGTACAGATGTTTTCTTCATAGGTAAATAAATCTATTCTTCTTATGAAAGAGAGAAACCAAGCGTGTAATATAATCAGAGGATTTTATCCTAGACGTACCTGTAAAAGAATAACAAAAGTTTTAATTGTATATTCTAGCTGTACATACATATATACGCGTACATGTATACCTGCTACATATTAATAATTTTATATAATATATAAAATTATAATACACATAAAATTATTAATATATATTATAATTTTAAATAAAATTATTTAAATTAATTTTTATTTATTTAATAATATTATTAAAAAGTTAAATTAAATAACTTTTTTAACATTTTTTTTTAACTAGATTATTTGCTATTATCTCCCTATTAAATTTAAACAAAGAATCATTAAAATTTAAACATGAAAAGTAACGTTCACGCTTCAGTTTTAATTCGAATGTGGCAATACAGTTAAAACAAAAGTTAAACGTTATTTATTTACTTCTGGTCGGAGCTACAGTCCTTGAAGAACGGTAGCTACATTCTTTAACATCCTTTCACATTTATCATTTATCCTCTTTAAAACTTCCACCGCGTCATTCCACCACCTTCTTCATCTTCCACCCGGTCTTCTGATAAATACTTTTTTAAGTGTTTTTTCCTCAGGCAGTCTCTGGATGTGTCCGGCTCATTTAATTCACCCTCGCTTTATTTTAGTAACAATATCGGGCTGTACATATAACTGTTCCGGCTCATTTGTTTCGCCTTCCACTCGTTACCCTTTTCACTACACAGTATATCGTTTTTTTTTTAAATATACATATTACCCTCATTAATCTATGTAAGTAATTACATAAAGCAGCCAGGGCAACTAGGATTAAAAAAAAAGTGATTCTCTTAATTAAATTGGTCAACATTTTATTTGCTTTAATTCTCGTCCTCCTGAAAACCTTTCTAAAAATAAAATAATAACAAAATATCTATCCAGATTGAAATCCCTTCTCAAACCCTTCCTAAAAAAAAAATAAACTTCGTTTATCCTCTCCTGATTGATGAAGTGCTGATATATTTAATATATATATATATATATATATATATATATATATATATATATATTTTTTTTTTTTGTAGTGTAATTAATACATCTTTCGAGAAGGGGCATTCGAGAAGGGGGAGTAACTCCTTTTTAAAATTCGAAGGAAAGTTTAAATAGCAGTAGTTAAAAATTCTATTTCCTTTAACTTTATTTCCCGTGAAAGTTTTTTCTTAAATTTATATTCAATTACTAAAAGATATTAACGAAAGAGTTTTCTCAAATAGAGAAAGAACTCTTTTTTTTCATTCGATTTAAAAAAGAAGTCTTTGAAAGAAAGTTGTTAAAATTAAAATGAATTTTCTATTCGGCAACCGTATCCCCAAGTTTCTGTAGATGTAACTAAAATATTTTAAATGTAAAAAGTAAAATGGTAACGCATAATTTTAAACAGGATTGAAAAACAAAATTTTTGACGATAACGACAATTCTAGCTAAAATGACTTTAATATTTATCAAAGCTATTTACAAAAGTAGACTACAGTACGCCCCAATTACTGATCTCATACTGAAAAATAAATAGTTTTTAGTAAGGGGCGTTTGCTCCTTCCTAATTTTTATACTTTTAATGGCTGAAAAGTTACTTAAAAGATACTATAGACCGCCACTTTTGAACCCACCGGGTTGGTCTAGTGGTTAACGCGTCTTCCCAAA
The DNA here is from genome assembly GCF_047948215.1 of Lycorma delicatula. NCBI lineage: Eukaryota > Metazoa > Arthropoda > Insecta > Hemiptera > Fulgoridae > Lycorma > Lycorma delicatula. The sequence goes on along the minus strand of NC_134461.1, from coordinate 129,485,741 downwards.
TCAGCTGAATTTGGAAGTCGAGAGTTCTAGCGTTCAAGTCCTAGTAAAGCCGGTTATTTTTACACGGATTTGAATACTAGATCGTGGATACGGGTGTGTGTTCTTTGGCGGTTGGGTTTCAATTAACAACACGTCTCAGGAACGGTCGAACTGAGAATGTACAAGACTACACTTCATTTACACTCATACATATCATCCTCATTCATCCTCTGAAGAATTATCTAAACGGTAGTTACTGGAGGCTAAACAGGAAAAAGAAATAAAATAAAAGAAAGACCGCCACTTTTGAAATTAGTTGTGAAAAATATTAAATTGCCATCATTTTTTTGTGGTTGATGTAGAGATGTTTTTATGACAAAATATTTACTTTCCTGGAATCGTAGCGCTAGTTATGCTGCAAGAAGGAAGTAAACCCAATAACTACCCACAAGAATCAAACAACTACCCGCCTACCCACCCACCTACACACCTACCTATCTACCCGCCTACCAACCTACCTTCCTACCACGTACCCACCTACCAACCTACCCACCTACTCGGCTACCCACCTAAGGGTAAATAGATTCTTGGGGTCAATTTTTCTCAAAACTTTGCCAACATAATCCGTTTTATATTACGCCAGAACATGCGTACATAATTATCATACCGTTAAAAAAAACTTTATCCTCAAATTCTCTCCTTCCCCAAAAACCAAAAACTGTTATCTTTTTATTTAATGCGTTGTTTAACCGATTTTTTTATGTCGTTCTAAGCATGAAAGAGTGCAAGTGACTCCAAAAAAAAAAATATTTGATGCAATATTGTGGGTGGGGGAATCGATCAAAGTTAATAATATGGATTTTTAAAATTTTTCAAACCTTTTTTCGTTTATTTATAACAAAATAATGAAGAAATAATAAAATCTCATCATAATTCATCCCCACCTTCAAAAATGTAATCTTAAGTAAATTTTTATTGGGCGTACATTTTTTAGTAGATTTTTTTAAAGCTTTATTTCATTTAACACAGTAAACGTAAAAAATCGAAAACTTTTCTTGGGAGGTGATTTTGGGAGTGGAGAATCAGAAAAAGTAACAAAATATCGATTTTTTTAATTTTTAAAACATTTTCCACGTATTTTTTCCACTGTATAAGAATAAATAACCAATGCCAGAGAAAGTATAACAACTTTGTTATCGGCTTTTTATATTTCAGTTCTCTTTGAAATGATTTGCCACAACCCTAAACTTTCCATTTAAAACTTTTGATTTCTCCTTCCGCTATGGGGGGCTTTGAATGTGGTGGTGTCGTTTCGTGATCTTTAACGTTGAGGTTTAAGGTTATAACGGTGACGTTAATTTTAATACCAAAGCTGTTTTAATTATATTAAAAAAAAATAAAGTATAGAGAATATTGTAAATATCAGCTCTTCATGAATATACATTGGGTAAACAAAGTAACACGGGGATAAATGAAAAAATTAAAATGTAAACTAAATTTATTTGGTCGTTTACTGCTAAACAGACTTTCTCTCTTCATCTTAGAAATAATTAGTGAAAAACGAAGCTGGGCGGTGTATGACTCATTAAAATTAAGGATTATTAACGCCCACCCTCATTATAAAGTTAATGTTCTTGTATATGCTAAATCTACCCTGTGTCCTGATGTTAGATTGACAGTAGGAAGTGAAGCGTTCAGAGGCAGAGTAAACATTGCATAAATAAACAGATAAACAAACACACGGCTACAGGAGAACAATTACAAGTTGAGTAAAGATCCTACAAGGTGTAAATTAGTTAGAGATTCTTTATGAGTAGAAAAAATTATGGTACTACAACTTTTTGTTTAATAATTTAATCTTTTTTACCTCTAGAAAACACACACACACACGCACGCACATACACACACACACACACACACACACACATTTTGTTATGTATTTTTATAAAAATAAATAAATTGTTTAATGCTGTAATAATTAAACAAATTGCTAAACGTGATAATTCAAAATTACTTATAATATCTCGGTTTAATTTATTTTATATCTTTTTCTGTATAGTATAATGTCGATTGTAAAATCTTGGCTAATAAATGCGAACATTAAACAAAGGACGAATTAAAGTAATGCTTCAAGAAAGAAATTATGTACTTATATGCTGTAATGAATAATAAAAAAAATCCAACTAGAAATTTACTTATATGTGTAGCAAAAAACACATAATTTGTAAAGTAAATTAGGAAAAAAACAAGGATTACGCTTCCGGAAGAATTATTGAATACCCGGATGAGATTATTACAAACTTGATAATGTCTAGAATTGTATGTTGCTCTGCTCTCGAGCAACATACGGGTTTTAATGAAAGAAGCAAAACACTACTGTTGAAACTTTTGAAAAAAATACATAAATAATATATTCTATTACTATAATATATAATTCTATTTTGATATTTCTTTGAAATGTACAATCTATTTTCCTCCACCGTATTTGGAGTGTTTTAAATGGAAGGAATGGGAATATTACAAATCATTTTAAAGGACATTATATAATAAATATTTTGATGTAAGAAAAACATCGGGCTGTGGAAACCCCAACCGAAATCGTGATCATTTAATATTTTTCACATCTTGTTTCAAAAGTGATTTACACTATCTCTTAAACAACACCTCAATAACACTAAAAATAAAATTTAGAAAACGCTGCTACCTCAAAAAAAGGCAAACGACTTTTGGATGGGACTACTATTTAAAATCTACCGTAGATAATTTTTGAAAGTAGGAATGAAAAGTAATTTAACGGCTGCCATTTTGATCAGGATTGCTGTAGCCCGATGTTTTTGAGGTGGTCTGAAATTGAAAAATGCATTGCTTGAGGTTGCAGTATTCGCTAAATTTCAGTTTTCTATCTTTAACTGTTGAAAAGTTATTTAGAGGTTGCTATACTTTGTTAACAATGTGTGTGTGGGTATAGAAATATATACATATATTTATACACTCGTATACATACAGAGTGAGCAGCTCAATTAAAAACCGAACCGCTCCAAACTAAACAGAATTGCGACGTATAATATTTTATGAATGAAATGAAAACGTAAATCAAATTAAACTCTTTATTTATAATAGCAAAAGTTTACATATTTATGAAAGAAGTTCAAAGTAAGCGCTTTGCTCAGCTATGAAGTTTTCTGCTCGAGTAATAATACGGATTTTCACACGATGCAAAACACTGTTGTCAATGCTCTCTTGTTGAATGTTTGTCTTGAGTTAATCGATAGTGTGGTTCAATTCGTAGACTCTATCCTTCGAATAGCCCTGAAAGAAAAAATCGCGACTAGTAAAATCTTTCTTTCTTTCTTTTTCCTGTTTAGCCTCCGGTAACTACCGTTTAGATAATTCTTCAGAGGATGATGATGAGTGTGAATGAAGTGTAGTCTTGTACATTCTCAGTTCGACCGTACCTGAGATGTGTGGTTTATTGAAACCCAACCACCAAAGAACACCGTTATCCACGATCTAGTATTCAAAAATAGCTGGCTTTACTAGGACTTGAACGCTGGAACTCTCGACTTCCAAATCAGCTGATTTGGGAAGGCGCGTTCACCACTAGACCAACCCGGCGGGTAAGCGACTGGTAAAATCTAGGGAACACGGAAGCCAACGCCCTCTTCTGAAAATTTGTTCTTCTGTAAAAGCCGAATGAACGCGTGCTAGCGAATCGTTTGATGTGGGACATGCTCCTCATTATTTTTAGAAGAAGACGTATTCTTTTTTGGCGATCACTTAATTGAGAGTAAAAATTTTTTTAAATTCAACTGTGCACTTTTGTAATGAAAGTCCGTTCAAAAAAAAAAGTAATGGTCCCACTATAAGATTACCAGAGACACCATATTATACATAGATTTTCTCATGTGATGTGGATCCTGGTGAGGATTTTCAATCATCCAGTACCTCTCTCTGTTCCTGTTTTACTTCCGAAGATGAGTGAGGATGATGTAAATGAAGTGTATTCTTGTACAATCTCAGGTCGACCATTCCTGAGATGTGTGGTTAATTGAATCCCAACCACCAAAGAACCACGATCTAGTATTCAAATCCGTATAAAAGTAACTATATACGTATAAATCCTTTACTATGAATTGAACTTTAGAACTCTCGACTTCGAAATCAGCTGATTTGCGATGACGAGTTTAACCACTAGACCAACCCAGTAGATTAATCATCCAGTACCTGACATTTGAGAATTAACTTGCTCAGATATATGAAACCGTGCCTGTCTGAATTGTTCTTAATGATTCTGAAGTCAGTCGCAATAATTAAGACGTTTCGTTTTATTTGTTCTCTTAATTGAGTTGTTACGCGATGATTTCACTTAAATAATGAAGAATCTTAGTGAGATGTGTTTTTGAGTGTGTGTTTGTGCGCGAGCGTGTGTATCTATACTATTATATTAAGAGGAAGAGGGTTTTTGTTTGTTCGAGATAAACGAAAAAACTACTCGATGAATCGCAACCAAATTTTTACCCGTGTTTCTTGAGGTAAATTAGAAGGTTTTTAGAAAAATTTCTTCTCGAAGAATCTCCAAAAAAAATATATATGTAGTAGTGGAGATTTACCGGTTGAAGCACACATTTTAATAAATTGAATTAATGAACTGTGAACTGTTAGCCTACTCTATCAATGTGTGAGCTGAGTTTGAACTGAATGATTCGATTCAATCGAATGAATAATATAAAAAAAGTAATAGAAAAAAATTACATTAAATAAATAATATTAAATAAATTTAAAAAAAATTCTATTTAATAATGTTCCCTCGGCTTCCCGCGGAGACTGAGTGCGAGGCTAGAGTGTTGAGGTATGTGAGCACCTCGTCGGAGGTTAGACCGACCATCACCATTAACCGGTAACAAACGCGGTGTCCCTGGGGCGCTATTTTGAAGTTGCAATGGGGTGCTCTTATAATAATCTCTGCAAAAAACCGTCCGATTTTTAAAAGTCAAACGGGATACTTGTTAGTAGGTAGAAGGCTAACTTTTATTGCATCAGGTACGCTCTCGATCTAACAGATGATGGTTATTCGGAAATGTATATATATATATATATATTGTGTGTGTGTGGCTATGTGTATGTGTAAAACGTTTGTCTGTTTGTTTGTTATCGCATCACGCAAGAACCAACCGACCGATTACTTTAAAATGTGCAGGATACATTCGTGTTATCCCAGGGAAGGTTGTAAGCCATTGACCAAGGGCCTAGCTTCCTTGAAGGTTAAGATATTCATTACTCCTTCGCCCGAATTGAGGGTGATGGTGAGAATTGAAGATATTCATTAAAGAAAATAATAAGTTAATGCTTTTACTTCATTATATTTCTGCCACCTCGGCAAAGAAATAATGTCAAAGGTGTATGTACTTTAATTACCGTAGTTACGGTAATTAAATTATTCTTTACACGGATTTCAATACTAGATCGTGATACCGGTGTTCTTTGGTGGTTGGGTTTCAATTAACCACACATCTCAGGAATGGTCGAACTGAGACTGTACAAGACGAGACTTCATTTACACTCATATATATCATCCTCTGAAGTATTATCTGAAAAGTAATTTCCGGAGGCTAAACAGGAAAAAGAAAAGAAAAAGTTACTATTATTCTATCTTTTGTAATTTAGTTTATTTTTTAGGTTTCTATAAAGCCTGAATATTATAATTATTATTTCTCAGTATTACTAACACCCAAAAAATAACACCAAAAGGATAATTTACATTGCGGGGGTCCGCAATGGGGTGAAGCCTTCTGGGTAGATGGGAATGGCGACCGAAGCAATCTCTGCGGGTGTGCAGGGCGCCGGTCACCCTGGCAAGTTGGGATTGGCTAGGGAAGACAGCTCTGCTTCAATGGGGTCGATCCCTTCAACCGGGAAGCCCCCAGGAGAATTCTTCAGTTCGCTCCGGGATTCGCTTGAGCAGACCTGGGCCCTAAGAGCCCAGGTTCTGCATTTAAAATGCATTAAAAATATATAATTATATTTATTAAAAATATTATATTCATTAAAAGTATTGTACATTAAATATATATATAGATATATAGTAAAGTGCATTTAAAAAAAAAAAAAAAAAAATATATATATATATATATATATGTAAAGATACATTAAAGTGAAGCTGCAGTCACAATTATCAGGATTAAAAATATTTCAGTTCGATAGAATGATTTTTAAAACTTCTTAATTTCACATATGTGAAAATTCTTATTAAGACTCAAGATAAGGAAAATCACTTCACAGATACACAAGTTAAAGAAAAGACTATTAAAATTAACTCGGTTTCATTAACTAGTATCGTTTTATCTAATATTCTATAAAATTTGTCATATCTAAATTCTGTCAGAAGTTTTGTAGTAGATAGAAGAATCAATTATATTGAAAATAGATTGTTTATGGATGAAAAAATGTTTTTAAACTCTAAAAATAAAATAATTTAATATAATTACGATTTTATTTTCAGTCATAATTCATTTCAAATGATTTATATCTAAATGAAATTAATTTTCTCTAACACTATTTCTTCAGTTTTCCCAGATTTTAAAATACGGAGAAAAAACAACAAAACTGTTAATGGAAAGGAAAGAATTACTTTTTTTTGTATTAAACAAACTGCCTCAACGCTGAAAAATAATGTAAGATGATTTCGTAAATTTAATATTCACACACTTAATAAGAAATGTCTCCAAAAAAAAAAAGTTTGAAATTATTCCGAAGAATTTTATTTATTTACGACAGCATAACAATCAATTTTTAAAATAAAAAAATTAATACGGAATGAATTTATTTAATAGAGTAAATGCATTTATTCTCGTAACATTAATTTTCGATTACAGCAAACACTTGAAATGATTTTATCGTTACTATTTTATACAACTTGTTTAAGAGAGTTTAAAATATGTAATTATGATTTAATTCTAGGTGTGACAACCAACTAAAACTAATGTAACTGAAAAATCGTAAGTTATTAAATGCCGGATTCAAAAAAGAGCCGGTAATGAATTACATAACTTTCCCTGCAACGCCGGTCAAGTTTTGGAATTAATTTTTAAGCTGTTCAGTCATTTTAAGCTCTATTTGTGTCTTTATGAGAAAATAATTCCCTTTTATAGAAAAGCAATAACCAAAATAAAGAATTCTTTTTTCACATTAAAATTTAAACTTTAAAAGTTTTATAACTTTTATAAAGATATAAAATCTATATAAACGGTCTTTTTATTTCAGTTACTAGTAGCGTTTCGAAATAAAAAAGCGTAGCAGATAAACGCTTTAAAATTTACTTTATAAAAGCAAATTCAAAAGTAAGTCGAAGAAAATAGTTCAATTTTTTGAAATTTTTCTAAGCAACACTTCTTTTTAAAAAGGGAATAGCTGTAAAAGCTAAAAAAATTAAAATGTTTACTTTACTAGCCCTTCGGGGAGGGAAAGGGTTATACTTTTATTGTTAAAGTCGACTGGGCCGGCTTCGCCGTCCCGGCAGTAGTCTTTTCGTGGAGTAAATGATTTAAATATTAAAGGAAAAATTTAAACCACAATTTCTGTAAGATTTTTTTACCAATATTCTATCCATTTGCCGTGAATATAATCAAATTAATTAGAATTTATTTTCACTTATATACATGTTACCAGTGACACAGGGTGGATGTAGGACAATGTCGTCGAACAATAAAAATAAAGTAAAATACAATATAGTAAAATCAGATAAAATATGTTACTATAAGTAGAGAAAAATAAAAATATTGTCCCGCACAATTAATTAGGTAATTTGTAAACTATGTTGTTTGTCTGGCGATTTTCAGGTTGAATGAATAAATTTCTTGGTGAACCAACTCTTGAGCGCGCCACATATAACTGACCGTAACCAAAATTTTCCAACAGCGTTTAGAAATTGTCCTTGTGATTTGTTGATGGTCATTGCGTATGATATTCTTAAAGAGAATTGCAAACGTTTAAACTGAAATGGAAGATCGGTAGAAATGATTGAAATCCTTGTTATGAAAACATCTATATTTTTTCCAGTAAGAAATGTTGCTTCTACGATATTTCTTGATAAAGTTTTCGTATATAGTTGAGTGCCATTGCAAAGTTTCGGTGGTTTCGGTACCGATGGACCAATGGTGTTGCTCCGGGCGGCTTCACACGGCTCCCGCTAGAAGCAGTCCGTTGTCAATTAATTTACAGATTATTTAATTTAACTTCTAGGCGTAGATTATTTTAATTTATTTTATAATATTTTAGCCATGAATATAATCGAATTAATTCAAACTTTTTTCGACTTATATACATCTCGTAGCCCTGACCCTTTACAATTTAGATTTTAGATAGGAAATAATTTAATATATATATATATATATATATATATATATATATATATATAATCTATAATGTAATAAAAATATGAAGGATAAATAACAAAACTGTATATTACGAACTACTTGGTAAAATGCCATTGTAAACTTATCATTAGAAAATTATAATAAACATAAATTTGAATAAATCGTTAATCCAAAATGAACAGTTAAGAAAAATTAATCGGGGAATATTAAACTTTTAAAATATTCATTAAAATTAATTTTAAATAAATTAAAATCGAAATCTAAAAATAATTCGATTTTTTTAAGTGTGGGAGCTTCCCGTTTGACAAAATATGTTTGAACATTAAAGTTTTGAAATTTTGAGGCTTCTATACTCAAGGGGAAGCATTCGGGTAACATTACTAATTTTTAAAAAAATCGTCCCTACTTGCTTATAATAGATTTTAAAAAATAACTTTTTAAAGTCGTTTAAAATATACAAAAAATAACCATAATTCTAAATAAACAAACATGTAATTTTTTTAAGAAGAGGTGAAAACGTTTTGTTTTTCTTTTTCAAAGAATAGTAAGGAAAATCAAAGATTAAGATTTTGACATTTTTAATGGAATATGTAACTTGCGAGGTGGATTTAAATTTAAAAAAAAAACAATATATTTTTTGTTACCAAAGACCACTGAAGTGGGAAGGACAAACAATTATTATAGTGGTTTAAAAACCTATTAATTCAGAAAATATAAATGCAAAAATTCCTATTTACTCCTTTTCTGAAGCACGGTACAATATGAACACACGTAATTTTCACCGGATCTTGACGTTTTGACATCTAAGATACCCAAAATATTTTTCGGATGTTAATGTTCGTATGTATGTGTGTGTGTTCGGTGTTGGTTTCTAAATCACCTTATTTCTCCAGAACTAATGACCGATTTTGACCAAACTTGGTTAGGTTACTTCTATATACAGGTCATGAATGCCAATAAACTTTCAACTTAAAAGGTCAGGAGGGTGATGCTGCAGAGCAAGTGACCCTCAGTTTCTCGAGATTTCGCCTAATTAAGGTCAGATTTTTCTTAGGTATTTTTATTAACAATTAAAAAATATCAAAAAAAGTTTTTGCAAAATCACATCCACCCCAAAAAAATGCTGTTGTAGTCATCTGATAATGTTGTGACGTCTCAGGTAAGCGGTAGAATTAAATAAATGAATAATATTTCAAGTGTAAAAAAAGTAACTCGGTTTTTCCGGGTCTCGAACACGATCACCCGGTCGACTCGATACCTGGTACGTTAAGCCTCGCGGCTACACCAGTCTTCCGACCGTGCAAGCGAAATTTGTTCTACGTTGTTGTGAAACTACATTAGTTTAGTTAGTGCCGACTGTCACCGCTAGTACTGCCACAGACGCGCGAATTAAATACGCTATGCGCGCGCGCTTTAGTTAAAATCATTGAATTAAATAAACGAAAAATATTATATTTAAATAAAATGATAAATATTTTATATTAAGTTGAGTGTATGTATGTGTAAGCCGTGCGTCAGAAACAACCCGCAGTTGTAGGACTTTCGCGGAACGCGGCTAATTGTGGTGTTAGCTTTTTGTGTTAATTAGATCAATTAAAAAAACTTTTTTTTACCGATTAACTACTTTATAGTTATGGTTATATCACTATAGCTATAACTATAATCATTCCGGCTATTTATCTCTAAAGCCGGAAAAGTAAAAGTTCATAAATAAATTAACTTAAAAGTCAAAATGATTATAAATTTTATCGATAAATAAAAAATGTTGAGGTAAAAGTTATTTTAGATTCTAAAATTTTGATAAAGGATATGAAATGTAAATAACAGATTGTTTACCGAAAAGTGGCGCATCAATAAAATTACCAAAGGAATTTGTACGTTTTATTTTTTACGAATAAAATTCCAGCTGCGCATAAAAACGGTTGCTAATATGAATGAGTTTTTCTATCGTATGAACGCTAGTGTTTTTTTGCTTGTGTATCTAAACTTTTTTCTAAGAATTACTTTGTAGCTGTTATAACGTACGAGTTGGCGCATTACGTTAAATATTCAATCGGTCATCATCATAAACTTTTCGTGCAACATAAACCGTGTTAAAATGAAAATTTATAACAAAATCTTGCGTTCACATCAGGTGGCGTAGACAATTCAAAACAATTTATGCTTTTAAAGTTGATGGCTGTGAGTTGTAAACATAAATTTTTTACAACAAAGCAATAAATAAAAAGTTTTATACTCGAGAATATTCTGTTTATAGAACATTTTAGAAATAAAATAAAAATTCTGGAGTTCATTTTTTCGTGTTTTAACTATGAATATAGATAAAAAAGACACCGGTAAAAACTCTATCTCTATTTAATAACAATACATTATTATTATTATTATTATTATTATTATTATTGACTAACTATATATCAGTTATTTAGTGAATTGCAGGACTATTTAAATTCAGGTAGAGTAGATTGTATTAAAGGATCTGAATTCCAAAATTTCCAGTTTATTTAATTTAATTTTTTTTGTTTCCGTAGGGAGTGGAAAAAGCTCTGCCAGCCGCCGTTACGAGGCCCTCAGCCGATAAAAATCCTCCCCATTTTATCATGCAGAGGCCGGATCTAATCCATATGGTATGTACAGCACCTGCATGATCACCGAAGCGCTCCGTTATCCAAATCTAGATGAGCGGAAGGCGTCCCCATGGGGCGATAGACGAGCGACGACTCCGAGGAGCCCGCCTCCCACCACCAGAAGCTGACCCTCGTTGATCATCCGTCATCGAACTCCATATCTTTATCGATCCGCATCTCCTCAGTCTGTCGTCGTCTCTCCTTATTGGCCTTCTCTCCTATCACTGTTGCGATCGTAGTCAAGACGCATTCCCATTTGTCGCTATTGCTGAGCATCACCTCGATTATATTGTTGGTCCCCTCCACACCCTTATCCTCGAGCACTACTCGAGGATCACAAATGAACACCACATGCCAGACTGTATCCAGCCTGCCGCAATCATGACAGCGACTTGTATTGAATCTGCCCACGCACCAGTCGCTGGGCGGAATCGCTCCACCCAGTTTCTGACGTCGCTTATGAACCCATAGGTCCAGCTTCCTTTGTCCGAATCCCGCCATCTGTCACGCCAAGCCATCTAAGATGTTCTTAGATGGTCTGTACAAAAGGAAACTGGTAATGCAATCTCGTGGGCGAGGTTGTAAGTTGTCGAGTAAAACTTTGTAAACAACATAACCCAAAAACTCATTCGTTTGGGTTGGGAGTTACTACTGTATACCATAAGCTGATTTCCGAATTGCATCTGCCTGAATTGCTTGCATTTGAATGAAGGAATTTAAAAAAAGATTAATATTATTTAAAAAATTTTAAATACGTACATAAAAAAAGCCTATTCGGTAAATGCTTTAATTTTAAATTAAAAGGAAACTATACACATACGTATGAAGAAAAATATATTTATATTTGCACACACACACACACACACACACACACACACACACACACACAGAGAGAGAGAGAGAGAGAGAGAGAGAGACAGAGACAGACATAGACAGAGACAGAGATAGACAGACAGAGAGAGGCGGAGGCAGAGACAGAGACAGACAGACAGAGAAAGCACCGAAACTGAAATTTCCCGGATGCCCAAATATCTGGAATTATTTAAATAATCATTCAAAGCAATAAATAAATAAGCACGGTTTTGATCTTTGATTTGCTCATCGAAATTTTTTCGGTCGAGGTGATGGACGGAGTGTTCCACTCTTCGTTTTGCCGCTTTGTTTCAGAATCGTACTCAAATATCCAGGATTCATCACCTGTGATTATACAAAATTCTTGGTCATTATCAATCCACTCAAGAAGATCAACGCACACGTTTCTCCGATTGTCCTCCTGTTCCGTTGTTAGGTTTTTCGGCACCGATTTCGCACAAACCTTTCGCATGTCCAAATCGTCTGTAAAATTTGATGTACGGTGAAAGCGTTTAAATTTAACCGTTCACTCATCATCCTTATTCTTAAACGACGGTCTGATCTCACAAGAACCCTCACACGCTCAACGTTTTCGTCAGATTTTGAAGTCGAAGGTCTCCCTGAGCGAGGTTGATCTTCAACGTGTTCTCGGCCTTACAAAAATGATTTGTGCCGGCGGAAAACTTGTGCTCTTGATAAGCAATGTTCCCCATAGGCCTGTCTCAACTTTTCAAAGGTCACACTCGCGGATTCCCCAAGTTTAAGACAAAACTTGATCGAACAACGTCGCTCTAAATTCCGATGCCCCATTTTCGTAACGCAAAACAAAAACACAACTTCACTGATTGGGCTGTCAAAAATAATGTTTTGGCTGAACAGAATTGAAACTCGTACTGATCATGTGGAAGGGATGAACAAACCGGTCTAACACAGACCGGTAGACACAGCGTTGCCAGATCGCTCGCAGTGTTACCAATCTCATTACTTTTCTAACACACCTCGTAGATTAAATGAACAAAATTGAAAGTTAGATAAAACATTAAAAAATTGAACATTACGGAACTTCGCAAAATTTAAGCTTTTATTTTATAAAAGTCAAAATGTATATAAATCCAATAGTCAAAACAGCACCACCTATTCTCAGGTAGAGAAGCAGAGAGGTAAGGTGTATATTTGTTTCTTTCGTAAATATCTTGACACCGGCGTCAGTTAGCGAGTATAGTTTTTGCAAAATTTTTTTTCACGTAATTAATATATGTTCTGAATACGAGTCAAATCGGGTCAAAAATAAAATTTTTCGAAATATCTCGACCCCGGCGCCATCTAGCGGGTTCAAACTAATTCAGAAATCTTTGCGGGCGTGCGCACAACTCACCAAAATTTCATCGTAATTGGATGAATGTTTGTATAGGAAAGCGTACGAAAGAAACAGTAAACATTCATTTTTGTATATATAGAAGACTAGGAAAGTAAATTTTAATTTCTTTCAGATAATTTTTGTAAATTAAAATTTTTTATTAGAAGATTTTTACTCGTAGAATTTATTTTGCAATGTATTATGCCAAATTTGTTTTTATTGCATTGCACTTACGCTCTGATAATCTTTTTAATTTTACTGTAATATATTTTTATTATACTTTCCTCATTTTGTCATTAAACATAAACCTGTTTTAATTTTACAGTTATCCGGATTCGGTTTTGCAAAGGTCAGTCAATATAATCGAAGTTCCGCGAATATGTTAAAAGATGCGCAAAGTATTTTTTATCACGTTAGTGCATTTTAAGGTAATTAGAAAAGTAAAGCGTGTTAATTAAAACGAACAATGCACGCCTGATTTTAAACTTTTTCACGAAGTTTTTCTTTCTTTACACAAGCGCTTCTTCAAAATCCTTGTTTTGGTTTATTGATTATTTGATTTGTCTATTTACAGAATATAATTTTCCTGTACAATGAATTGCAAACATGCACTACCGTATAAGTACATATGAGCAATAAATGATTGTATGAGCGTCGATAATACAATAATATTAATACGAAAGGAGATGTACGATAACGATAAATAAGTTTTCAAATTATTAAAACACACGGTACAATTTGGTTTCAGGAAAAGTATAGGGACAAGGGAAGCAATTTTAGGCCTCAGATTAATAGTAGAAGGAAGATTAAAGAAAAACAAACCTACGTACGTGGCGTTTATAGACCTAGAAAAGGCATTCGATAACGTAGACTGGAATAAAATGTTCAGCATTTTAAAAAAATTATGGTTCAAATACAGAGATAGAAGAACAATTGCTAACATGTACAGGAACCAAACAGCAACAGTAGCAATTGAAGAACATAAGAAAGAAGCCATAATAAGAAAGGGAGTCCGACAAGGATGTTCTCTATCTCCGTTACTTTTTAATCTTTACATGGAACTAGCAGTTAATGATGTTAAAGAACAATTTAGATTCGGAGTAACAGTACAAGGTGAAAAGATAAGGATGCTACGATTTGCTGATGATATAGTAATTCTAGCCGAGAATAAAAAGGATTTAGAAGAAACAATGAACGGCATAGATGAAGTCCTACGCAAGAACTATCGCATGAAAATAAACAAGAACAAAACAAAAGTAATGAAATGTAGTAGAAATAACAAAGATGGACCGCTGAATGTGAAAATAGGAGGAGAAAAGATTATGGAGGTAGAAGAATTTTGTTATTTGGGAAGTAGAATTACTAAAGATGGACGAAGCAGGAGCGATATAAAATGCCGAATAGCACAAGCTAAACGAGCCTTCAGTAAGAAATGTAAGAAATATAATTTGTTTACATCAAAAATTAATTTAAATGTCAGGAAAAGATTTTTGAAAGTGTATGTTTGGAGTGTCGCTTTATATGGAAGTGAAACTTGGACAATCGGAGTATCTGAGAAGAAAAGGTTAGAAGCTTTTGAAATGTGGTGCTATAGGAGAATGTTAAAAATCAGATGGGTGGATAAAGTGACAAATGAGGAGGTATTGCGGCAAATAGATGAAGAAAGAAGCATTTGGAAAAATATAGTTAAAAGAAGAGACAGACTTATAGGCCACATACTAAGGCATCCTGGAATAGTCGCTTTAATTTTGGAAGGACAGGTAGAAGGGAAAAATTGTGTAGGCAGGCCACGTTTGGAATATGTAAAACAAATTGTTAGGGATGTAGGATGTAGAGGGTATACTGAAATGAAACGACTAGCACTAGATAGGGAATCTTGGAGAGCTGCATCAAACCAGTCAAATGACTGAAGACAAAAAAAAAAAAAACGGTACAATACTAATATGTTACCTGTTATACCGAATACTAAACTGTAATTAATAATATAGGTTTAATTAACCCGTAATTCTAAAGAATAAATAATGACTTTATATGACCCCGACGTGCAGTACAGCGTTTTAGCTGCGTGCACAAGGTGGGCTAATCTGGACTCACGTCACTCAGGGCCGACCGAGGCAGCGTCTTCTAGGCGATTACCGGTTGCCCGTTAGTGGTTAAAAATGGTCCGAAAAAAGTAAGGTCTAGAACCGTTGTCTAGCAGGTTCAAATCAAGGGGATTTACGCGTCTGTTTAGTCTAACCGTGTATTTAGATCGTAAATATTTAACGATTTTCTTATATTCTTTATTTCCTAAACATTATCGGACAAAATTATAAAAAAAAAGAATATTATTATTTTTTAATCGTTAACAAATGCGCCTAAGAAAAATACGACCTTAATTACTGAGGGTCATCTGCTCTACAGTCTCACCCTCTTGACTTTTTAAGTTGAAAATTTAATGTCATCAGTGCTCCGAATGCAGACATAATCTGACCAAGCTTGTTCAAATTCGGTCGAGTAATCATGGAGATGTAAGGTGATTTTACAGGGCGACACCGAACGTACACACGTACATACGAATATCCGGAAAATTTCCATCCGGTTTTTGGTTTTTTCGGTCCCTTAAGTTCAAAACGTAAAGATCCGGAGAAAACCGCATGTGCTCAAATCGGATCGATTACACTACTTTTCCTTCTAGAGCTGTAGCTCTGCTATAGCGCTAGACGGGAAAGTAATAAATGAAAAAAATTATTTACTTAACATTTTTAAATAAATCGCAAAAAGCGTAGAATTTTTTTTTATGAAATTGAAAATATGTAAATAATGTGCGTAAATCCAAGTTAAATTAGTAATAAAATGATACATTTTTTATAATCTCAAAATTATAATTTACTCAATCATTAATACCCTGTTAGTGTTAATTGTATTAATACAACTTCATTCACAAAACCTTTTTTTCTTTTATTAATCATTTCCTAGAGGTAATGTTTTACAGACCCCCCACACACACACAAAGTTTTCAATCTTATACAGATTAATAATAAAAATTTACCATATATTAAAAAAAAGAAAAAAAAAAGAAATAAATAAACCTAAGAAAAATTATTCAATATTTCAAACAAATAAAATTTAAACGAAAATTAAATAAACGATATCTATTGGATGAGTTCTTACGCAAAACGCTTCAATTATAAACATAGCGTTATATAATTCCTCATTCTCAGAGCATTAATCATAAAATAATATGTGTGTGACAATTACCGTGCTAACAATTAAATTAGATAAAAATAAATATAATAATTTATTATTTCTATTTATAATATTATTAATTATCAGTAATTAATTAAAAAAAAGTTCTCGGCTTGTTTTCCGTTCGATTCCTAGTTGAGGTCCGTCATTTTTCATTCTTTTATTATAATTATCTTCGTTAATGGGAATATGTTAGTTTACATAAAATAATAAATAATAATGTTTATATAGGTAGTTCGTAAAAACTGTAGACAAATACCCGCGGGTACTACAAAAATACAAGTTCAGATACTAGCGCACGCACACGATAAAGTATACTGACACATATTAGTTTATAAATACAAATATACGATGCATAAAATAGTTAGGTACTAGAGAATTTCCTTTATTTGTTTTGGAATTAAGGAACTGTATATTAACTATTTTCCAAGTTAATGCATCAGCTAACAATAGTTAATAAAGTAACTATTGACATATTTGTACGTACGTTCATACTCATGTTTGCAATAGAAATTGTATATACGTTGGAAGAGAAAGGTAAGGGACTGTAAAATTCATACCTGAACACGTTTCTGTTTATATTGAAACTACCATAATTTCCACTATCTGCTTAAGCTACTGGTTTAAAATAAGGCCAGGTTATTATTGTTATTCATCATTAACAAATAATATCTGTGGTCTGAGTCCTGAACTTGCTCTCTCACTCACTCACACTCTCTCTCTCTCTCTCTCTCTCTCTCTCTCTCTCTCTATATATATATATATATATATATATATTTGAATATTTGTCTGTCTGTATGTCCCTTATGCCTTCCTAAACCGTTCATCCGATAGCGCTGAAACTTTGGGGTACGGTTGGACGCATGCCAGGAAAGGTTTCTGAATTAGTTTGGACCCGCTAGGTGGCGCTGGCGTCGAGATATTTCGAAAAATTGTATTCATGGACCGATTTGGTTCATATTCAGAATATGAATATTAGTTACGTGAAAATAAATATTTTTGCAAAAAACTATACCCGCTAGATGGGGCCGGTGTCGAGATATTTACGAAACAAACAAACAAATATACAAACAGACTTTTTTTTCTATATATATAGGCATGCTCGTATGTGTGTCCGCTAAAGACCAAAAAACTAATGGACCGATTTACGCGCGGGAAAAAGGGGGAAATGGAAAACGGGGAAAAGGGGAAAAGGTGAAAGAGAAAAGGGAAAACGGGAAAGGGTAAAAAGGAAACTGGGAGAGGGATTAGGGAGAAGTTGGAAAGGGTAAAAGGGAAGGAGAATAAGTGAAACGTAAAATTTGTGAAGTTCAGTTTTTTAATTTTTTTATCAAATTTTCAATTGTCTTCATTTAAACTATCTCTAACTCTCTCGCTCTCTCTCTCTCTCTCTCAGTCTCTTTATCTCTCTCTCTCTCTCTCTTTCTCTCTCTCTCTCTCTCTCTCTCTATATATATATATATATATATATATATATATATATAGCAATAGCGAAGTATTACCAGGTCTGCTAAAACTACAGAGTGATTTCAAATTGCAGGGAAGTATCTAGGGAGACGATTCCATAGCAAAAAATAAGAAAAAAGATTCATACAAACATAGGTCAGAAAACGGTTCTTAGCGAGTTTCGGCTCACGAAACATTTAACCCATATTTCTGCTCCATCTGCGAAATTAAACTGTACTAAAATTCTTTGGATACAAATCGATGAGTAAATTTAGCGTTTCCTTATTGTTTTCAGTCTACGATACTGATTAATAATGGTCCTACATTTCTTAATTTTTAAGAAAAACGGGGTAAAACGTGAAAACATTTTATCGAAAAATACATTTATTTAGGTTTGGAACAAAATAACTTTGTTAATTTATCGATAAACAAATAACAATGTTTAGTTAAATTTGTACAGAATTTAATTCTGAGAAATTTAACCTAAACAACGTTTACTAAAATTAAACACGAATTTGAGAAGTTCAACTTTAATTAAAAACAAAACACACAAACCGGATCGAAAAAGACAAAGGATTTTAAACAGAACAATTTTCATCAATATTTGAACAACATAATGTAAATGAAAACAAATAGGAAATTAATCGATAACAGAAAAAATGAATTAAAAATATAATTATAAAAATAAAATAACATACTTTTTGGTTTTTCAAAAAATTATTAAATATTAAAACGGTTATACATTTGATCTTTCAAATTTATTTTTACATTTTTTAGCATTTGTATGTAAATTATTCTGTAATTATTCTCTTAAAGTAAAATGTTACCGATTTAATCTTTCAGTTCTTGGTTAAACTGTAATTAAAGAAACGGAAAGAGGAGTTTAACTACTTTTGAGTTCACTAATGTTTTTCAGTTTATTAATATACGCTTCTATAATCGTCTGCAATAAGACATTTACTGCTTAATCGCAAATAGATTTTTTTCTAGTTTTATTCATTTATCAAGAGATTAAATGAAATGAAGTTTAGTGTACTCGAATTGCACTCATTGACTCTTAGTATTTCTACTAATTTGGATGATAGAACAGAGGTTATTATAATTTGTTATACGAATCCCTTTTTTCTGTTCGTTATCTCAACGCACTTCTTTTTACGTATTTCTTGGATTTGGAAAGAGTAGTAGAATTAGGTTGTGATAAGAGGGTGGTATCCTATTTTACTAGCATTAGTTTACAACTTGATCAGTGGTTATACGAAAAGGAAAGTTTACGGTTTAGAATTATCTATCTTAGTTCTAAGTGGACAGACTCATAGGTGTTTCTTTCATATTTTATGATATAGATCGTTACTATTTATTTCAAATTTTATTTGCATTTGATTATCTTATCCTCAATATTTAATGAGTATTTAAATTTTTATCCATTTGTTTATATATTTTTATTTATTATATTTTATTCGGTTTTCCTTATTATTAAATAAGAATAGTACTCAGAAGCAAATTTAAAAATAAATTTGCAGGAAGAGTATTTAATTATGTAAACATCTAAATCAATTTTTTAAGAGAAATTTTATTTTATTGTATTGTTTTTTATAAACAAAAAACGTTAATTCTGAAAATATTACGTATCTAAACTCTTATGTAAATTTTGGCATTATGTGTTAATATAAATTTGATTTTCTAAATGTTGCTTAATGCAAATGTGAGGAGTCCGGGTAGTAGGAATTCCTAAATAAAATTATCGACGTTCAGTATTATGATTCTTGAAATTATAAGAAATAAAATAATTATTTCTCAGGAATCTAATAACTATATTTAATCTAAATTATAACACCTTTGGATATTCATAATAATCTCTAACACGATTATCAGTCTGCTATAGATAATCTATTTTTCAATTATTCAATAATGTTCATTTTTCACCTATATTTAATTTATTTTTCCTGATGCAGAAGACAGAACCATTAATATCTGGAACAGGAAAAAAAAATCAAATTAAGCTTAAATTTTAAACTGCCATAATTATTTATTACCAGCGAGCCATTTAAAAATCACTTAAAACAGAATATTTTTTTTACTACAAACCACTGGAGTGGAATGGGCAAAAGATTTTTTCTTTCCCGTCTGGATACCGTTACGCAGCTCTAGAAGAGAAAGCATTGTAATCGGTCTAATTTGGGCATTTGCGGTTTTCACCGGATCTTGAGTTTTAACACTTAAGGAACCCAAAAAACCGGATGGAAATTTTCCGGATGTTAATGTTCGTACGTACGTATGCGTGTTCAGAGTCTTCCTTTAAATTACCATATACCTCCCGAACTAGCGGACCGATTTTGACCAAACTTGGTTAGATTACTTCTATATATGTAGCATTGATACCGATAAATTTTCAACTGAACGGTCAAGGGAGTGAGAATGTAGAGCAAGGTCACCCTCAGTACCTCGAGATTTCGCCTAATTAAGGTCATATTTTTCTCCGGCACATTTTTTAACGATTGAAAAATAACAATATATGCAAAAAACGTTTTTCAAAATCGCATCCCCACCCCAAAAATAGTATTTAAAGTGTAAAAAAGTATCTCGGTCTGGTCGGGTCACGAACTCTATCACCCGGTTGACTATTATTGCGTTAAGTACCCGGTGCGTACTTATACCAATAGCGTTGGTACCTGGTGCGTTAAGCCTCGCGACTATGCCGGTCTGCCGATCGCACAAGCGAAATTTGGTCAATGTAAGTTGTGAAATTATATTAGTTTACTTAGTTCCGACCGTCGCCGCTAGTACTGCCGCACCCGCGCGAAAATTAAATACGGTATGCGTGCGGGCTTTAGTTAGAATCATTTAATTAAATAAAAGACAAAATATTATATTTTTAATTAAGTCGCGTGTTGTAGCCGTGCATCAGAAACAACCCACAGTTGTAGAACTTTCTCGTCACGCGGTTAAGCCGCGTTCTGCGCTGTGTTCGGACTATGTCTGTCTATTGGTTTGAAGACCTATTAATGTAGAAAATATAAATGTAAAACACTCATACCAACTCCAAGATATATCAAGATATAACTAAAATAAGATAAGATAAAATAAGATATAGCAAAAAAAAAATATATATATATATAAAGTCGTTTTTTGAGGAGATGGTGAATATTAAAGAAATATTTTTGGCAATTTGTGAACTTGATAAAAATCTTCAACTTCCTTTGAATAAATATTATGCTAAAAAACGTGTCCCAGTAAAGATTTTATAAAATAACATTTCGACCAAAATAACCCCATTCCTTTTTCCAATATTTGTAAATATTTAATACAATATTTCCTCCCGACGGTAGTACTTATCTACACAGTTTCAAGAAAATCCGTCGACGTACTTTTACTCGTATTTACGCACAAGCTAACTTCGACTTGGGAGCATCTGCATAAAATTGAATATTTAAATCTATTTTTTTTGTTAAAATTTACAAAAAAATATATATATAATGATGGTTGTTGTCCGATGGGGTCAAAAATCACGCCATAGACATGATATACATATATTTTTTATATATGTGTATCCTTTGACTCTTTATGTATTCAAATATTTGCGTCAAATGCCAGATTTAAACATTTTTCGTTTACGAGTTTTCGAGAAGAAAATTGTTTAGAAATATTATTAATAGCCCCACACCTAAATCCGATTGACTTAAAAGTTTGGAATTTTAAATAACTTAATAAGTATTTTTTATACTGAAAATAAAAATTGTGAAAACTTCTCCTCTCCCTTTTTTTAATTTTGTCCAAAATTTAATGACATCAACGGTCAGTATATAGAAATCCTTTGAGCCATCATAAAATAATTTATGTTTGAACCGGTCCGGCGATATTAATCAAAATACAGGCCAACACTACAACCTACTTGTACATATCTACCAGAAATTTCTGTAATTATTGATCTGGATATTGGAAGCGTCGACGTTTGCAAAAACCTTGATACCGAAAATTTTGACCGATCGTTATATTTTCCGTTTATAGCCGTGCTGTTGTCATAGCAACAGAATAGTTTATAAAAGATGTCAGGAAAGTAAATGTTATGACGAATCTAGAGGATATTATTCTAATGTTTTTCGATCTGTAAATTTTTTTTTTGTCTTCAGTCATTTGACTGGTTTGATGCAGCTCTCGAAGATTCCCTATCTAGTGCTAGTCGTTTCATTTTAGTATACCCTCTACATCCTACATCCCTAACAATTTGTTTTACATATTCCAAACGTGGCCTGCCTACACAATTTTTCCCTTCTACCTGTCCTTCCAAAATTAAAGCGACTATTCCAGGATGCCTTAGTATGTGGCCTATAAGTCTGTCTCTTCTTTTAAGTATATTTTTCCAAATGCTTCTTTCTTCATCTATTTGCCGCAATACCTCCTCATTTGTCACTTTATCCACCCATCTGATTTTTAACATTCTCCTATAGCACCACATTTCAAAAGCTTCTAACCTTTTCTTCTCAGATACTCCGATTGTCCCAAGTTTCACTTCCATATAAAGCGACACTCCAAACATACACTTTCAAAAATCTTTTCCTGACATTTAAATTAATTTTTGATGTAAACAACTTATATTTCTTACTGAAGGCTCGTTTAGCTTGTGCTATTCGGCATTTTATATCGCTCCTGCTTCGTCCATCTTTAGTAATTCTACATCCCAAATAACAAAATTCTTCTACCTCCATAATCTTTTCTCCTCCTATTTTCACATTCAGTGATCCATCTTTGTTATTTCTACTACATTTCATTACTTTTGTTTTGTTCTTGTTTATTTTCATGCGATAGTTCTTGCGTAGGACTTCATCTATGCCGTTCATTGTTTCTTCTAAATCCTTGTTATTCTCGGCTAGAATTACTATATCATCAGCAAATCGTAGCATCTTTATCTTTTCACCTTGTACTGTTACTCTGAATCTAAATTGTTCTTTAACATCATTAACTGCTAGTTCCATGTAAAGATTAAAAAGTAACGGAGATAGGGAACATCCTTGTCGGACTCCCTTTCTTATTATGGCTTCTTTCTTATGTTCTTCAATTGCTACTGTTGCTGTTTGGTTCCTGTACATGTTAGCAATTGTTCTTCTATCTCTGTATTTGAACCCTAATTTTTTTAAAATGCTGAACATTTTATTCCAGTCTACGTTATCGAATGCTTTTTCTAGGTCTATAAACGCCAAGTATGTTGGTTTGTTTTTCTTTAATCTTCCTTCTACTATTAATCTGTAAATTTTATTAATTAAATTTCTTATCGCATAATTATTATAATAAGGAGAAAAATATACTTCTTATAATACTATTTATTTATTATTTTTTCAATGAAATCTTTTACGTTTATAACTTACAAATATGTAGATTAAGAAAATAAAAATTAAGTATTTTAAGAACTAAGTAAAAATTATATATACCGTAACATAAATATTTAATCTTCAAGGTAAAATTTGTTATAGTATAAAGATTAAAATTCTTGTCGGTTTTCAGAATCTCCTAAGTTATTATATTTATACAGTAGCTTGTATAGTTATTTAATTGCACATTTCAAACACCCATATTACTACACTGTTTATTATTATATATGCATATATGCAAACATAGATTCAATATCATACCTTATTAGGCACGGCCTACTTTTTAATAACACAGTGGGAAGTAAAAATAAGTATATTAAATACAGTGAAATATACATACATGAACACAAAAATATAGGCCTACTTATTGTAATATATAACGACCATTATAATTACGTTTTCACTTACCGTAGAAATTCTATTTACTATAATTGCATAATAACTGAAAATTTTATCATAGATGGAAAAATAAGATTAAATATTAATACTTGATTTCAATTTCAACAACTTATTCTTTAATCGTTGATGTTGATGCGGCATGTATTTTGTTAGAATGTTACATCTTCGGACTTATCTTTACAGATCTATACTGTATAGATATACATATTTTTTATACGTGAAAACATGAAGAATCACTTTTGCTATCTGCTACGTACGTGCTTCTGCAAATGGTCTCGCATTGTCGATCTTGGAATACGTGACTGTAGAATATTTGGGCGTTGATTGACATCGGTGATCGTTAAATCGTGTGCTTCACAGCACCCTGAGTGCTCGGCATGCAACAGCGTGGCGCATCAAGAGCGTTTCCCGTGGCAGAAGCCTTCTTCTACCATGTCAGTAACCTTTGCCGTGATGGAGAAGATTTCCAAGACCGCACAAAGAAGTCGTTCATAGTGTTTCCAACGTCTTACCAGCGTATGGACATTCGTGGACCCACACACAAGCTTACAAACGCTCTTCGACAGTGAATTTCGTATCCACCATCTTTCAAAACTATTAACGACCAAGGTCATCCCACCACGAATGAACACACCGGACGATCCCTACCATCCTACCCATCCTTCCCACCTCTCCTAGCAGCAGTGACCGATATCAGCGGTGAGGACTGGCAGCAGTAGAGTCCGATTAAGCTAACACACCACGTTGGTCTAGTGGTGAACGTGTCTTCCCAAATCAGCTGATTTGGAAGTCGAGAATTCCAGCGTTCAAGTCCTTGTAAAGACAGTTACTTTTATACGGATTTGAATACTAAATTGTGGGTACCACTGTACTTTGGTGGTCGGGTTTTCAATTAACCACACATTTCAGGAACGGTCGAACTGAGACTGTACACTTCATTTACACTCACATATATCATCCTCATTCATCCTCTGAAGTAATAACTGCACGGTAATTCCCGGAGGCTAAACAGGAAAAAAGAAAGAAAGAGTCCGATTAAGCTGGATTTATTACAGTGTAACGGGAGTTTCCACCAACTCCGTAATAATTTTATCCGACTGTTCAATTATGAAATAATAACTGACCGGTGTAGTACTACATTTAGACACTGGTTCGGCTATTTGATATCGTACAGCATTTATTTTAGGTTTATTATTTTTGAAAGTGAAATGATTACTTTAGTACGATTTTTGGAAAAGTCCTTTATCAAGCAAACCGTTTCTCAGATTTCAGAAAATATTTTTAAATTACGTTTATAACAAGAAAGATTCGATTTAAAATTTTCGATCTCAGTAAAGCAATCGATTTATTTTTATATTTTTTTTAAAATAAAAATTCAAATTTACACTGATAACAAAGGAACTGCTTACAGTCGGTTAGTCGTATCTTACCAACCGTAAGTAGCTAGTTGAAATATTTATCATTTGATAAAAATACGCATTTTCAACTTTTAGTTCGCGGAGTGCCTTAGGAAGTATTTTCGGTTCGTTGGTTTTCTTAATATTAATGATCTGCATCAAAGTCTTGAACCATTCTTGTTCGTTGTTACTTTCTTCGCAGATAACCCAACTGTACGAACGTGTATATTAGAAGATAGTTATTAACTGGAAAATTCTACAAAAATAGTTCAAAAGTTATTCATATGGATTGTAAGCGTTTAATTTTAAATATGGATAGAATAACTGTATTATATTTATCAAGCAGACACAAAATTGCTAATCGTGTGAACAGAAACCTATTTAAAAATAATAATAGTATTACTGTTACCTATATAGCGAAGGTTCCGGCTGTTTTATTAGATGATAAATGAACTTGAAATGATTAAACTGATTTCGTTTGAAAACAAAATCAAACCCTGCCGTTTTGCTTAGAAGTACCTTAATAAAATGCAAAGTTAGTCATTATTATTAAATATTTAGTATTCTTATGTATACTTCCGTCTAAAGAATAATAACCTCTCTTGGGGGTCTGTTTACACAAGAATAATACACAAAAGCGGGCTGTCAGAGCACTGTTAATATCAATCACGTTGATCGATATTTACAAAATTAAAACTGTTAACATATCCTAGTTTATGAATTTGCAATATTTGTAAAAATTAATAGTTATTTATAGTAAAATAATAAATTGGAACGTAAATTATAATAAAGAAAAACAACTAAAATTATAATTTTAAAATTAAAAAAAAAAATAACTAAGAATTAAAAAATAAAAATAATGAATGTATAAATAAGTGACTGTTAGATTTCAAAAAAGATACTTATAAGAACAATAATATGACGACCTAACGATATTATATACCCTTTTGTTCACTCGTACATTGATTACATTTCATATAATTGGTACGTGTTTCATTATAAACGCAATTAAACAGATGGAAATCTCAATAACATTCTACACAATTTTAAGTTTTATTAATATTAATTAAAACAAGAACGTATTTAAAAATATAACAGTATACAACACCTTTGCAATTAGCGAACAATTAATTGGTAAAATTTTCAAATATTTATCTAAAAGTGAATTCAAATTAAATAAACAGGCGTTGTAAGATTTGCAAAAAAAAAAAAAATTAAATATGGAGATTTATAATTGTATGGTTTTAAAGGAAATTACTTAAAGCTTGTACCTACAGTGTTATATATATGCACCAGGAGTCCACACAGGAAAATGACACGGTAGCCCAGTTCATCTCAAACACATGAGAGCATATTCCGCTTAACGCTATCAACAGTGTTTGCGGTACGGCTCTTTTAAGTCATGTACATCGACAGAAAAGGGAAAAACAAAAGTTTCTGTTTTACCCCTCAAAAGACCCCCTCAAAAGAACCCCACAAAAAACTGTTAACAAGGCTTTAAGACTGGATTTCTTACTGGCCGATGTATCAAGGCTATTTTTCGTCATTTGTTTGCCCGATCCAATTTTTTGGAATATGTTTATCCAGATAATTTCGAATCTCTTTGTGCCTTTGAGAAAAATAGTTTTTGATGAATAAAGAAACGTATCTGGGACATTTATAGGACAAAATTGTCTTTATTGCGATCGACAACCTAAGAGGTATAAGATTAGAATATTAGATGTTTACAGACTCAAGTTAAGTTATACACTCGTACATTTGTTAATGCAGTCTACTTTGAAGTTTATTTGATGAACGATTATTTTATGTCTTTCGGAAATAGAGTGAGGCGCGGAGATCGCGCTTCCGCGGAACGGTTAAGTAGTTGAAGAGCTGTAGACAAGTGAACATATAATGGAAGAAGCTTACAGCGAAGCCACCAGCAAAATTGAGTTGAAACACCGATGGAAATGTCTACCGAGGCATTTGCATTCTGGTGGATGCCAAACTGATGATCTTAATATGTAATAAGGGTTTGAGGGTCAGTAAGATTATCGCCGATGTAGCCAGTCAGGTTTAGGAACAGAGCGGTTGATGTGGCGACCGGAATCGTCGCAAGTCGGGTTTCTTCTCACGAGGGGGTCAGGGTTTGCCGATGAGGAGGAGATACATCTTGCACGGGAATGAAGTTCTCGGTGTCTTTCTGGTTCTGAGACGTTAGCCATTCACTTAAAATGTCGAACTAAATTCCTCCAGGGAATTTGGTTATATAAAAACAACGGTCAGTACAAATTTTCGCGGGAAATACAACAGGTCTATAATCTATACGTTTTCTTTTGTTTCCTCAAACTTTCCAGCCCAGTTGATTGCGAAATTTGTAGTTATACTTAATTAATTTAAATGGACTACGTCAGTTCACGACGCGAATATAAACATGTTCTCCTGACACGGGAAATCTTCCAATAACTTTCTTTTTACACAGAAATCCTGTGTTTTCTAATTGTTCTTTACACTTTTAGATTATCTTCCGGGTGATCGTTTACCGTACTTTGTTCTGAAACATCGTTGCAAAACAGTGAAGAAATCTATTTCGGTTAATTCGAGTACATAAAAAGCTTTCTGTACTGGAGTATCGGTCATCTTAAATATCATATTAGTCTTTAAACTCTGATACAACTGACAGTTTCCATAATAAAAAAAATAGTTTTATCATTTACTTCATGTAAAAAATAAATATTTCGGTTAATATCTATGTTTTGGGGCAAAAATAAAGGAAAGATTGGAACTCCATTAAAGAAGAATTTGAATAATTTTACACATAGTTGGCCACACCTCCGAAATCAGCTGTGACCCTATGTTGATTAGAAACCGTTAATTAAACAAATTTATTACAATTCAACGCTTTAAAAGTATCAGTAATATACCGGAATTAAGTAGTCGGGAATATACTGTATTCAACGTAAGAGATATCCTAGCTGTTGTTTGTATCAGTGAAATTTTATTGTAGCGTGTGCGATCGTGTTAGAGCAGGAATGTACTGAGCGACTCAATTTATTAGTACCCACTTATATTTATAATACTTTATCCTTTATGGTGTTTTTTTCAGCAGTGATATAACGTTTTAAATATAGCTGCCATATAATTAAATTCGCAAGAACTTGATTCAGTCGGCGCTAAATGAAAATATCAAATAATAAATGCGTCGCTCTTACATTATTTATTTTTTAAACGCTTAACTTTCGAGAGATAACTTGTTTGTTGGATCCAAAGTTTCAACGCCACGCGGTTTGTTTACGACAAGGTAGCTCTTAGTGAATCAGTAAAAACAAAATAAAACAACCGTAAAAAAATTCCTTCCTCTAAAAAAGAGGACGTACGAAATCAGAATTTAGTAGCTTTTTGACATCTAAATTTCTTTAAAAACAAATATTTTTAGAGTTCTGTATAAAAAAAAATATATTAAAAGTTTTCTCGTCTAAATTTTGTAAATGATTAAGTAATTCTACGGTAGATAAACGTATAATAAACTTTCATTTGCCATAAATGTAAAACGATTTATTTTGAGATAAACATTTAAATATTAGGATCAGAGTCCTATTTTATAACGGGCATGGAAAGGGTGTTGTATCCGTTCGAACGGAGATTTTAAGTGATCTAAATTTCATTTAGATTAACTTTTCATTTTCCACTTGTTCGAAGCAGTGTTGTATCATCTATCAGTTAACAATTGTTTTAACATCTGTTATTAGAAAAAAGAGGGGAATGAGACGCAAATATTTTATTAAATAATTTTATTTTTTCACTATTGCGGGTCAAAACTGCTTCCTGTACCGGTCAACTGATAAAGGAAATCCTATTTGTACTATTATTTTAATAATATGATTACAATCAATAGTACCAGCTTATATTAACAATAATATTGAAATTGCTATTTTCATTGTCTTAATTTCATTCGGTTTAACAGAATTAATAACTCCACGAGACTAAAGATTGTTTGATTTTTGCGTTCTTAAATCCCAAATAATATTCACAATTTTTATCTAAAATTAAAATTTTTTTAATTTATATTTACTAATTTCTCTCAGTCTAATGATATTTATTTATAAATCGAAATTTATACCTAGTTTTACTTTTTTTAAACAATTTTAAAGGTTTTTTCTCTTTACAATTTTATTTCTAGTACAGTTAATATAGCAGCTAATTTTCTAAGCTTACACATAGTTTAATTGTACTTAACAAAGGTATTATTTTAGACGTGTACCCGCATTTTGGTACCGTACTTCATATCTAAAAACTTTTAGTTCTAAATTATTTTCATAACGTAATCGCTTAAAACAATCTCCATAACAAATTAGTTTTGTCGTACTGATTTTAAAAATACTAATCCAACCCTGTTTTAATCTTTATCTTTTGAATATTATTAAAAATATAATAATAATTATTTGTAATGAAGTCGGGTAGAACCACTTCTAGTAGTTTAAATACGAGTAGTAAAATCTATTCAAAACATCATCTGTATATCGCTTATAAATAAAAATATTGCTATTTAATAAGGTTGAAAAAAATCAAAACTATATTATCTGTTTATTTAATTAAAGAGGCTATTCCATTTTTGAACGAGTCATTAAAAAAAAAATCATTTTCACAGTTCATATATATCAAAATCACAACCAACGTTCATTCGATCCGAATGATTTATGTTTTCACGAAAGCTTTGAATAAACATTAATTACATCTGGAATGGATTACTATTGTTTTTGTTCATTCTGGATTAAAAATTTTCAATATGAAATCTGTTTTATTCGCTTAAAATACAGTAAAAACAATATTATTTATTTTGTTACTGTTGTGTTTAATTCACACTTTTTATCTCGATAAATATTACGATAATTGTAAAGAAAAGAAAAAAAATGTATAAAAGTTAACCGTTATGAGTTTTCTCTTTTATAAACCAACATTTGTAAGAGAAATATTTATAAATTTTAGAGTATCTCTTAAATAAAAAAAATGGATATCTGATTTATTATCGGAATCGTTTTATATTTTATTATTAGTAATAGATACGAAGGTTCATTTTAAAGTGTATAACCTTGCGATTTCATAAACTAAAAATACTAATAACAACTTTAAACGGGAAACGTTTCCTCGATTTATGAATGCATTAAAAATCCTCTATTGCTAAAATTTTTCCAATCGATGTAAAAACTTATTGTTTTTTTCTTTTAATAGAAACCCCCAACTAAAAAAAAAAAACTCCCTTTCGGCATGCTGGAAGGCTGAGATAGATTTCACCGGTGCTAAGTAGGGAATAAAAAAGATTTCCACCTTAAAGAAAAACTTCAAATTTATTCTGTATGACAATGGTTGCACGTGAAACTTTTTCACGTGCAACCAGCAAAATCCAGCAAAATTTTGGTCATCCCTCGCCATAAGGGTTGGTCATATCAAAAACTATTTCACACAAAAGTTTTAGGTAACGTTTAGAAGACTAACGACCACTTTAAACAGATTCGATACTGTGCCTATTAAGGGAGGTATGATTATTTTTATTTTCGAATTTTTTTTCCACTCCCATTTTTTACACCCCCTGGGCCAGTGGTTGGTGATATCAGAAATCTTCAGTTTGATAAGTTTTAGGCCCTTATCCAAAGAACAGTAGGAACTTTAAACGAATTCTAGAGTTTACATAATAAGAAAGTTATAGCGATATTTTGTTTTTCCGATAAAGCCCCCGCATTTCCACTCCTATAGTCCGATTTTTGCTGTTAGTAAACTCGTTGGAGTTTTTGGAACGAGTTATTTTTAAGGAACAATTTGAAAGTGATTCCGCAAAATTACGGCAGTTATCGTGACCACAAGAAAGTGAAATATATATACATTTATGTATATATAAACTTTTGAGCTGATGGTATAGTTTTGGGGTCTGGGGGATGTGAAACGCGAAAATATTTCGATATTTTCGGAAGTCGAATCACTGTACCCATTACAACAGGTATCAACAGGTATGAAATCTACCTAAAATTATAACACATAATTTTAAAATATTCTTATTTTTAAACACTTTCCGTTAATAAACACTTTCCGCAACCGTTTATAAGTTACTACCTCATCACTAGTTATACCTACCGACAATAATTAACACTGAATAAATAATTTTTTTAAAAGTGAGATTTACCCAGATTTTCACGGACGGTTGTAAATTAATTTTCATAGATTTCTAGTTTTGTAATATTAAATAATTTGTCGTTAATAAATTGATGCTTTTTTTTAAAGACTTTTTCTTAAATTATAATAAAAGATTATTTGCCGTTTTTTTGTACTATATAAAAAAATACATTTTTATATTTATTTACTTAAATAAAAATTATTACAGAATTTGGGCCTCTTATTTAAAGTATTGTAAACCCTATTAATATGAAAAAATACATTTTTTAAATGTCGACCAAAATAATGAAATATTATCACAGTTAAAACTATGCAGCGGAGTGATAATGATTCTACCTTTCATTCGTAAAACACTGGGTTCGAAACTAGGAATATTTTAAAATTCTATTTAAAATTTAATTTTAACCGGTAAAATTTGTACAAATAATAAGTCACGTAGAAATTACAATATTAATCAAGATTTATTAACGCTTCGTTACTTTTATGGGAATTCATTTTTATTCATTATAAAAAATGAAACGCTAGTAAACTTACTTCATTCGAGTTTTTTACATAGTGGACATCCGTATCGGATATGACCTTCAGTATTACGAACAGTTGAAGCGTCGTGTCGGTTCTATTCTTACAGTTAGTATTATTTAATATATTTTATCGTACAATAAAATTAAAGCTAAATTATTTACATAATTGGAAATATGATACTCAGCTGCAGGTTATCCGGTAAAAATTCTACCACTGATTCTATATGATCGACTCTATAAATGATAATTAGTTAAAATTTACGTATTACGTGAAATTTTTTATTTTATTTTATTCTTTATTTCTAATTTTCAATGTTCCCTTTAAGTGACATGCAGAAAGAGGTTTCCATTGAAATTGTAAATTAAAAGCTGCGGCAAAAACAGTATCCTTTAAAATGCAGTGTCACAAATCAACTTTTTCCATTTAAATGTTTTGAGTCGCTTGCCTGTGGGTGTTCCCAGGATACTTGGAATCTGGGAACACCCCTAGGTGGGTTACTTTGGGGGGGGGGGGGGTCTGTGGTCTCCAACAGTGCTAAATTATCTACCATGGTAATCAAAATGAAATAGGTATTAAATGGTAACATGAATGGTAATACAAGGTATTAATATAATGGTAATAGGTTGAATGGTAACATTTGAATTATATAAATAACACCCGTGGTATTACGTTATGAATACAATAAAAAAATAATTTTTTTTAAACTAATTATATATATACATTCCTACGACTGTGGGCTGTTTCAGATGCACGGCATACACAACATACACACGCAAATTAATTTTAAAAAATGTATCATTTTATTTAAACGTAATATTTTTTTGTTTATTTAATTCGATGATTCACGCGCTCATACCGTATTTAATTCAGGAAAGTGTGGCGGTACTAGCGGCGACGTTCGGCGCTAACTAAAATAATGTAATTTCACAACTTACATAGAAAAAATTTCCGCTTGTACGGTCGGCAAACCGGTCTAGTAGCGATACTTAACGCATCAGGTACCGAGTCCACCGGGCCGGGCGATCGAGTTTGAGATCCGGGCAGGCAAAGTTACTTTTTTACAATTTAAATATTATTCATTTATTTAATTCTACCGCTCACCTATGACGTCTTATCATATCAGTAGTTTAGAGAACTTTTTGAGTGAGGTGCGATTCTGGAAATTTTTCTTTTGTAGATATTGTTACTTTTAACTTTAACAAATTTTCTATCTTTCTTTTGCAGAAATTATTATTTTTTAACTTTAAAAAATGCGCTTAAAGAAAAATATAACCTTAATCGTATAAAATTTCGAGGTAATGCGGGTGGTGACCTTGAGCTACAGCCTCAACCCTTGAACTTTTAAGTTGAAAAAAATAACGGCACGGATGCCTCGTATATAGAAGTGATCTCACCAATTTTGGTCAAAATCGGTTCAGTAGTTCTGGAGATATAAGGTAATTTAGAGGCCAAAAACGAACGCACACGTACATAAGAACATTAACATCCGGAAAATTTCCATCCGGTTTTTTGGTCTCAGCGGTCAAAACATAAAAATCCGGTGAAACCCGCAAGTACCCAAATTGGACCGATTACAGTATTTTCCTTTTTAGTGCTATCTAGACGGGAAAGTAAAATTTGGTTTAATTAGTTTTTATAATTATGGAAAAAAATATTAAACATAAATCAGAGGAAAAACGATTGAAGTTAGATAATTTATTTATTGTAAAGTTCTTAGTATGTTAGTTCTCATGATATGTATGAAGAAATTTTTAAGTTTACGAAATTTCTTATCTTATAAATAAATTTATCATTTTTACTTTTTATTGTGTCGCTTAAAAGATTCTCGTCGGATAAGTAAAATTACGTTATTTGTTTTTCATAATTTACATTTAGTTCTAATTTTATTATTACTAGTACTATTATTACAATCGAATATAATTAGATAGAATCATAATTGTATGAGGTAAAAGGAGATTGCGTACATGCAAGATATGGATGACTGCGGGTGCATCAACTAGCCATTCTAGTATATCGGGCACACAACTGTAAAAAAAACATTTCTCTAAGATCGCTCGCCTAGCGGTAGCATTACGTACAAGTCCCCAATTCACGTGGATTTATTTCCTAACGTAGCATGAAACGTGCATTTTCTTCTTAATTTATGATTTGATCGATGGCTTCTGCTCATCTATGTTTAAAACCCGATGGTAAAATATTAATAATAATTTAGGAAAATATCTTTCTGATTTCTGAAGTACTTTTAAAATGGATCACGGTAAACTTTCTGATTTGATGCCGGATCTGTATCGTAAAAAAGCGAGGTAGTTAGTTCTAATAAGAAAGAAAATAGTCATACTGTTAGGTGTAATCTAGGCAAATATCTCTACAACGTGTTTTAAAAAACTGACAACACTGTTTTAAGACTTTCTCGTCACGTGGCTATTTATAAATAAAATACAATTAATATATTAACGACATATTGAAAAAATATCACGTTATAATTTCAGGATAATAATATTGGCTTGAGGTTAAATCCGCAAATTTCAAATCTGCTTTACTAATAAAAGCTTCTATTTCAACAACTTTAAATATTAAAATCGTTTTCAGCGCCGTTGAAAATGTATAAATTGATACCTTACACGACCATATTTGATACGTTTGCGCGAACTCCAAATTAGGAAGTCGAAGTTTAATTTTATAAAAAATCTTTTTTTAAATCATTTTTGATTACAATAAGAAAGGGAAAGAAGAAAAAACGCATGACTTTTGGTTGCGTCAGACCGCTGGGTGGTGTCTGGAGTCCCAATTTAGTAAAGATTAATTTATATACGTAATTAGACGACAACAGAAGAAACAACAATGAAAAAATCATAGCGATCACAACAAAGCTTCAAAGTTTAGAGCATTTTTTGGAGCGGGGGTAAGAGTTTTCAAAAAATATTTTTTGCAGATAAGTTATTGTTATTTTTAAATCGCTAACAAATGCGCTTAAAAAAATTATTACCTCAATCAGGCGAAATCTCGAGATACTGAGAGCGACCTTGCTCTACAGCCTCACCCGAATGACCTTTTAAGTTGAAAATTTAATGGCATCAACGCCCCATATATAGAAGTAATGCGATCAAGTACGGTCTAAATGGATCCGGTAGTTCCGGAGATATAATGTGATTTAGAGAAAAACACCCGACGTATACGTACATACAAACATTAACATCCGGAAAATTTCCATTCGCTTTTTTGGGTTCTTTAGGCGTCAAAACGTCAAGTTCCTCTGAAAACCGCATACGCCCAAATCGGACCGATTATAATACTTTCCGTTCTAGAGCTATAGATCTGCTATAGCGCTATCTAGACGAAAAAGGAAAACTGATTTATCTTACACGTACAATATCGCTAAAATATTATTTTTATTTTTACTAATTTTACTTCAGGCGAAATTTAAATTTAATATATGTAAAAGAAAGAATCATCCTGTTTCAAAACTGCGGATGTAGTATAAAATAATACTGCGGGTGCATGAATGCAACTCGATTAGTTTTCGTTACATTTATAACCTTTCTTATAAAAATAAAAATTAGTATTTTGGTTTTTATTATTATTTCAGTTTTTTATTTACGTTTAAAAAAATATAAATTACACTACAAAAAGTATAATATCAAGTGCTATAAATGTACTGAAAAAACAAAACATATTTTCAATTACTTTTTTATTTTCTCTTAAATAACTAACTGTTTGCAAAGCTGTAAAACATATTTTTTACGTAGAAAGTTCGAAAAGTTTAGTTCAAGCGGTATAAAATAAATAAAGAAAGGAAAAGTAAGGTAGGGATTATCTCTATTTGTTATTTTTATAAACGAAGGAAACAGGCAAAACAAGTCTAAACTTTATAAACATCCCGTGTTATAATAAATCTTTTTAAGCTTTCATCTTTCTTAAATATATTTACTTGTTTTTTTGCTTTCTTTGCGATTTTATCCATAATTCTATGTATAATATAAACGCTTATACTAATATTTTATAGTTAAAAAAAAAGACATTAATTAAAGCTTTTTGCAGAAATTTAAATTCAATTTTAAAAAAAAATCATTATTATTCCTCAATCTAAACGTTTTAAAAAAGTTTAATTTCAAGACAAATACTTTTTTTAAGTTTTAAATCATTTCTACCAAGAGATCGTTTTAATTTCCCAAGACGCTATTTAAAAGTAGGTATGTTTTTTTTCTTTATGAAGGTTCTGCAATTGTTTCCTGTCTCTATAAAAAAATTATAAAGATAATTTTATTGAATAAAAAAAACATCACAATTTCATATTCTTAAATGAGTCATATAAACAAACAATCATCACATTTTAAATATGTAAAATCATATCAAATCATATTTTAATATGGTTTCTTTGACAATAAATTTAAAAATATCAATTTGTTAAACTTAAAATCAAATCAGATCTTAAATTAAATTAAATTCTTAAATTAAAACTAAATTGCATGGAATGTTTATTATAATGAATCAAGGCGTTTCTTTTTAAATTTTGTTTTGGTGTTATTTCGTTTTTCCGTAGAAATAAAGATTTGTTATTGCGTACAAGTAGTATAATAATATTTACAAGTATGTGTAGAGCCATATATAATACGAATGAATTAATTGTGTGAATGTTCTTGGTTACCAGACCGGCCGTTCGAACAAAAGAGTTAATTTCTCACTTTTTGATCGCTTTATCGTTCGCCATGAATAAATAAATAAATCTTTTATTCTGATAGGTGTATAATGGATACATTATATAGATCATACCAGGAACGGATAAATAAAAAATAGAGAACTATCCAAGTATTTACCTGGGTGGATCAAGGGAAACCGGAAAAAACTTGATCCGAACAATATAAAAACTACACAAAATTGTTTTTTTTTTCTCCAACCAGTATCCAGCTACTGCCGGGTGTCAGCGTGCGTATATAGATAAATGCAATTACAGCTACCGACTTGCCAGACTCGACAGTAGCTGCAATGTAAGTATAAATGTACCAATCCATCGGGTTGGTCTAATGGTGAACGTGTCTTCCCAAATCAGCTGATCTGGAAGTCGAGAGTTCCAGCGTTCAAGTCCTAGTAAAGTCGATTATTTTTACACGGATTTGAATACTAGATCGTGGATACCTGTGTTCTTTGGTGGTCCGGTCTCAATTAACCGCACATCTCAGGAACGGTCGAAGTGAGACTGTACAAGATTACACTTCATTTACACTCATACATATCCTCATTCATCCTCTGGAGTATTATCTGAAAGGTAATTACCGGAGGCTAAACAGGAAAAAGAAAAGAAAGTATAAATGTACCGGTAAACATGTAGTCTGGTACAGACTTAGGTCGACCACTCTTAAGACGTGTGGTTAATTGAAATTCAACCACCAAAGAACACGGTCTCTACGAATATAGCATTCAAATCTGTATAAAAGCAGTTGCTTTATACGGGTCAAGGCAGTTAGTTCCCTTTACAAAGACTCGAACCTTAGAACTCTGGACTTCGAAAATCTCCTGATTTTGCGAAGACTAATTTTAACCACTAGACTTACCCGGCGGGATACACAATCAGTTAATTAATTAATTAATTAATTAATTAATTTTCATATTAATCATTTAAAATATAAAAAAATGAAATAAATTTATAAATGAAGTACGAATTATAAAAAAAATAACTACAAAATAATTGTCAATTCAAAATGGAAAAAACAGATTATTATATAGAAAAAATTAATGTACTCAAATAAATCGTTATGATTAACGGGATGCAGAAAGTTCAGGATTTTTTTTTTTAATTTTGTAATTAATATTATTTAAAAATTCACTAATTGAATAAATACAGTTTGTGAAAACGAAAATATTTTAATTGTGTTTCAAATAGATCGGTAGAACGATTTTTTTTAAAGGTTCGGTAATTTATTAAAAATGGCAATAGGAGCATAAGACGTCCTTTCTTATAAACCGAAATATTATGTTGAGTAATAAAAAAAACAGTTCTTTTGTCTGGTTTGATAGAGGTGAATATTGTTATTTTTATAAGAATAAAGGAATATTCGTTTCAGCAACAAAAATTCACATTCGTAAATATAAACACAAGGATAAGTTACTATATATTTTTAATATGTTCTTATTTGTTCACAGTGTATGACGATTCTTCTTCACTTCGTCTCCCCTCTCTTTTAATCATTTTTCTTTCCCTTTTTACTTAAAAACAGCGGTAATTGTTTTTTCTTTCGTCAGGATATGTCCTAGCGTGTGAATATTTTTGCTGTGAGTCTCGGTAATATAAATAATTACCGTTATCCTCCTTACTCAGTATATTATCGGTTCATCGGTTTGCAGTTCGGCTAAATAATTTTGTTTAATACTAACGGCTCTTAATTGATGTTCCCGGTATCTTTATGTTGTTCGGTTGTAATTAACAGTACGATGGGTATGCAGGCGGCTGCATACCCTGTTCGATGGCCAGACGATCCATCGAACAAGGTATGCAGCCGCCTACGAGACCCGAATCAAGAAAGTCGCACTAGATTTCTGCAAAATTCAAGAGTATAATAGGAATTAATCGATCCTTTATCTGTTACGTACTATTTCATACATACGAGTATATACGTATTTCTATTTCCTATTATATTCGTTCGTACTACTGTAGAAGAATTTGTCAATCAGCTAATGTTTTATTCATTAGTACAGTCCACCTCTTGCGCTGCCATAAAATACAGAGTAACAAAATGTATATATTATATACTACTACATTATATATAATAAGAGTGTTGTTAAAGAGAGCTTGGTCCATATAAAAATAGCGTATCCACTTACCAACAATTGTGAGTATTAATTATCCAAGCGCTTTCGGATTATTCCTCCAACATCAGAGATTACTGAGTGATTATGAATTTTATAGTTGTACATATAAATTTTTATAAATAGCAGTTAAAATGAAAATAAAATTTAAAATTATTACGTTCATAACAGTCGATTGTTAATAGTTAAAATAACTCAACGTTAAAAGAAAAACGTCTTGACAATAAAATGATTACAACTATTATCAAACTCATCTGTTATCAAATTATTACCTATGCATAAAATATAAATCTATTCAATACTTTTCTACACAACCGCTTTCAAATTCAAAACATTTTTCGTGGCGTTTCATTAGCTTTCTCGTTTCTTCTTCAAGAAACTGAGCCGCTAGTGGCTTAAAACATGCAATAACGCCATTTTCAATTCGCTGTGATCGTCAAACCCTAGTGATATAAACCACTGTTTAAGATCAACAAAAGAAGATAATCGCTGGGAGCTAGGGCAGTGCTATAGGGTGGATGATTGATGATTTTCCAATCGTCTCACTATCTGATTTGAAGTGTGTGGCCAGCCGTGTTATTCAAAAACAAAATCGCGCGGTGTAGCATCCCAAGTCGTTTTACAGATTTTTTAACGTTTCCCATTTCCCAACACTTATCGGCATTCATTGTACTTCGGCGGTCACTAAATTCGGCAACAAAGATACCCGTTTTGTCTCAAAAAACAGTAGCCCTAAGCTTCGTTTTTCACGCGACTGGCCGCAATGTTCTTCATCATGTGCGTTCGTTCACCCTTCTCGAAATAAGATAGTGTGCTACGGCACACTATCTTACTTTAGTGTCATTCATAATATTCGATTTGTATACGTCACATACTTACAAGTGAATTTTAGTTTAATTTAAAATTTTATTTTTATACTGCTGAGAGCACGACGTGTTCAAACGTATCATATGCATGTTCGAACTTGACGCCTTACAGTGAATATTATACAAGCAGAGCAAATTACAAGGAGCCCGTACACGTCAAGTTGGAACTTGTAAATTTACTCACGTTTGTACAGTTCATATATCCATGTCCATAGCCGTCGATATCAACGCAACTAAATAGTTTTAATTAGGTTTCATCGAGTCGTGGTTGGGGGTCGCGAAATATTCATTGCATAAATTTTTTTTTACTCTTTGGGGTCGTGGAACTAAAAAGGTTAGAATCATTCTTTTATACTATAATAGTATTTCTCGTAGCTTTGACGAATATAAAACAACAGAAGGTGAAAATTGCATCGGTCAAAATTATGTTTTTTCTGTAGCGGTATTCATTACACAATCAGTCATCGAGGGTGAAGAGATTTACAGCAAAATCGTAAATGGTAACATTTAGAAAAAAAAACTTTTTATGGAAAAAACGTTCAGGTATAAACTTTCTATTAATCAAAAATATTAATAAATAATTCACCGAATGAAATGAGGTTGTATTACGACTCCCAATTTTGGAAGTAACGCTTTTTACTATTTGGTCAAATGAAGATTTATTACGTGTATGAAGTTTGATAAACTTTTCTTTTTTCAAAATGGCGGTTGTTATTTTTCTTAGATGCTAACATGGGGTAGGGGGAAAATTTCCATCTCCAAGCCTTCGACAAGTGACCCCTTCATTCTTGTTATAACGTACTCTTGACTTACCGTTCACAATTTTCAGACGTCACTCTGCGGTTAAGCGTTTGATACTCGAGGTTTTACATTTTACGCCGTCTTTAAGCTTAACATATTTGTCTGAAATATAACACTATTCATTTCTGAATGCACTATTAAGGACTTAATGTTACTTCGGTTTGCTATAAAATTTTTGACTTTTTTTTTTAAACTCCTAATTAACAAAAGAAAAAAACATATAAACATATATATATATATATATATATATATATATATATATATATACACCGGGTGTTGAAAAATAACTTCGAGGTTTTCAATTAAATTTACTTTATTATAGGGTACAAAAAAAAGCTAGTAACACAGTTGTTCGACTTTCCCGTTACTCCGTTAAAGCCGCATTCCGGGAAAGTTCTACAGCTGTGGGTATTTCTGATGCACGGCTTGCACGCATATAATAATTTAAAGTATTTATAATTTAATTTAATTTAATGTTGTAACTAAAGCGCGCGCGTATACCGTATTTAATTCGCGCTGGTGTGTCGGTACTAGCGGCCACGTTAAATATTACACTTTATATATTATTAATTTATTTAATTCTACTACTCATCTGCGACGTCACAACGTAGCAGACAACTAGAACAGCATTTTTTGGAATTGGGATCCGATTTTGCAAAACGTTTTTTGCAAATATTGTTATTTTTTAATGGTTAACCAATGCGGTTAAGAAAAGATATGAACTTAATTAGGCGAAATCTCGAGATAGTGAAGGTGAACTTGCTCCACCCTCTTGATCTTTTAAGTAGAAAAATTTAACGGCATCAATGGCCCATTACAGAAGTAATCTGAACAAGTTTTATTCAAAATCGGTACAGTAGTTCTGCAGATATAAGGCGATTTAGAGGGCGACATCGAACATATAAAATTAGACATCCGAAAGATTTCCGTCCGGTTTTTTTGGTTCTTTAAGTATCAAAACGTTAAGATCCGGTGAAAACAGCAAATGCCCAAATCGGACCGATTAGAATATTTTCCCTTTTGTATCTATAGCTCTCCTATAGCGCTACCTAGACGCGAAAGTAATAATTTTATAATTAGTTAAACAGAGGCCTAAGTTTACGTATGTTTTGTATTATACAAATTGTAAAAAGCCAATTAAAACCGTAGTAAAAACAAAGGTCGAAACAATATATTTCCTGTTTAAGCAAAACTTTATTTGAATATTTAAAATTTTTTAAACGGTGTATTAATTTGTTTTTTAGATTGCCTATTGCGGAAGTAAACAGTCCGGAAATTTATACATCTAAAAACCGATTTTCGAATTTTATATTTGTGTGTGTGTATTTGTTTGTTGTTTTTCAATTTTTTTGTGTACAGTTACTTTTAATTTAAAATTAAATCGATTACAATCGTTAAATTTTTTTACACAATTTTTTCTAAGAAAAAGTCTTACATCTTAGTTTGAATTTTATCCGATTCTTTTCGTTTTGAATATATGAGAATAAAAGAAGATTAAAGGGTTTTTAATTTAAGATACCTTCCAGGCAATTTTATCTTAACGTTCGTTAGTAACAGAAAGGATGAACCGGCAGATTTCTATAACGTTAACGCTAAGGGATCAATCCGTTTCATAAACATTGAGTAATGTACTTTTCGCTTGAAGCTTAATTCATTATACTGTTTTCACGATTCGACTAGAAATTTTAATTAACTTACCGATCGACTGGTACAAGGAAAATCGGATGAATTGTAATTAAAAAATAGTTAAGCTTTTAAGCATCGTAATATTTAATGTATTTTTAATCTTTTACGTAATTATTTTTTGAAATCGTACTGCTTGTTACATTAACTAGCGAATAAATTAATAAATTATTATCGCTAAACGGAATTAAGCAAAAATTATAAATTTAAAAAAATTGCAACGTAAAGGAATTTTTTTAGGGATCACTTAGAATGTAAACACATTTAAGGCTGTAATATTTATAACTTTGTGATTGTTCTGGCAAAACAATTTCTCATTTATTCCTTAACGGAATAAACCACTGTGGATTTATAAAATTTATTTTTGTTCACATTCTACAAACATCACTCTAATATATATTATATATATATTTTTTTTTTAATTGCTAAAAAACCTTTTAATCGTTTTCCATTTAAAATTTACTTTTCATTTTTCAGGCTATTAACATTTTTCAGTTCAGACATCAACGGTTAAGGATCGTCTATTTTACTCTTTTAAACTGGTATACTGGTATAAACTGGTATATAGAGT
This sequence comes from Lycorma delicatula, assembly GCF_047948215.1. Lineage (NCBI taxonomy): Eukaryota > Metazoa > Arthropoda > Insecta > Hemiptera > Fulgoridae > Lycorma > Lycorma delicatula. The sequence continues at coordinate 129,443,336 of NC_134461.1, read as the reverse complement.
AAAATACCCGTAAACTCTTAAAATAATATTTTCTTCAAAAAATGATTACTCAAACGTATAAAAATTGTCACAATCAAAAGTTATAGGCGAACCTTATGAGATATTTTAATGAACTTCGATGGAAATGTACCGTACACAATATTTTTTACAAAATAAAGGAGTCTGAAAATTTTACGTTTGAAAATTCCAAAACTGCGTCCAAATGGGCGCCGTTTATAATAATAATTTAAATAAATTTTTTAACGTTAACAGCTTCGTAAAAAATGACAATCCTGAAAACGTATAGACCCTCTTAAAGAGTAACAAGTATCTCACAGCAGGTTTATTAAAGAAAGACGGTTAAAGTTATTTTTACTGTTTTAGCCCGCCTATCTAGTCTAGTGGTTAACTCGTCGTCACAAAATCAGTTGTTTAACAGCTGATTTTTAAAGTCGAAGTTTCGGAGATTCAAATACATATAAAAATTAGTCGCTTTTTTGGAATTTTAGTATTAGACAGTGGCATTTTTCACACACGCTACAAATCATTCATCTCATCCTCTGAAGTAATGCATAACTGTGGACTCAGAGGTTAAACAAAAAAAAAAAAACAAAAAAAAGTATTAGACAGTGGATATCGATGTACTTCGGCGGTTAGGGTTCAATTAATCACACGTCTCAAGAACGGAATTAAAAATAATTAACAATAATTTCTATTATTAGTAAGATACGTGAACAGCAAATTCGATTAAAATATCTCAGTAAACATTTATCGAAAAAACACAAAATGGAGCGAGATTTTACCATACATTCACGATTCAATTTTTATTCGTGTACTAAATGTCCTGCATTTAATAGATGAATTTTACATTCCTTACTTTTATGTCCTTTATCGGTTCTTTACGTCTGGCTCAAATTTATCCCAATATAATTAAAAAATGATAGTTTTACCGTAAAATTTGTAATTGTTTTTGAAAAAAACTTTTACAAATTATGAGGGGGTGTGTTATAAAATTCAAATTGATCGGAAAAAAATATTAAGCGAGCATTATAGTATCGTATCGTTTAAAATATTTTATCTCAAAGCGGGCGATAAAGCCCCCTCGTGAGCGCTGGAGTCTTAAAGGGGAGCGGTAGAAGATCCACAGAAAAGTGGGGACGTTCAGGCGGTTAGGAACGCGATGGCTGATTAAAATAAAGCTAAGTTATGTTTTCCTGATATTTCGAACTAAAATTAAATTCCTCTTACACTAGCACAAAAATTAAAGGGACACCTATATTTTTAGATAAAAAATTATTGTATTCAAACTATTTTAATCCTAAAACCAAAAAGAGAAATCGACTGGATATTACCGAACGGGGCGACTTACGGCTGTTTTTAAGTAAATTCGAGCCTGATATTAACATACTCGTTAAAGCATATTAGATTCATCCTTCACATTAATGTAAGTGTAATTTTTCAATTGAAAGCTTTGTTTTAATTATTCTATTCTAATATTGAATATACTATCACTATTATTGTTATATAACTGAATAGAGAGAATTGTAATCTTTTTGAAAGCAATTTAAATAAAAATACTTCCAAATTTGATTAAATATATGTTTTAATTGCTCTCATTTAAAATGTAAGTTTCAACTCAGAAATAGGATATGCCATGTTTAAACATAATAACTGCAGTTGTTGTTTTTAGTGCGCGTCTTAAAAAGAGCAATAGAAATGATTATTTTTAACACATGGTAAGTTTAAAAATTTTGGAAGCGCTAAAAAATTTGTGATTCTCAATGTGGGCGGTGGGCGAAAATGAGTGACTTATATAAAAATTATGAATATCCATATCATCTAAACATTATTTCTATATGCAGTTTACTTTGTTAAAAAAAAAAAATATCAGCTTAATCGGAAAGGTAGTTTCTGAATCGGGTAAAAACAATTTATAATTTTCTTTCTGTCTTTAAATAACGTTATGAATTTAAAATACTTTAATAAATTATTTCAACTAAAAATAGTTTAATGCTGAAATTAATTAACGAATTCGTTATTAGGAAAAATGAGAAAAAAATAAATATTTTACCCGTAATTATAACAGCGTTATCATTTTTATTCATCGAATATTAATTTTCAAACGCTTTTTCTTGAAATATATTATTAATAATTAATTTAAAGCAAAATCAATTATTTTAATTTTTCATCTCTTCATTATTAATAAATCTTTCTGTTAAAATAGGTATAGATACTCTTAGAGGGAGATAAAAAAATATTCCTCTCTGCGGTTTTGATTGCTTTACACAATAATTCATTCGGAATACGTTCCGCGGTGTAATTTAATATCACCGCCGTATTTTCATTCGTTGAATTTAATTTATGCAACGATTTAAATTCCACAGATCAACTTTTTAAATACAGGTCTACAATCTACAGCTTTGTAACGTTTAGAAATCGTTTCATTATATTATTTAGTTACAGTAAATCAAATTGTTCTGTAATCTGCAAAATAGGATCGCTGGAAAACTGAATAAACAAATAATTACTCGCCTCAAAATATTAACCGATACATATATACAGAGTGATATTAAAGGATGGAAATGCCTACATATATTAAAACCGATGGACACATGGAGGTAGAAACAAATGCGGATCTGCTTAGTTACTTTATGAGGTGTTTGAAAAGCTTCTTTGCTATCTTGGATCCACCATATTGAATCAAATTTTTTTTTTAAATAGTAAGGTGAACGTACGATTCGTGATTTTAACTAAAATTTTACGAGAAAAACGTGGTAAATCCCGTTTCTCGATAAATGCCTTTGTTTTTGAGTTATTAGAAATTAAAGTTGCAAAAGGAATAATCGCGATAATAATAAAACGAGAAAAAACGCCCCGTAGTAACCTTTTTATCTCGTATTACCTTAAGAATTACATCCATTAACAAAGTTTAAACAGGAAACGTTGGAATTAAAAGGGTAAAACACTAATAATAACAGCCTTGACAATAATAAATAATACAATAAGCAATAATTTGGAACACTAATACAAATTAAATGGCTAGTTCAACTGGTATTATTAACTTCAATTATCACAATGTTTAATTTAAAAATTTACTTACATGTTTTCGGTTCTAAATAAATACAATAAATTTTGAAAGAAAAATAAACAATTTTAAACATTTTGAATTTTATATTACAAATTTAGATTAAATCAGCTGTTATTTTATAACGATGCAATTTTTATTAAGTTGATATAATACAAGTATAAACACACAAAGATGAAATTTAGGAAATGCTCCTATCCAAAAGATCTATTTTTTGTACGAGTATGAGAACATCACAACCAGAGAGGCCACACAAATATTTTAAATGGAAATAGTATGGCTGTGTAGCATAATTTCAAAAGGCACTAAATACGAAAAATTTAATATAAAAAAACTTCGGGTTACGACAACCCAAACCAAAATGGGTACTTACGTATTAAAACATATTAAAACATAGTTAATCGGATTTCGGTGGAAAATGAACAGTCTTTTTATTAATTTTAATAAATGATTATTTATATTTATTTATTTTATAAATATAATTTAACCAAACTTAACTTACATTCGCTTCGCTCGCTAACCTTGACTAATTAACAGGAGTGTTTTGATTATTTAAATAATAAATAATTGGCATAATTACTGAATTTATTAAATAAATACTCAAAAAATTACGGTGTTAATTAGTCAAGGTTAGCGAGCGAAGCGAGCGTAGGTTATTTATGAAATAAATAAATATAAATAACCGTTTAAATTCTGTTTTGAATCTGTTTTCGTCCATTTTCCACCGAAATCCGATTGACTACTTTGTTTTTAAATAAAGCTGCAGCTGCGGTGGCGTTAACACGTAAGTAGCCCAAAATGAAATAAATTAAAACGTTTTCATAGTTATTCCAAAAGTGGGTTATAGTACACTCAAGAAGTGGTCTCATACTAAAAAATAAATCGTTTTGAGGTAGGAGTGTTTACTAATTTATTTTTTTAGCCTTTTAATGTTGAGAAGTTACTTATGAGTCTTTGTAAACTACTTTTGAAAGCAGCAGTAAAAAACATAATAAAATGGCCTCTAATTTGGCTGACTAAGATATGGATGTGGTTTTGATAAAAAACTTTTTTTTCCGAAGTTGTTTTCTTCCGACGGTGCAACCTTATCGAAGAGGTATCTGTTGAGAGCCAGACTAAGTAATGATTCCTGAAATCAGTAATTGTTAAGGGCGTAGATCAGGAGGATTTAAACGGCCATATCAACATCACTCAATCTTGCACAGCTGAAAGCAATGGAAGACTACAGCTGTTGAGAAAATGTAGCTCTCTGAATTTTCATGTAATAAAGATGGAGACTTCTTCCTTGGTAAAATATTCCGGAGGTAAAAAAGTCCCCCGTTTTTTAGAAAACTAAAAAATAACATTCTACAAGTAGGAGCGTGGAATGTTAGAACTCTAAAAAAGTTTGATAGCCTAGAAAATTTAAAGAGGGAAATGAATAGGTTAAATGTAGATGTAGCAGGAATTAGTGAGGTTCGGTGGGAAGAGGAAAACGACTTTTGATCAGGTGATTTCAGAATAATTAACTCCGCGTCAAAAAAAGGGTAAGCATGAGTAGGTTTCGTAACGAACAAGAAGATAGTGAAGAGAGTAGAATATTTAAAAACGGATAGCGGTAGAATCATTGTAATCAAGATAAAATCAAAACCTAAGCCGACAACGACTGTTAACGTCTATATGCCTACAAGGATCAATGATGATGGTAAGGTAGAGTGTATACGAAGAAATTGACGAATCAATTACACACATAAAAGGGGATGATAGTTTAATAATAGTTGGAGAATGGAATGCAAGCATGGGAAAATGCCACGAAGGAAATATTGTGGGTGAATACGGGCTAGGCAAAAGGAATGAAAGAGGGGACTGAATTATGGAGTTTGGCGCGAAATATAATTTAGTAATTGCCAATACTCGGTTTAAAAATCATAATAGAATATACACATGAAAAGAGCTAGGTGATACCGCAAGGTATCAGATGGTTAAGCACAAATTTAGAAATCAACTTGTCGACTGCAAAGTCTATCCTGGAGTAGACATTGATAGCGACCGTAATTTAGTGATAATGAAATGTAGATTGGGGTTTAAAAACCTGAAGATTTTTTTTTTTTTTTTTTTTTTTTTTTTTTTTTTTTTTTTTGGTGAATGAACAAAATAAAAGGTTTTGTGAACAAAAACTTCGGACAAGAAACATTTGTTCCGATTAGCATCCTTTTCTTATATAGTATATTGTTTAACTGTACGGTTGGAATAGTATCAACCGAATAAAGTACCTATCATTTTTTTATTAATTTTTAACCAACTTGTTTTTGCAAAAGGTTTGAGAAGTAACTTAATAAGATTAGTTATTCATTTTTGAAATCTGTAAGATATCTCAACATCATCGTAATATTTGCTGAAAGTTTTCGAAATAAATAAACCGATTTCAAAAATTTTTTATTAAAAGAAAAACATATTATCTACTTTTAATGTTGTAAGTTTTTCTTTATTTACACTTCCAGCAAGAATAAATCTCGTGGGAAGTTTACATTTTTATTATAAAATTTAATTAGTACGTTTTTAATTACGATGAAATTTATTTATGAACAAATAATAATAAACAAGAAACAGAACGTAATTTCACTTTTAAATATTTTAGTGAACTGTTTTTAATTACTTCAAGAATTATTATGCTATTTATAATTTACTTTGCCAGTTTATTAATGTATAATAAAGTTTGTTTTATGTCGTACTGTATAAAACGGTAGCCCATTTAAATATATATATATATATATATATATATATATATAGCACTATCAAAGCTCTTACACGTGTTTTACTACATCATTTAAATGCATCACCTTGATTGCACAGACACCGTATATAACCGTACAGCTTTAGGAAATACAAACTCCCTTTACTATGCATTGTACTACATTAATTATTAAATATCTAATTTCAAACTTGCTTTAATGCGTATACATGTGTTTAAATTGTCGTTTACCGATGACTAAAATTCAGCAAATTCATTATTAGGTAATTACGTCGGTTATTTAATTTAAGAATCGAAATACTATATTGTTAATAACTAGCTAGTTGTAATATCCTACGAAATATTTTGACAAGCGTAGGATAATACTCTTCTTGATCATAGTTATTCCAGAAGCTATTCAAAATTGGTTCTGTACCGGTCTGATTTTTACAAAATTAAAATTAAACTTTATTGGTGCAAAACTCGTTGATTATCTTCTTCTTATTTTTTAAAATTAATAAGTCTTATTTGTTACACAGTGCGATCATTTTAACGTGAACATCATGATACTAATCAATATAGTTCCACTATGATCTATAATACTGAGACGCATTTCATTTGATTCGTGAAATGCGGTTATGCACAACTAGTAATATCTTAAAGCAAGTGTTGGAAATGTCTACAGTTTTCCTGAAAGCAGTTCCAAACCCTGCGCATCATATTTTTTGTCACCCTTCGTAGGACATCAGGGATAATGAAATTCATCTCTGCAGTAATGGCTCGCTCCAGGTCTTGTTCGGTATGCGGGTTTGCTCGATATACACGTCCTTGCATAAAGCTCCAGAGAAAAAGTCCGGTGTCGATGAATCAGGGGAACGAGGGGGTCACAGATCTTTTGAGATCATACGATTATTAAATATTTATTCTAGTAATTACATGGTGTTTTCGGATGACAGAACGTTGCCCTCCGTCTTGTTGCAGGTAACAATAGTGTTCATCAGGCGGAGAACACCCAAAAATTGCATAATTATATACTGGTTTGCCAGAGTGACAACGGTTTCATAAAAAAAATCTGATGTGGACACTACATGACTTCCTTGAACGCCTATTAAATTATATACATTTTTTTTTTTAATGAAAAGTACATAAAATATTATTTCATTAATAACTTTTGATATTTTGTCATTTTTTGAAATATTTTTATTGTTATTATTGAATTATTATTTATCGTAAAAACGTTTACAATCAGAGGTTAATAAATATTAATAAACAAATGTATTTAAATTAAAAAAAAGGGAGAAAGGAAAGTCTGATTTGAATTGGTGTGCTTTCCCCTTGTAAGATCCAAATATTTCATTAAATTAACATTTTATTTGGCTGTAACTCTGGAACCAATGAAAATAAGTACCACTTATGATATATCGTTGAAAAGCTCTTAATAAACACGTATTACTGCAGTTATGAAAAAATTCAAAATCCTATGTTTTGGATTTTGGGCTTTTTTGGACACTTTGGACGATTGCAATCAAAAGAGAAGGTTCACAACTAGATGTTACAGCAGTCCTAAATCTAAAATTTCAACATCCTACGGCTAATCAACATTCAGTTTAAAAATCATAATAGAAGATTATACACTTGAAAAAAGCCAGGTGATGCTGCAAGGTATCAGATAGATTATATCATGGTTAAGCAAAGATTTAGAAATCAACTAGTCGATGCAAAGCTTATCCTGGAGCAGAAATAGATAGCGACCATAATTTGGTGATAATGAAATGTAGATTGGGGTTTAAAAACCTGAAAAAAAGGTGTCAGATGAATCAGTGGAGTTTAGAGAAGGTTGAGGAAGTGGTGGTAAAGAAGAGTTTTGAGGAGGACATCGCAAGAGGTCTGAGTATAAAAGATTAGATAGAAACTGTAGAAGAAGAATGGGAGAATGTTAAAAAAGAAATTCTTAAATCAGCAGAAGCGAACTTAGGCGGAACAAAGAGAACCGGTAGAAAACCTTGGGTTTCAGATGATATATTGCAGCTGATGGGTGAATGTAGAAAATAAAAGATGTTTGCAATATGTAAAAAAAAATATTTTATGACAATTTTATTTTACTTATGACAATTCTACCGAACCGTAATATAAATGTTAAGGAAATTCAGAAAAGATTACAACCGGGAAACGTGTGTTTTTATTCCACAATTAAGATACTAATTTCTCCTTACTTCCAAAACGGGTTAAAATTATGATATATAAATAATCATCTTACCGATTGTCAAATACGGTTGTGAAACATGGTCATTGAGGTTTAAATTTTTTGAGAATAAAATTTTGAGAAAAATATTTGGTTCTGTAATCGACCAAAATACTGGGCAGTAGTGGAGGAAACATCACAACTTTGAGCTGCGTAGGTTATATTTGAATTTGTATGTAATTAAAGTTTTTAAAAACCGTATATTCCGCTTGTCGGGGTAAGTTACGCTGAAGGAGCTGTTATAGTTTTAAGTGGGTGATCAACAGAATGAGACATTTGGGTAGATTCAGACGATATTTGGAAGGTAATATTTGGTATAATCTGGTGAAGTCGGGTGTAGAGACCGCGACTGGGTCGGGTTGGATCAAGGTAGGGAAAATTAGTAGATCTTTATTTGTGCCGCTAAAGATTTTCGAATTTTTGAAGCCGTGAAGTAAATAATAATAAAAAACCCAATTTAGTTAAAGATTATATCAATAGTAGTCATACCAAGAAATTGTAATGTCGTGTAAAATTTTTAAAAACTTCTCGCCAAGTGGACCAACTTAGATCAGGCTGAGATGGTGCCCGAAAACACCGAAGCCGACGTGATCACAAAGGACAAACGAAGACCCATAGTGATACCACTGGAAGGACAAAGAATAGTGTTACGACCGGCGGTTAAGTACCTAGGCATCTGGATATACGCCCGGGTTCGTTTCGGCACACACGTAAAGGAGGCATGTGGAAAAGCAGAAAGAACAAGGAAGTTAGTTGCTGCCCTTCTCCCGAACTGCCATGGCCAGAGGCAGTAAAGGAAGAAACTACTTGTAAGCGTAAACTACGCATTCAATGCTACTCTACGTAGCGAGGTATGGGGGGAGTAACGAATTACCAAAAGTGCAAAGGCACGATGGTCCTTACACGGGAGGTACTGCCTAAGAATCACAGCGGCATACAGGACCGTGTCGAAGGATGCGATAGAAGTACTTGCGGGAATCCTTCCTATAGATCTGGAAATTGAAATACGGATAAGATTACGTGAGCTTGGCGCCCTCTCTCCCACAAACAGAAGAAGATGGACACGCACACTCACGGAGGAGATGGAGAACAAGTGGCAAGAACGGTGGGACGGAAGCACAAAAGGCAGATGGACACACCGCCTGGTGAGAGATGTAAGGCGCTGGCGAGGGAGAGCTCATGGCTCGGCGGATTACTGCCTTTCCCGGTTTATGGCGGGCCATGGGGGATACAGAGCATACCTTCATAAGTACAGCCTCGACGATGAACAGATTTCCGGTATGCGAGGAGGAGGAAAAGCCATACCACGTGTTCTTCCACTGTCCGAGATACGAAGGACATGGAACAGAGCTACTTGACATACTAGGAGGGAAGTGATGTTCCAACCTGAGGAGCTGATGGATATAATGATAGAAAAGAAATAAAACTGGAAGGCGATCACTGCAAATGTGAAAATCATGATGAGAGACCTCCAAGCATGGGAGTCACGAAACAATAGGCGGCGTCGGAGAGTGCTGGTGCGGACTGGTTTGCGAGTCACGTACAGTCCGTAGTCGTTCGCGACTAGGGGGTGCCCCGTACATGTGGGGGTCGCCTTGACGTAAAGAGGCCGCGGACACTCCGCTCCCGTATCTGATGGCGTCCGCAGGTAGTATAAGGGGTATATATATGTCCCAGGTTAGTTTATGATGAAAGTTTGCTGTACTGATATGATGTAATTTTTTTTTTTATATATTTGAGTAATTTGCTTGTGATATATATTATATATTTCTGATCTTGGGCTAATTCCAATTTTCTTGGGGTCTTATTATAGTAGGTGGTATTTTGTATCTTCTGCATTCTGTGAGGGTTTGTTGCTCGGCTGCAGATTTTTTTTTCTATGTTTATATTGTTGTGAGACTTGTTTTCTTGAGTTTTTCTTCTCTTTTGTTTGTATATATTGTGTGAATTTTTTCACGGTATGTAGTTTGAAGTATGTAGTTTCATAATCTGTTTTCTGTAGCTTGATGTATGGTAATGTATCTTGTTTGCTGTTGTTTTGCTGTAACTGATGTGTATCTGTTGATTTTTCTATTATAATGCGATTGCACTATGATGTATGAGTGTGTGAGTAGGCGTGTAATCCCCTTCCAGAAGGGATGCTTGGTTAGCGGTTCTAGGAAGGGTGGTAGCCAGGGGTGACGGTTTAGTCGGTAGTGCGCAGGTTTACATACGCATATTAATAACATCTTGCGGTACCTATTAGCGAGCCCGACACTGCTTAGACGTCCGTAAATGGGATTCCCCACCTCTTTAAAAAAAAAATTAATTTCTTTTGAAATCTTTTTGGAAATGTTGTTTGGACTTTAGGAAAATTAAAAAAAGAAAAATAAGACTTCTATGACAGTTTAACGTGAATTACTAAGAGCGGCTTGTTTGTGCATGTGGACCGTTATTAAAAACGTAAATATCCGTTGCCAACGGCTGCTAGGCAAGGCAAGTTCGAGCGCGGCAGGTAAATTCTTGCAAAGCCGTGCGCGGCACACAAGGTGCTTACTTTTGAACAGTGTTGTGCTGCGTATGTAAGCGATCCAGTTTGTTATTCAGTGCATATACCGCGGCTGCATTTATTTTAATTCATAATGTAATTGATAAAAGAAATAAATATAACCACTCATTTTGGTTCAAGCAACCGGAAACGATTTCAGTGTGTTAATATAGCATTAAAAACATGATATATAAACCGACTGAAAGCACAGTAAAAAACTGAAGCCGAATAACGAGAGATGACTTTGATACGTTATGCCTCATCGACTGAAACCGAAGTAAAAAAGAAATGAACACAAATCATTTGTACAGGAAGCTTAAAAGTTAGTTATTATTTACGATCATTGAAGACAGCTACACAAATTAGTAATAACTTTCCTATTAATTAGGCTTCTTCGTGAAGCCACATATTCCGTAGAACGAAGTATATTCACTATATGAAGTAGTGATATATCACTACTATATAAAGTTTTGAGATGTTCAGTCGAATAAGCATTTTACACTTCTCGCTATTCATTTCTTGCCCGCGTCAAAAAAAAAAAAAATACATATACTACATCCGTCCACGATGTCTACTGTTCGAAGTGAACTCCGTTTGCCGCTGTCTAAAATCTAACAAAAGTGCTCGCATGCTCGAGCACGTTAGTGTTCGGTTTGCCACGCGAGGCAGCATGTTTCCAGCGTACGCGAGAAACTTTTCAAACTTGCCTCGCGAGTTAAATATTAGTCGAGTATACGTTACCCTAAGCAACGTATACTCGACTAATATTTATTAAAAGTTCGCATCCCCCTCGGTTCCGCAATCATCTGTTCACGCCATGTGAAAGTAGATCGTAAAAATATAAGATAATGCATTACTGTATACACATATATTATTAACGTATACGATAAGACAAAAATCTCAATATATTCTTGTGACTGTTGTAATAACAAACAACACTCGTCGAGTAGATTAAGGAGAAATAGTGAAGTACGTATATATTAATATGACAACTGTAATTTTAAATTTGGAAATTAATTATCGATTATTTATTTATCCTGTAAATTAGCGACATAGGAACTTTAGAATTTGAACATTAGCGATAGAGGAACTTTTAGAACTCTAATTCTAAAATATATAAACGATCCATTTTTTATAACCATCGCAGTAAGAAAAAAACGTACTTTTGTCTGTATAGACATTCGATGTCCTTATATAAGTCCAATTTTTGATAAAAAAATCTTTTATAAAACATGAAAAAAAAAAATGTTAAAAGCGGTACTCCTACTTGCACTGTATCTCTTTGATTAGTCTCGTAGACTAACGTTCTACATTCGGTAACCGGGTAGTACTTCTTTCATTCTCTCTATAATCTATTCACTAGGAAATTTATCAGTAGGTAACATTCATAACAATGAAAATTCGCTTCTTATTAGCAAAAACACTTTTAAACATCTTAGCCCGATAAATCCTTGAAAATTATATTTAAAAAATAATTTATCATATTATCCTTACATACCTCTGCATTAGTCGACTAAGACACGTCTGAATTATCTATCCTTACTGGTACTGTCTGTTTACATTTGGTGCACAGTCTCCTGGGATGTACCGGGCGGTATAGATTAGTATTGTTTGATTATTAAAAGCAGGACAACTGACTGAATATTCACGTTTAATTGTGAATGTAAAACCAGTGAAAATTAATTATTACGTTGTGTGAAATAGGCAATCATATATATATATATAAAATGAATGTTTGTGTGTTTGTCCCGTATGCATTCCTATACCATTCATCCGATTGCTATGAATCTTTAAACTTGATTGAGTTGTTATGCGCACGCCCCATGAAGGTTTCTGAGTTAGTTTGGACCGCTAGGTGGCCTGGGGGTCGTTAAAAAAATACATCCGCTAGATGGCGCTGGGGGTCAAGATATTTCGAAAAATTGTATTTACGGTCCGATTTGGCTCATACTCACAATATATATTAGTTACGTGAAAAGAAATATTTTTACGGAAAAGGGGAGAAGGGAAAAAGGGAAAGGCGTGAAAATTGGAAGAGGGAAAGAGGGAAAGAGGGGAAAAAGATAAGGTTAAATTTTGCCATGATCCGTAATGTTCGATTGTTTAATGTTTTATCAAACTTTTATTTGCGTTCGTTTAATCTATATATATATTCAAATATAGCAGTAGCGAAGTATCGCCAAGATTTTAACTATACCAGTATCTTAAAACCGTTTAATTTTTTCAGCTTGAAATTGAACTGATTTTAGGAAAATATAAATTTATTCATTTTACATTAATTTAATTTTTATTTAGTAAACAAATTTCAGACATATTAACCTGAAGAGATATTATAAGAAAGAAAAGTTAAAATATTATTTTTCTGAAATTAACAAATATTTTTCTATACAGACGATCCTTGAGATTAATAATTTGAATTTTTAGAATCTGTTACGCTTTGTAGAATTAAATAAAACTCGCTTTCAGGTGAATGTTGAAAGTCGATGTACAATATTATATTTAACTCGGTGAAAAGGATAATAGAAAAACGTTTGTCTTTTTTATCTTTTTAAGAAAAAATGAAAAAAAATTACGAAATTGTTGTTACTTCAAAGATCGGTTGTAACATTTATAAGTAACTTATGTTTCCGTTGATTGTAACAGGAAATGTAAAAATTGTTATTGAAGTACGGTAATTCAAAAAATTAAAAATAACTTTTCCAACAATCACATCGATATAAAAGCGAGAAATTAGGAAAAACAAGTGGCAGTGTAAAATGAGTGAAATAATCACTACATTTTAATCTTTACTCGGAGAAATCTATAAAGAAACCGAAGAAAAATGCTCGGACTTAAATAACAATCAAAAGAGTAAAATATACTAGTTGAAAATGGAAATAAAAAGAAGAAATGAACGGTAAAGATTCACGGCTAAGAGAGAAGGAGATAGAGTGAGACAGAGGAGCGAGAGAGATAACTGGTGGGATGGAGGGGGAAGATCCATTTTAAAAATAATTAAGTAATTAAATGTTTGAAAAGAAAAATAATTGAAGAATGATGTACAAACAAGTTCGTTCACGAAAAAAATTTCTGTTACTGTTAAATATACCGTATATTCATAAAGAGTATGTAACGCTCTTTATGCCAGCGAAATGTAAATAAAGTCAGAATTACACGTTATTTTTTGCTATATTTTTATTATTTAATCAATATATTTTTTCTCATTTTTCTTTTAACACTGACAAATAATGTTTTAGTTGAAAAATAACTATCAAAATAAATTATATAACGTATTAAAATATACGGTTATGTTTAAATAACTTTAAAAACCGGGAAAGATATAAAAATTAAATTTAGTTTAATTTAATTAAACCTACCTCGAAAGGTTCCATCTATCAGTTTGAGAGTATTACCTGCTCAAGCCCCACGAGAGGCAAATTGGACATTTAAATTAAATAGTTACGATTAGCAATTTAAAGGGCATTAAAAACGATTTTCAGGTTAAAAACTTCAGGCTACGATAACCCTAACCAAAATGGTGACTATTTAATATTTTTCACTTAATTCAAAAATGGCCTCCGGAGTGCACGCCAGCACGCCAAGTAACGATTACATTTGTTAAATTGTATTTTTTTTTGTGTTTCACTATTTAGCAGTGATTAAAGAAATAGTGTAGACCACCTTTGAAACTAGCCGTGAAAAATATTAAATGGGCGCCATTTTTGTATTACACTAGGTTCATAGATACGTAAATTAAACGTGTTAAAATTATTTTTCACAACCCACTTATCAGTTTGAGATTCTTTAATTCATCCTTCCCCCAAAGGAGTCTTCTCGGCGGCTTAGGATGCGATATATCGTACCATACAAGTAGATCATTTTTAGAAAGGAACGTTTGTTTAATTTCATTTTTCATATTGAACGGTTGAGAAGTTTTTAAGGATTTCCATACTTTATTGAACACACACACATATATATATATAAAACTTTCAAACTTTCGTTTGTTTTACTTAGTTTTATATTTTAATAATACTTTTAATATTTGCTTAAAAATTTTGAACCACTAAGTCGATCTGAATGATTGTTGTACCACTGTTTTTATTACACATTGAGGAAAATTTAAGAGGTTTTTTTTTTTGTTAGATAACTTCAATACAGAATGAAGAGTATTTAAACAATATATTGGAGGACTAATAGTTTGAGTCGCTGACTAAATCACATTTTTGTATAGTATTACGCATGAACAAGACAACGTAATTTATCGACAGTAGAAACTTGCAGAATAATCTTATTTTAACCAAATAGCAATTTATATGACTCAAATTTTAATTGTTTGTTACGTCTTCATTTGAATATTAATCATTGAACCCTCGTGACGAAAAATAAATCTATTAATCTTTTTAATGATTTTCTCTTTTTTTACCACTTTAATGTTCAGATTCCATTTTAATAAAATAATTTCAACAAATACTCATAAAATTTGATTACCCGATCGTTTGAGGCATTCTTTTTCGTTTCCGAGTACAAGGACCTTCCAATATTTATTTCGAATCCTCTTTTTTTAAACAAAGATTAATTTTTTATTGATTTACTAACTGGAAATGAATAAATTATTGAAAATAAAATTTTATATTGCAACAGCAGCGTAGAATATTTTTAAATTTTAAATTGGGTTTTTCCCCGCCTATTGTAATTAAACATTTCATCAGATATGAACTAAATAAAATAAAATTTTTAAAACGATTTCTGAATTCTTTTTGAAATTTTGACAGAGCTTTTGTTTTTGGTTGATAATGAACAGAATTTAAAATATTAAAATAACAGAAATATTAAAATTTAATATTTCTTAAAAATATTAAATTTTAAAGTAAAAGAATGATTCATACAATTTTTTTCTTCATAAGACTTGATTTTTCTTACAGTATTTTTATGTCTGACGATCACAAACAGTACCCTCAAAACCATTCTATTTTATTTTATTATTATTATTATTATTATTACTTTTTTTTAAATCGTTTAGAGCACTTCCATAATCGGTTGCAATTTAAAAATCTTGATCGGTGTGACTACATGTAGATCCTAGATCTAATATTAAACTAATTATATATTTTTTTTTTTCTTACCAATAAATTCACTAAATAAGCTCAAAGTTCGTACATGGAAATTTGGAATCGTTATTTTTGTAGCGTATAAAATATATTATGTCTGATCTGGGATTCGAACACAGGACTTTCCGTATGAAAGACATAGACACGACCACTTTATCGTGAGTTTGTAGGGTGATGGAATGGGTAGTGAGTCTAACAGAATGTGGAGGGTCTTGTTATTTAAAAAATAAAATAAGTTTCTATCACTACACGAGTTATATATATATATTTTTTTATCCATGTATACAAACACACACATAAAATACTTCCGTTGTCATTTTTAATGTTTAAAAAAAAAAAAATTTACTCTGTTATTGGATTTAAAAATAATAATAATTAAAGAATTTTAACAAAGCCTGAATTTATCTGAATCAATGTAAAGATATATATCGGGTCAAATATTTTCGTTAACATTTTCTGAATTATTTTGTAGTAGTCATTTTTTATCTTTAGCATCTTCACGAATTTACTTTAGTAATATTTCACGCATTTATATTTTATACTTAACCCACCGGGATGACTAGTCGTCATAAATCGGCAATTTTGAAGTCAAGAGTTCTTTTCTCAGGTTCAGAATTTATAATAAAGGTAGTTGTTTATATTCGGATTTGAATACTAGATCGTGGATACCGGTATTCTTTGGTGGTTGGGTTTCGATTACCCACATGTCTTAGAAAACATCGGCTTGATTTGGTTCAAGATTACACATTAACCGTTACGATTACATTACAGTGATAAGTCGCTAACAACTTTAATTGTCGATACTGTATACTAATGACTATAAATAAAAATATTTTTTTTAAATGTGTGGACTTATATTACATCTTTTTTTTTTAACTTTACATTTAATTATACATTTTCTGTTGCTGCATTGAAAGGTTTTACTTGATGTAACCAGACAAATGCTGCGGTAGTTTTTTTAGGTAAATTTCATAAGAAAGCTACTTCTTGTAACGGGTACCATGATTTGACTTGCGGAAGATTTCGACATATCTTCGCGTTTTACATCCCCCAAACCCCAAAACCACCGTCAGCTCAAAAGTTTATATATATATATATACACATTTCACTTTCTTGTGAACACGATAACTGCCGTAATTTTGCGCCAATCACCTTCAAATTGATACATAAAATATAACGACCCAAAATCTCGTTGAAGTTTCTTAATGGGCAAAATCGGACCATGGGGTTGGAAATGAAGGGGGCTTTTCGAAAAAACAAAATATCGCTATAACTTTCTTATAAATTAAAATATCGAATTTGTTTAAAGTTCCTAATATTCTTTGGATAAGGGCCTAAAACTTGTCTAAGTAATGAATTTTGATATAACCAACCAAAGGGTGGAAAAAATGGGGTTTTGAAAACAAAAATAATCATACTTCCCTTAATAGGCACAGTATCGAATCGGTTTAAAGTGGTCGTTAGTCCTCTAAACATTCCCTAAAATTTTGTCTGTTACAATTTTTGGTATGACCAACCCTTACGGCAAGGGATGATCAAAATGTTACTGGAATTGTAAGAAGATGGGGCTTGTCGTATGCTAAATATGTGAAACTTTTTTCACACGCCACCGTCGTCGTATTGAGTAAATTTGATGTTTTTCTTAACTTAATGGTGGAAATATTTTTTATACCCTACTTAGCATCGGCGAAATCTACCTCCGCCTTCCGGCGTGGCAAAAGGTTTTTTTTTTATCTGTGATGTAGCATTTCTACCTATCCGTGATCAAAATAAAAAATTTATTTATTTAACTCAGGTTGTAGAACTTTCGTATTTTGTTGAGAATAAAACAACAGGATAGAAGTTAAAAGATGAAGAAATTGTATTAAAAAATTAATATAGAATTATCCTTATGAAAACGGTACAAAATGAGAGGAAGTAAACTGAAAATATTTCTAATCAACAATACGGAAAAGGATGTTGTTGATTTTTCAATTACAAAACGCATTTTTATTTCGATTACAACATAAATCAGTTTGAAATGTTTCACCAACAATAAACACGTATGCGTGAAATAACAATGTAACAATAACATGATATTAATTAAAAGAATTCTGTTTATTGATATTTATTTTACGTATTACCCGGCATTAAAGTATCGTATAATGCAGTAATAAAACTTTGCGTTTTGTTTATTCATAGGTAACTTTATGTTATCCGACAAAAAAGGCATGAGAAAGCATTAAAACGAATTGCAATTGCAGTCCTTGTGCAATATGCGGGAGAATGAAAAATGAAGGACGTTTTATTCATTCTTTCTTATTGCATAATGTAATACCTTCTGCTATAGTTCATCATGAACTGCATTATATATTTATACCTGCTCCAGATGGTGAATTTTTACATTATATATATTATTT
Organism: Lycorma delicatula; assembly: GCF_047948215.1. Lineage (NCBI taxonomy): Eukaryota > Metazoa > Arthropoda > Insecta > Hemiptera > Fulgoridae > Lycorma > Lycorma delicatula. The sequence continues at coordinate 129,425,307 of NC_134461.1, read as the reverse complement.
CTCACGGGTATTTTAAAAATTAAATCATGATACAAGGTTAAAACAATTATGAAAAACTAGTTTCGTATAATATTCAGACCAACAACCTTTTAAAATTCTTCTACTAATCGTCCATAACTATCCATTTATTACATCGGTTGAATCTCTATTGCTATTTTACTAGGAAACAGAAGCCATTTAAACATATATATATATATATTTTTTTAAATCTGTTACTAATGAACTCACTTATTATCTTAAGTACGTATAATGTGACTTGATAATTTTAGAAAAATTTACACGAAACAGACAAAATGAATAAATATTTTATTCTGATAGGTACATAATAATAATAATACCTGGTGAACAACGTAAAACCGATTCGATGCAAACTAAACAGATTTGGGACACATAACATATTATGAATGAAATGAAAAAAATGAAAACCTAAAAAATTTATAACTTGTTTTCACATCAGCAAAAGTTTGTATATTTAGCATATTTTTACAAAAGATATTCCAAGTAAACGGCCAACACAACGAAGAACTTTTGCGTTCAAGTGATTATTGGGAGCAACCTGACGCAAAACGTTGTTGTCAATTACGTCGATTTTTTGTTAAATGTACGCCTTCAGTTCATTAATTGTATGAGGATTCTTTACGTTAAACTCTATCCTTCAAATAGCCGCAAAGGAAATAAAAATCGCAACGAGACAAATCTGGGAAACGTAGAACCCACCATCTTCTGCTGATAGTAAAAGCCTCATAAACGCGTGCTAGTGAATTGTTTTATGTGCGATACGTTGCTGCTCCTTATTCAAAAAAGCCATACTCTTTTAAACGATCTGTTTATTGAGCGTAGAATTCTTCGTTACACTTCTGAATGACAGTCTCCAAGAGGTGTAAGTTGGACAAGGGGCTTACAACCCGTCTCCGAAAAACGTTTCTGGTTATGAAACCTAGCAAAACCTCGGATCGGACTGGAAAGACGATATTAGAAATAGAAAAGGACATGATATAAGATTAGGACGTTGGAATGTTTATAGTTTTTACAGACCAGGTGTACCGGACAATCTGCTTGTCAGAACGTAGACATACAGAATAGATATTTTAATATTCAGGAGGTTAGACGGTTGAGTGATGGGACTTTTTCTTCCTGATGAGGGGGGAATCCCATTTACAGACAAAGTGTCGGACTCGCAATAGGTTCCGCTAGTTGTTATTAAAATGCATATGTATACCTGCGCACTACCGACTAAACCTAACCACCTTATCGACTCCTCATCCTGAGGCCGGATCCGCGATCAAGCACTAAACGGCCCCGGGAGGTGCCTTTGGACAAGGGAGAATCCGGAGTCTCCGTGTATCATCACCGCCGCCCACCTGCGCAAGCGCGGACGAACGACGGCTCTGTAGGGAGTTGTCCTTCACTCCCTCCCTTGATTTATTACTTGACAGTTGGAGGATACGGAAGATAACACAAGATACAAGGTACTACAAATAGAGTAAGAGAATTTTACAGGAATGTCAAGGTCAGAAAAAAGGCTTTCAACCGAGGTCGAATATATTCAGAAGCAAACAGAGTGAATTATTGATTAGTAAGAGGAACAATACGGATAGGTTGCAAGAATACTTCCAGAACCTGCTAAATAGTATCAATTATTGAAATAGAATGTCAAATGGAGGAAGTAGAGGGCACTGAACCTAATTTGGAAGAGTTAGTCGAAGCAATAAATCGACTGAAGAATAACAAATCGCCTTGTTCAGACAACAAAACGAGCGAACTTATTAAAAAAAGAAGAGATATTACAAAAAAGAAAATATATGAACTTATATTTACTATATGGAAGAACCAAGCAGTCCCAAAGGACTGGAGTGAAGCGGTAGTGGTACCGATTCATAAGAAAGATCGAAAGGATGTTTGTAATAATCATACCTGTAGACGGATCTCTGTATTTAATACTTGCTACAAACCTTTCTCTGCCGTAGTATTATGGAGGTTACTGTTGTACACAGAGGACAGGATTGGTGAACGTCAGAGCGTGCTTTTACTAAAAACGATCGTTACTGACCGACTATTCATTGTGCTTCACTTGTTGGAAAAAAGCAGAGCTTATATTTAATATTTGTATACTTTAAAAAAGCCTGATAGGAACAAGGGTGTGGAGTGCAACGGTGGAGATAGGAATATCTAGGAAGGCGGTGAAGTTTACCAAACCGTGTTCGGTTCCATTTGTATTTGTGTTTATCTCCATTTATATCTTTAACTTAGCTCTGGAAAATATAGTACATGGAATGCTCTAGAGGGAAATAGCGGTAGCAGTTTTTACCTGTTGGTGTATGTCGATGATTTTCACGAGGAAGAAAAGTCACTTTATCGTTATTACAACGTCGACCGTTTTATGGTTTATTTTGAAAGGTATACTATACGCGGTTCGCTCCTAATTTAATATTTATATGAGTTTTTTTTTTTTAATCAGGCCATTATTCAAAGAAGGTAGAAATACACTAATAAAACTAAACTAACCCGTACGTCTATTAGTTAATAAATTAGTTTGCCGTAACTACGTAGGGCAAACAGTGGGAGCTTCAAAATAGTGCTACATATTACGAGTATATTCATTGTATAATTATTTCCGATCTTTTCCATTCCAAATTTTAAATTTCACAAACGTAAAAATTATTTTAATAAAGTTTTCTTAAGAAATTCACTCTCTTAAAAAAAAAAACCAAAAAAGAACACTATCCTTTCCTTTCTTAAATTTTCCTGCTTTTAACTTCACTTTTGCTTACTACAACTTGATTTATTTAGTATCTGTTCCAATAGACATTTAGAATACTTATTAAATATATACCTTATACGATAATAGTATATCTTAATCCAAAAGTCCTTATAAGATAAGGATATGCTTGTTTTTATACGATAAGAACAATGTAACTTTATCAGTACATTGATTACTCTGATAAATAGATTCGTGTTTACAAATTTTCTAATACTCATCAATAATATTTTTTATTACATTTTTATAATGTAGATGGCATTTTTTATTTAGACAGATGCCTATTTCAGAAGGCAAGTCCTTTTTTCTTTTTTTCCTGTTTAGCCTCCGGTAACTACCGTTTAGATAATACTTCAGAGGATGAATAAGGATGATATGTATGAGTGTAAATGAAGTGTAGTCTTGTACATTCCCAGTTCGACCATACCTGAGATGTGTGGTTAATTGAAACCCAACCGCCAAAGAACACCGGTATCCACGATCTAGTATTCAAATCTGGAACTCTCGACTTCCAAATCAGCTGATTTGGGAAGACGCGCTCACCACTAGACCAACCCGGTGGGTTCAGAAGGCAAGTCCTACCGCATCCTAATTACATCCGTCGTATCTCACTTATGACCGCGTCGATAATCGTCTTTCTTATTTTATTGTAACATTTACTTTTTCATTAGTATAATGCGATTATAAATTTATTAACCGAAGGTAAGAACACGATAGAGCCCATCGATCTAAAAATTTATTTACAAATAAATTAATGTCATTTGTGAATATGAGATGTGTTGTATTTCCTTTAACATTCGCATAATCACTCGGCAATATCTGTGGTCATTTCCTCTTCCAGATAAACAAATTTATTTTTAGTAATGTTTTTACGAATGAACATTTAATTATTCACAATTAATTAAAAATCAGATTTTTAATTTTAAAACTCAAAATTTCAATCTCTAAAATTAAACACAGACGCTATTTGCACAAGTCTCCGTGTATTTGCGTGCGTATTATAAATTGACATAGTTATTGAGCGTTGGTGAAATTTATTTTTTATTTTTAAAATACATATTTATGTGCGAACGGGTGCGAACTTCACTCCTAATTTAATATTTACATCTTTGAAATAAAAATAAACTTTGTATCTTATGCGTATTAAATATTCATTTCAAAAACGAACGGCTTATAAAGTTACTTTCCTTCCTATAAATATATCCTTGTTTAATAAACAAACTTTCACGGAGTTTCTGTAGCTTTGGAGGAGGCTTAAGGCGTTGGTTGCTTCGCTGAGGTTTCCACCCTTCTCAATTTACGCCTTTAGGAATTTTCTTACTCGGTTCCCGGCCGTACGATATATTACGAAATAAGGTCAGAATAATCTTCTCTTTCCATGAAAAATTTTAATTTATCTGGTTTTCAATAAGCGCTATTAATTTTGGAACGTAAATATATATATATATATATATATATATTTTATTGGTTATTTTTTTAATATTTTAAATTACTATGTAAGTATTATCTTAACTGATTGTAAATTAAATAGGTAAACCGATATGTATTAGCTTATTATACACCTTCTCTATTTATTAGGAAATAACATTTTGAATTCTTTATATTTTGTAGAATAGTAACGATGCCATTTTATATTCTTAATTAATTTTTTCTCAGAAATGTTCGCATTTATTGAAAATTATCACAATACAGGATTCTGTGAAAAAAAAAACATTTTTAATGGATTCTTTTTCAAATTTTATTAGTTTTAACGTTTTTCGTTCTTAAAGACTTTCTTATTTTATAACCTACATGACTATAAATATAACATTAAAAAAGAAATTAAGTTACACTTCTCAAGTTGAAAACAACGTTTTTCAATTAAACTGATAAGAGACTAACAAAAAGATATACTAGTCAAAAATGAAAAAAATCTTATGTCATTCAATTTATATTAAAATTAATTAAATATTTTTTACTTCCTTGTACGAAGTAAAGGAAGTATTGTGATCGCAAAAAATTTCGGTTTTCAGATTTCAACGGAAATATCCATTTTCACCATTTCTAAATCCATTTTGACTAGTTTCGTTATGACGTCTGTACGTACGAATGTATCTCGCATAACTCAAACACAATTAGCCGTAGAATGTGGAATTTAGTACCGTTGTAACATCTAGTTGTGCTTCTCCTCTTATGATTGCAATCGACTGAACCAAAAGTGTCAAAAAAGCCAAAAATTTGGATTTTGGACTTTTTCTTTACTGCAGTAATAAGCCATCATCGAGCGCTTTCAATAAACGGTACTTGTTTTCATTGGTTTCAGAGTTATAGCCAAATAGAATTTTTTAATTGATGGAATATTTGGATATTACAAGGGAATGCATATTGGTTCGAATCTGACAACTCCTTTTTTTCTTTTTTTTTCTTTTTTTTTTTTTTAAATGTAAATGTATTGATTTATTAATAATTATTAACCCGTGATTATAAAAAAAAAAAAAAATACAATAAATAATAATAATTCAACAATAACAAAAAAAAAAAAAATGAAAATCAGAACTTATCAGTGAAATAAAATTTTATGTACTTTTAAAAATGTATATATGAAATTTAATAGACATTATTACATATGTCTATATGTAATAGATTTGGTGAAACATCTGATTATTTAATATTAATTGAAAATTATAATTTAGACTTTCTAGTTTAATTTTATTTAATTATTCTGGTATTTCTATTATTTATATCTACATTAAAGTTGACTAAAGAGTGAATGAAAAATAGACTCTCACAAGAACAACATATACACTGAGGCATACATGCCCGATCTTTAATAAATTGCAAAAAATTCTTACTTTTAGTTCATTACTAAAAGACCTCATGACATTGTCGGACAATATTCTTCTTAAGTCGGAGGGTTGATCATCATTTCATTTATTTGTTTTTATTGGCGATCATTTAATCGCTCTTTGGTTTGATATAATTCTTCTGATTTTAATTTGCGTACACATTCTCTAGTTTTAGAATGTTCTCTCTCTTTACATTGATCATCGTCTCTTTTTATTCTTTCCTTGGTTTTAAGGTTTTCTTCTCTTTATATCTATCATCCTCTCTTAATGGTTTATTCTTTCTTTGGTTTTAACATTTTCTTCCTCTTTAAATTTATTATCTGTTAATTTATAATTTAAGTTTAATAGTTGAAACTTTATTTAAGGATGCTATTTCTGCATCTTGCTAATTCCTGGTGCGTATATGTATGAGTCATTCACAATCAACTCCCGGAAAAAACCGTTGAAAATAATAAGATGAAGATTTGTATGCAGGTTCTTCTTTCGATGTAAGTTTAGACTAAAAAGAATTTTTGAAATTCCCAGTTTAAAAGGTTAAAATAGAGTATTAATGAAATTTACCATACTTATAATTTTTTATTAACAAATAAATATATCACCTTGTTTTTTGTACGTGCAATTTACATGTAAATATCTAAAAACCAATTTCTAGATTTTTGAAATTTCCAGTTTAAAGGGTAAAAATGAATTTTTGAAACCAGGTTATTTTTTTAATTTCTCAATAACAAATAAATATGTCAACTTGAATGTAGGTTTGTAATCTTCATGTGAATATCTAAAAACTAATTTATTGATCTTTTTTTGATATTTCGAGTTAAAAGGGTTAAAATAGATTTTTATATGACTTCCCAAAAAGGACTGTAATGCATTTACGGTGTATGTACGTATGTATTTTTGTTCCACAGTAGCAGCTCAACGGCTGAAATGATTTAGACGTGAACCCCGCGTTGGGATCCTTATGTTATCGGGAGTGTCATTGAATTTTGTTTTGAAACCCAACTATTATTTGAATTTATCGGTAACAAATGAAGATATCAACTTGATTTTATTTGTATGTAATCTTCACGTGAATATCTAAAAACTAATATCTATATTTTTTTAAATTCGACCTTCAAAGGGGTTGAAGAAAGGTAAATATTTTGAACAATGATTGCAAATTTTTCCCATTTCCGATTATGCTAAACGAGATATTCACTAAATTTGGACTTGCAAATTCTGTACTGTTAAATATATAAAAAAACATTTTCGGGTTATTTGAATTTCGATTTTTTAAGGGGTGTACGGCGCGGCGACTCAACCAACACAGCCACTGTACGCATTATCACTGTATTTTCCACACTGTATTTGGGACGCATTTTGCTACAGCTGCCTCTGGTTACTTGACTAAAAAGATAAAAAAAAAATTTAAGTTTAAAAAGAAAATTAGAAACGAATACGCTCACATCCTACTGGCGTTTGCCAAGTAACGCTAAAAACCGAATAAAATATATTTTTACTCTACAAAGGACGGGTAACCGGCTGTAATTAATATTATTAAGATGTAGGCTGATTATTTTGAAATCCGCATTCTTCAGATCGCTCAAAGTTTTGGGTCCAGTATTGACTGAAATGTTGCTCTGAAGAGATTGCAATACTTATATTATTTATAAATATATTTAATGAAAATATATATTATAGATATCTTTTTTAAATTGAACAGGCTTTAATTTTTATTTATCATTATTGTTCTCACAAGCATGAGTTTAATGAACACGGGAGATCCAGGAAACAGAACTCCCTGGCTAGACGGAAATGGCGCGCTTCGTTCCCCCTTACCGTCTAGCTAAATACTCTCTAATCGCGACGGAAACGCAAGTAGCCATATAGGGCGGGCGAATCCACTATGGGAATGCAAGTATATATAATACTTATATATATATATATATGTAAAATAATTTTTTAATACTTAAATGTAATAAAAATTTATATTGTAATCCTATTAAAATCTAACACGGTTAAAAATAAAATGATTCAAAAATTTATAATCTTTTTAAACATTTATTTTAACACTAGAATTTCAGAAATATTATAAACCATCAAAACTAAACGAGAGAGTGCAGAGATTCAACCGTTAAAAGGATACATTAATAATCAATCAAAATCGATAATTATAACATGAATTCGCAGATGCTACTTCGTACTATTAACCCAAATATGTTATCAGATCCGTTTTTATTTTTAATCCTGTTCTAAATAAGTAAAGTATAAATAGAAATCTTTGTTTGATATTTATAATATTCAGCTGTATTTAATGGGTGTTATATACCGATAAATACTACAAGGAACACGTTCCTTAACGTGTAGCTACCGTTTAAATTTATTTAATTAGAGTTATTTACCACTTGCTCGCATATATTCTTGTACTGCTCTCCCCTCTAAACCACGACTAATATTCTTAATTAGTCACCCTTATTTTTATTAGCGGATACGTTGATAAACTTTATGATGTATTTTCATGCGAATTGGATGTTTAACAGACACGATAAACATACTATGCCGTGATAAATCGGCGGTTACGTACGACATCTGAAAATATATGTATATGTCAGTTAATTAATAAAGAAATAGGCAAGATTAAATTAATAAAGAATTTTTATTACCTTCTATATAAACATATATAAATTTGTCATCGAAAGCAACCTATAATATTTAAAGTTCATTGTAATAATTCATTTTAAATATTGTTTAATGAGAATATTTATAACAAAGAAATTTGTTTTTCTTGATAGGTACTTAGGTTAATTTAACTATGAAAAAGTAATACTGTATATTTACCTTTGAGCTTGAAGTTTAATAATTCGCTTCGTAATAAAGATTAAAAAAAATCATGGATGGTTTTATTCTATTTCATGATTAATTGTATTATCTATTAGAATCTACAGTCTTATTTCAATACTACAATAAAAAACTAATAAAATTCGTCACAAAAATTTGTTCTTCATTAATAAAATTCGTCACAAGAAAACTGAGGAAAACTAAAGAAATAAAAGGAAACATTTTTAATTACTGTTAATTATTATTATAAAACTAAACTCGTCTTCTGATATAACGATCGTTTATCAGAAACTATTGAAAGATTATACTTAATGCTAATGGTCGATCGTGAAGACTTGTACTCTAACCGTCTAACATTTTGTTATATGCATGGTACCGCTTTAATGTAGCTAACTATCAGCAGTTACAACTTTCAGTCGGGCTACAAAGTATCGATTACATTAAAATATACTGCAATTCGTAAAACTACCGACTCTCTAACAGCAAAGGAATTATAGGGATATGACCACAATACTTAACAAAGTAATTCTCTATAATCTTTTCCTATTTTTTTACTTCTTCAGTTTCCAGTATTTTTTAATACTTCTTCAGTTAATACCAGATCAAAGGTCCCCTAGTATTTTACAATGCGTACTTACAGGATAGTAAGTTTACTCGAAAGAAGAATGAAGACATTTAAAATTTAAAATAAAATAATCATCTGAAAATAAATTAATCAATCCATTTTTTTTATTGTTTTTGGTATAATTAACGTCTTATAATCTCGTGTTTAACAAAAATAACACGTTTCAGGAATGAAAATGTAAACTAATTAACGTAGAACATCGCTTATCTAACTATCATTATAGACTGGACTGTCAAATAGCTACTTTTTTTAGGATTACAAACAAATTAAAAATTGGATTCTTACTACATCGGTACGGTTCGTGAATCAATCAATTCACAAACCAAACAGATTTTTAGTATGTTTTTGATGAAATGGAATCGAGTGTCTTCGTAGAGGTTGACGATGCTTGGTTTCATCCACACGGTTATAAAAAGAATTAAAATAGCTGAATATTCTTTTTCTTGAACTATTATTATGTTATCAGCGTTATGGTTTTCATCAATATAAAGGATTAAGTTTTATCACCTGTTCCGGCCACCTTAGTCTTCGTCTTCCAACCTTTTGTCTCGATGCAAAGTTCAGATCTTTATTGGGAATTATCATCGTCGGGTACACCCTACATAAAATAATGTTTGGTATGTAAAATAGTCCCGCAGTAGTATAATAGATCCTGTTACTTCCCTGTTTAGAAAGCGCTTATAATATTATAACCGGGCCTATTTGGGCATAGCGGTTTTCACCGGATCTTGGCATTTTGATACCTAAGGAACACAAAAAACCGGATAGAAATGTATGTACGAGTGTATGTTCGGTGTTAGCCTCTAAATTACCTTATACCTCCAAAACTACTGGACGGATTTCGACCAAACTTGGTCATATACTTCTATATATAGGGCACTGAAGCCGATTAAATTTTCAACTTAAAAGGTCAAGGGGTGTGAGAATCTAGAGCGAGGTCACTCTCGAGATTTTGCCTAATTAAGGTGATATATATATTTTTTTCTTAGGCATATTTTTTAATTAAAAAACAATAATATTTGAAAAAACTGTTGCAAAATCGCACCCCCATCCCAAAAGATGCTATTGTAGTCGTCTGCTACTGATTGATTTGCATGGCATTTCTCCCGCCACCGCCACATTCGGTCGCCCAAAATCATAAGACCGAATGTCTATCTCACAAACAGCTACTGAGCCTTGAATCAGCTTAGCGGCCAGTGTCCTAACTAGCTCCTAGATCTAACCTAATTGGGTGAGCGAATTAAGCATGGTGCAACACATCACTTGCTTCGTATCACGCCTCTCACTTGTCACATATTCTAAAATGGGTTGGCACAACCCGTCAACTACTAAATTATATATGACATTCAACAAATTCAATTAATGTCGTCAAGATAGCAATTCGCTTCCACCCCTAGGTCGTTGAATGCCAGCTAGTACCTGTCCACCAATATTAAGTCCAGCGATAACTGTCGGGTAGCTTCCCACAGCAGCGAGGTATGAGTATTTCCTTTAAATAAACTACTGATGCCGGTTGAACAAAGCAATGGCATCAAGGAACACCCACACGGTCCGACAATGCGACTCACGCCACATTGACTCGCCACTTATGAGTGGCCAATTTTCCCCTTGACCTCTAAGTTCCAGGGTGGGTTCCTGAGTTCTGGCCCCCCTCCAAGAGCTGGGCAGTCACACATCATATGTTCGTTCGACTGGACCTCCTCGCAGAAGCACAGCTCATCAGCTGCCAGGCGGAACCGAAACAAATATCGGTTCAAGTACGCGTAGTTGGAGAGAACCTGGGCACCCGTTGTCCTTAAAAACGATGGAGAGGCATACCATATACCATCCCGCCAAGTCCTGTATAAATATACACAAGGACGTTTCCTTAGTCGTGGTGTGCCATTCTTGCTGCCATGCATCCATCAGAAGGCTGTAAAGCCTCCTCCTCAGGCGGGAGATAGGCAACTTAGAACCGGTGCATTGTGATCACCGTTCCGCTCCGGTACAAGCCCGGCTCGAGACCGCATCCCAAATACCACGGTCTCCCTGCATCTTCGCAACTTCCACATGGCCGCCCGAACGTTCGCCACAAAATCGATTGGGGGAGCCTTTGCCAATGTGGTGGTAACCTCGATGGAGGTTGTTTTAAAAACACCACTGCATATTATAAATGCTCTGCGCTGGGCACTCCTTAAATTCGGAATAAGTGCTCGATTTCTGTCCAACATATGAGCCCAAACGGACGGAGCATAAGAGGCCATTCTTTCCAAGACACATCGGTACACCATGTACATATGACGGCACGACCGCCCGTAATCCTTCCGAGCAATCCTACTAAACAATCCTCTACATTAGGCAAGAGACGGCGTTCGTCGCTACTTGCTTAATGTGGTTGCTAAACAGCAAATTTTCATCAAACAAAACCACTAGGTACTTATGAACTCGAACTCGGCTGATCATACAGCCTTTATACTTAATGTGGGGTTTACGACTGTACGATAATTTGTCTGCACCATTGAGAAGCACAGACTTTGTCTTGGGTACAGAAATCTTTAAATTGTGAATGTCCATCCAGCCCTCTGCGGTCGACAAAGCAGCCTGCGCCCGGTCTTCTAGCTGCGGTCGTGAATTACTACGAACTAAAAGGAGACAGTCATCGGCGAAAGACTGGGCCGTGACCCCAGAAATCTGTCGAATACTAGGTTCCACAGCAGGGGATCGAGAAGGGAATCCTTCGGGCTTTCCCTGGTGACTGGTGCGCATCTCTAAACAGAGCCGTATAGTTAGACAAATAATCACGTACTACGGCCTGTAGGGCTACGGGAACATTCTGGCGTTCCAATTCATAGAGAACAGAACTCCAACACAAGGACGGAAATGCTGCCTCTATGTCAATAAAAATTGCCAAAACATATTTACAGTCGGCGCTTTCCACCTCGGCAAGAGTAATTAAGATGCAATCCTCGGTTCCAACCTCTTTCATGAAGCCATACTGGCCTCGATTTAGAAGCGAGTTCATATCGATGCTTTCCTAGAGCCGTTCCACAACCAGCCTTTCAAGCAACTTGCCGATTACCGGCAAGAGGCTGAAGGGTCGATAACTTCTGACCTCACTCGGATCCTTTCCTGATTTTAAGAGCGCCCTCACCAAAGCCACCTTTTAACAAGTCGGAAAGCAATCCCAGCTTGGGCACCCCGAGAACAGCCTGCCAACCGGCTCTCTTATAACAAGTAGCAGATGATAGAAAATATCCGGGTCAAGTTGGTCAATCCCCGACATCTGCTTCACTCTCCGGAGCATCTGGAAAGAGTATCCAGGAACGCCTGGTAAGTCGCCACAGAAGTTAAAGTGTCTTCACGACCGTCAATCCCGCATCGAAAACTGGACAGCACGTGCAATGGCTTTGGCCGGAAACATGACTTCGCGAGCTGCCAGGAGCTGTGGTACAACTCGCGCATGGCGTTTTGCCAAAACTTGAGTTTGGCTTCCTTGATGACATGAATCTGGATATGAACGTGGATCTACCGGTGCGCCCGTAATAGCGCGACGGTAGATCCACAAATTCTCAGCGTCCACATCATCAACGATAATCCCCGTTAGGGGGCGACGCTGGTACCTTCTCCTAGCGGACCTCCCTCTTGCTATGTCGTCTACTATGTTGTGACGTCACAGATGAGGGGTAAAATTAGATAAACGAATAATATTTGAAGTGTAAAAACGTAACTCGGTCTGGCTGGGTCTTGCACTCAATCGCCCGGTCGACTCGGTACCTGGTGCTTTGAGACTTGCGGCTACACCGGTCTGCCGACCGTACAAGCGAAATTTGTTCTATCTAAGTTGTGGAATTACATTAGTTTAGTTAGGGTCAACCGTCGCCACTAGTACCGCCACATCCGTGCGAATTGAATACGGTATGCGCGCGCGCCTTCATTGAATCATATCGTTTGATTCAATGAAGGCCAATCGTTGAATTAAATAAACGAAAAAATATTATGTTTAAGTAAATTGTAAATTATTTTAAATTAATTTGTGTGTAAGTCGTGCATTAGAAACAACCCAAACTTGTAGGAGTTTCCCGGTACGCGGCTTTAACAGCATTCCAGCTGCGTTCTGGGAAAGTACTACTAATGTGTTCTCAGTTTTTTATTTGGCCACTACGGGCCGCGGTACAACTCTTATTCACCTTATTCTTCAATATCTTTTACCTTAGTCCATTATCATTTCACAATACCGTCCCTTTCTTTTAGGTAGATTTCATAAGAAAGCTATCTATTACAATGGATACCATGATTCGACTTACGGAAAATTTCGACATATCTTCGCGTTTCTCATCCCCCAGACTCCAAAACCACCGTCAGCTCAAAGGTTTATGTATATATATATCTATCTATCTATCTATCTATCTATCTATATATATATATATATATATATATATATATATATATATATATGTATATATATATATATATATATGTATATATATATAAATATTTCACTTTTTGTGGATACGATAACTGCCGTAATTTTATGCCAATCATTTTCAAATTTATACATAAAATATAACGATCCAAAATCTCGGTTGAGTACGTTAATGGGAAAAATCGAAACATGGGGGTGGAAATGGGGGAGGGGGCTTTTTCGAAAAAACAAAATATCGCTATAACTTTCTTATTAAGTAAAGTATCGAATTCGTTAAAATTTTCTACTATTCTCATAAGATAAGAGCCTAAAACCTATGTAAGTAAAGTTTTTTCGAATCTGTTTAAAGTGGTTGTTAGTACTCTAAACATTATCTAAAATTTTGTCTGCAACAATTTTTGATATGATCAACCCTTACAGAAAGGATGACGAAAATTTTGCTGGAATTGTAAGATGGGGCTTCTCGTATGCTAAACATGTGAAACATTTTTCACATGCAACCATGATCGTATTGAGTAAATCTGATGTCTTTCTTAACTTTAAGGTGAAATTTTTTTTTATCCCCCTACTTAGCACCGGTGAAATCAACCTCCGCCTTCCGGTTGAGGAAAGGGATTTTTCTATTTCATGACCACTGGATCTTAATTCATAATTTTATTTTTTATTTAAGCAAGAAAACTCCAATTTTTATGATTTTTCTAAACATTTCTTTATACTAGATTTCCTATTCTCTGATTTCTGAGAATCAAATTTATTTATTTTTAAAGAATTCGAAAATTTGTTTTATAGATATATATTTTTATCCAAAAGATGTCCGTAAAAACATTAATTTTTTTTCTTCTTCTTTTGGAATAGTACAATTTTCTGGTGTTTTTTTTTTAATATATATATATTTTAGATTGTTATCCCAAATTTCCTTTCTCTTTGGCGACTTCTACATTTATTCTCACATTTATTCTTGAATATTTTAATAAAATCTGTATTTTTGATAAAAATATAAAACTTCCAACGGTAGTTTTGAAATCTGATAATTTTTTTTTAGATTTGCTTGATCTAAAATGACTGTAGAGATTTCTAAAACTTATATTAACAGACTTTTTATTTGGTTATATAAAAAAAAATCAGTTTTGAACCTGACAAACTGAAAATTAATATCGAAGGTGAGATTTAAATTATTAATAAACAAACATTACGAAAAGCGATTGAAAGGATTAAATCGGCATCCAGGTTATAGAAATTCATTTTAACCATTTATTTTTGTTAAATTAAACATAAGTGCAATTTTAACAGTTAACAATTTTATAAGTTAAAAGTTAACTATTCTATGAATGGTTTGAAAAAATAATTCATAGTCGGTGTTTTTATGTAATCATAATTTCATGAAAATCTGTAAACCCAGTCTGAAGATGTCGAACAGAACGATATCCGACAAAAAAAAAAATGGATTTGATTTATTTATTTAATGGATTTATTTTTAAATCAATACACTAATGCAGTGATCCTCAAGCTTTTTAAGCTCCACGATATGCAAAAAATAATATATATATATATATATATATATATATATATATATATATATATAATGAATATTTCGTGACTCCAACCAACTCTAACCCAATGAAATATAGTTAATATTGTTTAGCTTAGTTGATAGCGACGGGTATGAACGTGCATGTATGAAGTGTACAAACGTATACAATTTACAGGTCTGAACTTGATGTGTACTTGCTGCTTATAATTTGGTCAATCTACATAATATTCGGTGTGAGAGTGTCATATTCGAACATGGATATGATACGTTTGAACACGTCGTGCTATCAGCAGTGAAGCTTAAGAGAATGCAGAAGTCTGTTTAGTTTCGAATGCAAAGCATACGTTTGGTGCCTTTATTTGATTTGTTAAAAGCGTAGTTTCATTGGATATAATAATAATTAAGGATTCCGTTTTTTAGTCTGCGGTCAAACGGTGTAACGGTTTTTTTTCAATTATATTCTTATGCGAAATGGATAAATTTGTCAAAAAACGAAGTGAGCCATCAACATCCAGTTAATCGATTGATAAACAGACAGACAAGATTGGATACAATGACAGGTATTTAAATTATAGTTTTACTTCATCGGATGGAAAGCCACAGTACATTGTTTGCTTGTAAAAATGTAAGTCAAAATGTATTTTCTCTTTTAAACGTCTTGAATGTGAATTTACAAGGACGCGATAAAAATATTTCATTAAGAAGTTTGATACCTGTTTTATGTGCCTTCAAAGCAAAAATTTTGGTATGAAATTGAACAAAATGTTTTGAAATAAAATATTTTCAAAATAGTTATGCAAATCTGTCGTTAATCTTATACATGCTGCATTTTGAAACAAAGCTTATAAATAGAAAGTTTAACGTTACTGAAATGTTAGGATAATAGAAAAATTAAATTAAAAATCTGTTGTGATTATATTTCAATATAATAAAAATAGAAGATAATTTCGTCGTAGTAATGTTAAAATGACTATGTATCGTCTAATATTTTCTGTTTTATGCTATTTTTAATTCTACCATAAATATTTAAATATTTTAAATGTCACATCAAATTTCGAGGCAGGTTTGGATATACAAGTATTAGTATTTTAATAACATAGTAAAGGTAATCAGAAATTAACGTGTTTTACAACAAAAAAATTATTTCTTTATTTTATATGATACACACTTAGAAATGATATCTTTATCGATTTTTATTGCAATAACGTGGAAAAATATTGTTCTCGATATAACACATAATTTTCTGTATAATAAATATACTTGAATATTTATTTTAAAAATGTACGTTACAATTCTTTAAAAAAAAACATTGTTTAATGTTAAAACAGTAGATATATAAGCTAGTCTTATCGTAAAAATTATTTTACCTTATATGAACTATATAGTAAATTACCACTATAAAAAGATATTGAAGCGTGAGATAGTGCGTGGACAGTATCGTAAACAAAACAGTCTAATGCGACACTTCTTAGAATTAACAGATGTGAATCGATCGAGATGAATTTTAACCGGTTTAATATAAAGCAGAAACAAGGAGCCCGTCTGCTAAGAGTATATAAAATAGGCCGCCACTAAATTTAATCAACAGTTACTCTGTATACACTATAAAAACATTAGAGGATATATAAAGTATAGGATTAAGATAATAGTTCAAAAGCAATCATCGCTTATACATACAGCCCTAATTAAAGATTATGGCTTTATCGTAGTTCTGATATCATTAATTTGCTTTCAAAAATAATGTATATTCATTATTTGTAATTAATTATATAAAGTCTGTTCAAAAAATATTGTAACTGATGTTACTGTCGACGTTTGAACGAGTAAAGTGTATAATTTTGTGTTGTTTAGTGATATATATCAGTTACCGTCCCGACAATAATACTGCGTTAAGGTTACAAACAGAATTAATTTATTACTGAAAAATCATATTTATATAAATAATACGATGAAATTATCGATTATTTATCTTATTCAAGGTAAAAATTTAGTAAGTGAAAACGCATTGATGCGCAGTAGTTCTACGGGGAGTATCTGAAGAAGAGTTGACAATGTTAATAGTACAGTGGAGGGGCAGTGTACTGTATCAGGACGTTCTAGGTATAAAGAAACCGATCGCTAGTCCAGCAATCAAACCGTAATCTGTAACTAAGGTGCAGTCATGTTCCTTAATAGTTAAGCGTAAGGTTACGAACCGCAGGCTATATCGATTTTCGTAACGGTTTAAATTTTTCATTACTATAATTTTCTAATGATGTCAGCCGAGAAAAAAAAATAATTTTGTTACGCCGGGCAAGATAAGTAATTCTGATTGAATTCTGACTGACGTAGAAGCCGGCTAGCGAGTCTATATACGATATAATGTAAAAGTAAGTTGTTTCAATTAATATCCATAGTAATAAATTTCGATTCTTTGGTCCAAGAATCTCATCTGTAGAAATGAAAAAGGAAAAGAACGGAACGGAATGCGATTGAGTCTCGGGTGGTGTGTGCACTCCTATAAAATGCAGAAAGAAAGACTGGACTTCTTTTCACCCTTGCGGCTAGACCGTCCTTAATAAATCGCGGTTACTTAATTAAAATAGACAGTATTAATCGGTATTAATAATTATTAAACGGTTGGTAAGCAGGAGTGTGTGTACTTGCTTGCACTATTTTCCGTCGGAATATTCCATTTTGGACCGTTCTCTTAAAGCTATTTTGATGTTAAAACTGAAAGTCGCCTAACAGGATACGGCCTGATTAGGATCCTTGTTCCAGTTGTTTAATTTATATATTAAATATCGGGTGAAAAGTAAATAACGTTCGCTATAAGACAATATGTAAACATTAAGTGTAATTAAAAAAGAAGCATCATCGCGTGTGTGAGAGGTAGGGAGAACCGGTTATTTTCCGTGGAGTGGGGACGCCTAAGTTTCGCTTCTTAGTTATGTATTAAATTAATTCGGAAATCGCACTGAAATAATCTGTGTACATGTTCGAACAACCGTTTGTTCGAACAAAATTTTGCACTGCATTTCCTGCCGAATAAGTAATTCTTCAATTGCATGTAGTTCTGTAAATAATTATATGTATGTACAAAGTTAGTTCGCGTTTGGAAATCAGAATACAGTCTGGTATTTAATTAATCGATACTACTGTGATAATTCACTCTTGTATGGTACATGTCAGTCGCAGGCTTACAGTAAATGAAATAAATGAAGTGAAAGATATGTTTCAGTAACAATTAATTAATTAACTGAGGTGTATAACTAAATCCTGTGTTTCGTGTAGCCCATCCGAACATTTACCGGTTAATAGATATTTTATCGAATGCGTACTGCTAAACAACGTAAAAAACAAAAGTACACTTATTCAAAATAAATTAACGACATATTATTACGAAAGAGAATTAGATTAGACTGGAAATATTTCAAAGAGGAAATATGACAAGATTCGAATTTGTGGAAAGTATGGCGTTCAAGTTATGTAACATTTCCATATTTAATTAATTTTTAGTGTAATATATATATAAAATAAACTGCATTCAACACACACATATATTATTTTTTTTTTTGAATGCAGTTTATTCGCTTTTAATTAGGTTATTATATTTTATAAATTTATTTCGTACATTCCAGGATTCAATTCGTATGTAATTAAAATAACCCGACATTCAGTTCTTTTAAACTGGTTTCCTTAAGACTCGGTTGTCCTGTTTCATGTTCCTTCAACAACCTATCACTATTTTTTGTAATAGAATTTGATATGCTCTATTTTTCTATAAGTATGACTCACGACATAATTGTTTCCATGCTAATTCATTAAAAAAGAAAAAATCTGTCTACACATGTATTTTTAACTCGTTATTTGCTATAATAATGTAAATTTCTTAAAAAACATTATCCAATATGAGAAATAATTTAAAAAAAAAATTAAAATGATATTAAGGTTTAGCTCTTAATAATATCTGGTGTTTTTTAGTGCTTAAAAGAACCGGCAAAGAAAAAGCCGGTATAATTCTGGCTACCGAGGAATTTCTCCATCGACATACTATAACTTAGGAGGAAAATTAAGCGATCATTAAATTATTTAAGTAAAAAAAAAGTTCTCTTTGAATAACGGGATTGATCATCGGTCGAATCTTCCCACCCCGTAGAAACGATTGTTATCAAAATAAAACAATAATTCATATT